>NC_074684.1:3090880-3404395 GCF_029448725.1 Salvelinus fontinalis
TTAATGAACGATCAGACATCCATAACTACAGTATCTATTGACAAAACACAAGATTCCAGATAATAAGAGATGATGGACAGTAAATTGTATATCAACCACAGAGGCGAACAGCTATGAATTTCTAATGTCTGACAGTTACAGTATAGCAGATGGAATGGATATAAAAGTTATATTTTTTATTTTATTTAACTAGGCTACTCAGTTAAGAACAAATTCTTATTTACAATAAAGGCCTACCCCGGCCAAACCCTAACAATGCCAATTATGCACCGCCCTGTGGGACTCCCACTCAGGGCCAGTTGTGATACAGCCTGGAATCGAACCAGGGTCCATGTAGAACCATCTGTGGAAAGGGTTCTACATCACCCCCAAAATGGTTCTACCAGGAACCAAAAATAGTTATTTGAAGGATTCTCCTATGGGGACAGCTGAAGAACCCATTTGGGTTCTAGATAGTACCTTGTTTTCTAAGAGTGTAGGGATTCTAACAAAGCGAGGACCATTTCCCTACAACAGGAGAACGACAAATCTATCAGAGATTAGTTGATTATACAGTGCGTTCGGGAAAGTATTCAGACCCCTTGACTTTTTACAAATGTTGCTACGTTACAGCCTTATTCTGAAATGGATAAAAAAAAACATTTCCCTCATAAATCTACACACAATACCCCATAACGACAAAGCAAAAACAGTTTTTTTTTAAATTTTAGCAAAGTTATTGAAAAGAAAAACTGAAATATCACATTTACATAAGTATTCAGACTCAGTACTTTGTTGAAGCACCTTTGGCAGCGATTACAGCTTTGAGTCTTCTTGGGTATGACACTACAAGGTTGGCACAATTGTATTTGGGGAGTTTATCCCATTCTTCTCTGCAGATGCTCTCAAGCTCTGTCAGGTTTGATGGGGAGCGTTGTCTTGGCTGTGTGCTTAGTCTCCCAGTCCTGCCACTGAAAAACATCCCCACAGTATGATGCTGCCACCACCATGCTTCACTGTAGGGACGGTTACAGGTTTCCTCCAGACGTGAAGCTTGGCATTCAGGTCAAAGAGTTCAAATCTTGGTTTCATCTGATCACAAAATCTTGTTTCTCATGGTCTGAGAGTCCTTTAAGCGCCTTTTGGCAAACTCCAAGCGGGCTGTCATGTACCTTTTACTGAGGAGTGGCATCCGTCTGGCAACTCTACCATAAAGGCTTGATTGGTGGTGCTGCAGAGATGGTTGTCCTTCTGGAAGGTTCTCCCATCTCCACAGAGGAACTCTGGAGCTCTGTCCGAGTGACCATCGGGTTTTTGGTCACCTCTCTGACCAAGGCCCTACTTCCCCGATTGCTCAGTTAGGAAGAGTCTTGGTGGTTCCAAACTTCTTCCATTTAAGAATGATGTCCCTGTGTTCTTCTGCAGAGATTTTTTGCTACCCTTTCCCAGATCTGTGCCTTTGACCTCCTGGCTTGGTTTTTGCTCTGACATGCACTGTGGGACCTTATATAGAGAGTTGTATGCATTTCCAAATCATTGACATTACCACAGATGGACTCCAATCAAGTTGTAGACACATCTCAAGGATGCTCAATTTCGAGTCTCATAGTGAAGGGTGTGAATACTTATGTAAATAATCTCAGTTTTTATTTTTAATACATTTGCAAAAATACCTAAAAACCAGTGTTTGCTTTGTCATTATGGGGTATTGTTTGTAGATTGATTACGACATAAAAAAAATCTATTAAATAATAAGGCTGTAACGTAAACAAAATATGGGAAAAGTCAAGGGGTCTGAATACTTTCCGAATGCACTGTATGTATGGTAGAGGGGAGGAATGGAAGGTAGGTAGGGAGAGAGAGAAAGAGAGATAGAGAGAGAGACTTAAAAGCTGTACCGCTATGAGAAAAAAAGCCCCCAATGTTATATGAATGAGAAATGAGAATATGGAGATGAATGCTTGACGGTCCCTCAGCTCAGGGTTCACCCACGTTGCATTGAAACAACCCCCACCATTATTTTCCTTTCTCTCCTTTTCCCCCTCTGTCTCTCCCAATGAGAAGCTATTGACCAAGTCTCTGTAGACTAGACTCTCCCACACAACTCATGGATCCGTGCCCCTGTGTTGAGGAAGCCAACATATCCCTTTCCTGAGTAAAGGGAGCCAATTAGAGCCTCTCCTGGCCCACACAGAGGTAGAGTGCAACACAGGAGCATTTGTTTCCTGCAAGACTTCTCAGGGAAAACACCTGGCAGTGAAAAAAGACTTGATCTACAGTGCCTTCAGAAAGTATTCATACCCTTCGACTTATTCCACATTCTGTTGTGTTACAGCCTGCATTCAAAATACCTTATAATACAAAGTGAAAATATGTTTTTATAAGTGATTGCATATTTATAAAAAATCAAATGCAGAAATATCTCATGTTAGTCAATACATGTTAGCTTTTGGCAGAGATTACAGCTGTGAGTCTTTCTGGGTAAGTCTCTAAGAGCTTTACACACCTGGATTGTACAATATTGTACACAATTCTTCAAACTCTGTCAAGTTGGTTGTTGATCACTGCTCGACTGCCTTTGTCAAGTCTTTCCATAGATTTTCAAGACGATTCAAGTCAGAACTGTAATTAGGCCACTCAGGAACATTCAATGTCATCTTGGTAAGCAACTCCAGTGTAGATTTGGCCAATGTTCACTCAAGATATTTTCAGCACTGAGCAAATTTCAGGTCTGCTGAGCGCAAACTTCAACGTTGTGAAAATTCTGTGCAACTTCCAAGGTGTGTTTACTGTGAAAACTGAGGCTGTACCCGCTTTAATTTACAGTTTTAACAGTGGCCATGTAGGCTACTGTGCCTATTTGATCATCATGTATGCCTACCAGAGTGGCCTACCATCAAAAACAATGGAGAAAATGCATCCCATAACATTTTAACATGGAAATAGCTGTTCTATCATTCAGCCTACAGTAGCATGTGTGGCGTTCAATTTACACTACCGTTCAAACGTTTGGGATCACTTAGAAATGTCATTGTTTTTGAAAGAAAAGCAATTTTATTTTGCAAAGAAAAAGACATATCTCAGACTGGCCAATAAAAATAAAAGATTAAGATGGGCAAAAGAACACAGACACTGGACAGAGGAACTCTGCCTTGAAGGCAAGCATCCCAGAGTCGCCTCTTCACTGTTGACGTTGAGACTGGTGTTTTGTGGGTACTATTTAATGAAGCTGCCAGTTGAGGACTTGTGAGGCATCTGTTTCTCAAACTAGACACCCTAATGTACTTGTCCTCTTTCTCAGTTGTGCACCGGAGCCTCCCACTCCTCTTTCTATTTTGGTTAGAGCCATTTGTTTTTCATTGTGCTTAAAAATTTGAGGTAGGCTGTGAGGCACAGCTGAGTGAGCATACATTTCAATAATTTGCTTGTTATTTTTTATTTTACTGAGCTGATGGTGCCTGCATCTGATGGTCAGTCGCAGGGGAGGGAGAGAGCAGCATTTCTGCCTCATGCACAAATTCATGTTGTTACTCCTGTGAACAGAGAAAGTGAAATAATCCTCAATATTAAGAAAAGACCCAATCCACTAATAATAACAACCACGCAAACCTATAGATACACTTTACTACTCATTCCTTACTGCTGCAGTGGTTGTTGTAGCGCTGAGTGAAAATAGGAAGAACGCGCATTTTATGGCTTATAAAAGTGATGAAAACAAAGTGTCGACAGTGCTGAGTAAGACCTTAAACATAAACTCACTTATAAAAACAGCATATTTTTGCTGTATTCGTTGACAGTCTCTAGTTATGGTTTTAAATGTTTGAAATCTCAAAGTATCAACTTTGCTGTAGATTTCTTATGCCTGCTATGTTACTGCAGACACAGTAATCTGAGCCATCCGATTGGCCAGCGGTAGGCCTATAGTGCACTTGATTTGCTCTCTGGGCCCACCGGGAAGGCAGAGTTTGCACCTTCAGACACATGAAATGGTTCAAAAAGGCACGCTCGCAGCATACAGTAGAGGGAACATTGCCCATAACATGATGTAGCCATTACAATGCTTGAAAATATGAATAGTGGTACTCAGTGACTGTTCTGTTTGATTTGCCCCAAAAATAACACTTTTTATTCAGGACATAAAGTTAATTTCTTTGCAAAATGTTTGCAGTTTTACTGTCTTATTGCAAACAGGAGTATTTTGGAATATTTTGTTCTGTACAGGCTTCTTTCTTTTCACTCTTTTCACTCTTTTCACTCTTTTCACTCTTTCTTGTCATTTAGGTTAGTATCGTGGAGTAACTACAATGTTGTTGATCCATCCTCAGTTTTCTCCTATCACAGCCATTCAACTGTTTTAAAGTCACCATTGACCTCATGGTGAATTCCCTGAGCAGTTTCCTTCCTCTCCGGCAACTGAGGTAAGAAGGACGCCTGTATCTTTGTAGTGACTGGATGTATTGATACACCGTTCAAAGTGTAATTAATAACTTCACCATACTGTATATATTTTTGGGCCATCCATCAATAAATGCACTTCTTTGCGAGGCATTGGAAAACCTCACTGGTCTTTGTGGTTGAAATTCACTGCTCGACTGATTAGTACCTATTACAGATAATTGTATCTGTGGGGTACAGAGATAAGGTAGTCATTCAAAAATCAAGTTGAAGAAGTTGATCAGGTTATTGCACACAGAGTCCATGCAACTTATTATGTGACTTTTACTCCTTAACTTATTTGGGCTTGTCCTAACAAAGGGGTTGAAAACATTTTGACTCAAGACATTTCAGATTTAAATTTTTATTCATTTGTAAAAATGTCTAAAAACATAATTCTACTTTGACATTATGGGGTATTGTGTGTAGGCCAATGGCACAAAATCTCAATTGAATCCATTTTAAATACAGGCTGTAACACAACAAAATGTGGAAAAAGTCAAGGGGTGTGACTGCTTTCTAAAGTGCTGTAGTTCACCTACAGAGACGGAAATGAGTTATTAGCATATTTTCTCAAGTGTACTAAGACTTATGTTTTTGTTGTATATTGTCCCTGTTTAATTAAACTTAATCAAAATAAACCATTATTCTAACACTAGGGAGGGAGTGAACACTGAACAGCATACAAGCTCATCACCAAGCTCGGGACCCTGGGACTGAACAACCTCCCTCTGCAACTGGATGGACATGGACTTCCTGACTGGCCAACCCCAGGTGCTAATAGTAGGCAACAACACCTCCGCTACGCTGACCCTCAACACCTTCAGATCCTTAGATACCTTTTACAGCTGCTCCATCGAGAGCATTCTGGCTGGTTTTATCACCATCTGGTATGGCAACTGCACCGCCCTCGACCGGAAGGCCCTAAAGAGGGTGGTGCGGACTTCCCAGCGCATCACTGCGGGTGAGCTCCCAGCCATCCAGGACGTACATGCTAAGCAGTGTCTGAGATAGGGCCCGAAAATTGGCAAAGACTCCAGCCACCCGAGACATGGACCCGTGCTCCCGTCTGGCAGGCTGTACCGGTGTATCAGGGCCCAGACCAACAGACTCCTAATCAGCTTCTATCCCCTGGCCATAAGACTTAAATGGCTAACAACTGCTGCTCCACCTCACACCTTCGCTGCTGCTAAAATTATTATTGATTAGATTTACTACTACCATTAGTACCTATCTATTTGAATCTGCTACTGGTCACTATTACTCCTGTTTACAAGTACTGTATATATTACCATTAGTATATTACCATAGTATTTATATATTCCTGCTACCAGTCACTTTTCAGCCCTGTTTTTATGTTTATCCATCTATTACTGTTAACTACTTTATTACTATTATTATTATTATGGTTCCTGTTACCAATCAATTTCTCCTAATCCCCGCCTACAAGTACATACAGTACCAGTCAAACGTTTGGACACACCTACTCATTCAAGGGTTTTTCTTTATTTTTACTATTTTCTACATTGTTGAATAATAGTGAATACATCAACACTATGGAATAACACATATGGAATCATGTAGTAACCAAAAAAAAGTGTTAAACAAATCAAAATATTTGTTGTATTTGAGATTCTTCAAATAGCCCCCCTTTGCCTTGATAACAGCATTGCACAATCTTGGCATTCTTTCAACGAGCTTAACCTGGAATGCTTTTCCAACAGTCTTGAATGAGCTCCCACATATGCTGAGCACTTGTTGGCTGCTTTTCCTTCACTCTGCGGTCCGACTCATGTCAAACCATCTCAATTTGGTTGAGGTCGGGCGATTGTGGAGGCCAGGTCATCTGATGAAGCACTCCATCACTCTCTTTCTTGGTAAAATAGCCCTTACACAGCCGGGAGGTGTGTTGGGTCATTGTCCTGTTGAAAAACAAATGATAGTCTCACTAAGCCCAAACTAGATGGGATGGCATATCGCTGCAGAATGCTGTGGTAGCCATGCTGGTTAAGTGTGCCTTGAATTCTAAATAAATCACTGACTGTGTCACCAGCAAAGCACTCCACAGCATAACGCCTCCACCTCCATGCTTCACGTTGGGAAATAGACATGCAGAGATCTGTTCACCTACACTGCATCTCACAAAGACATGGAAGTTGGAACTAACCATCTCTAATTTGGTCTCCAGACCAAAGGACACATTTTCACCAGTCTAATGTCCATTGCTCGTGTTTCTTGGCCCAAGCAAGTCTTTTCTTCTTATTGGTGTCCTTTAGTAGTGGTTTCTTTGCAGCAGTTCGACCATGAAGGCCTAATTCACACAGTCTCCTCTGAACAATTGATTTTGAGAAGTGTCTGTTAATTGAACTCTGAAGCAATTATTTGGACTGCAATTTCGGAGGATGGTAACTCTAATGACCTTATCCTCTGCAGCAGAGGTAACTCTGGGTCTTCCATTCCTGTGGCAGTCCTCATGAGAGTCAGTCTCATTATAGCGCTTGATGGTTTTTGCGACTATACTTCTTGACATTTTCCAAATTGACTGATCTTCATGTCTTAATGTAACGATGGACTGTCATTTCGCTTTGCTTATTTGAGCTGTTCTTGCCATAATATGGACTTGGTCTTTTACCAAATATGGCTATCTTCTGTATACCCCCCACAACACAACTGATTGGCTAAAACGCAATAAGAAGGAAAGAATTTCCACAAACACATTTTTAAGAAGGCACACCTGTTAATTGAAATGCATTCCAGGTACATGATTCCATATGTGTTATTTCATGGTTTTGATGTCTTCACTATTATTCTACAATGTAGAAAATAGTGAAAATTAAGAAAAACCTTTGAATGAGTAGGTTTTCTAAAACTTTTGACCAATAGTGTAGATACCAGCATCATAAAACCTATAACCCATTACATACATTTGACTTAACGCAGACAACACCATTCTGTATACTTCTGGCCTTTCTTTGGACACTGTGTTAACAAACCTCCAGATGAGCTTCAATGCCGTACAACACTCCTTCCCCTTTTTCCATGTGGTTTCCTCCTTCACAGCCTCCCTGAAATGATGAGCTCTTCCTAAATATTTGATCACATGATACATTTTGTGGATGGTCTTCCAGAAAAATTGAGTGGCTCAACTAACCCTGTGACTCAATTTACCCCGCTCTCCCTTGAAAAAGAATCCAATAATTCAAGATTGATTTGACTTTAGATTTCTATTTAACATAATTAACTGAAATCAAGTAATTATCACAAACACAAGCCAGTGTGTCTTTGAATAGGTTACCAAGTGGTATTCTAATCATGAGCAGATACATAAATTATACTCTCATAGATAGCTCCTAGTTTAAGCACTTCATCATACATGCAGCTCCTCACCGACTCTTAATAACATAGGCTCATACGTCTGTGTGTATTTGTAGTTGTACTTATTAGGGATCCCCATTAGCTGCTGCTGCTCTTCATGGGGTCCAAACATATTAAAGCACTTACATTACATATAAAACCAAAGATCAAACAGTACATCATATAACATTATTACACCACTACATACAGTATCTACAACACAAAATGTTTAATACCACCATACAACAATACCACAATGTATGCGTATGCATGTGTCTGTACCTTTGTGTGTGTCTCTTCACAGTCCCCGTTGTTCCATAAGGTGTATTTTTACATGATGTGGAATAGAGTTCCATGTAGTCATGGCTGTATGTAGTACTGTGCGCCTCCCATAGTCTGTTCTAGACTTGGGGACTCTGAAGAGACCTCTGGTGGCATGTCTTGTGGGGTATGCATGGGTGTCCGAGCTGTGTGCTAGTATTTTAAACAGACAGCTCGGTACCTTCAGCTTGTCAACACTTCTTACAAAAACAAGTAGTGACGAAGTCAATCTCTCTTCCACTTTGAGCCATGAGAGATTGACATGCATGTCAGTAATGTCAGCTCGCCGTGTACTTTTAAGTGCCAGCCATGCTGCCCTGTTCTGAGCCAACTGCAATTTTCCCAAGTCATTCTTTGTGACACCTGACCCCACTTCTGAACAGTAGTCTAGGTGTGACAAAACTCGGGCCTTAAGGACTTGCCTTGTTGATAGTGTTAAGAAGGCAGAGCAGCGCTTTATTATGGACAGACTTCTCCCCATCTAAGCTAATGTTGCATCAATATGTTTTGACCGGGACAGTTCACAATCCAGGGTTACTCCAAGCAGTTTAGTCACCTCAACTTGCTAAATTTCCACATTATTCATTCCGAGATGTAGTTAAAGTTTAGGGTTTAGTCAATGATTTAGGACTAGCTTATTCCTTGCTACGCAATAAGTGCATTGAGGACATTGTCCCCACAATGACTGTACGTAAATATCACAACCAGAAACCATGGATTACAGGCAACATCCGCACAGAGCTAAAGGCTAGAGCTGCCACTGTCAATGAGCAGGGCACTAATCTGGATGTTTATAAGAAATCCTGCTATGCCCTCAGACGAACCATCAAACAGGCAAAGCGTCAATACAGGACTAAGATTGAATCCTACTTACACACCGGCTCTGACGTTCGTCGGATGTGGCAGGGTATGCAAACTATTACAGACTACAAAGGGAAACCCAGACGCGAGCTGCCCAGTGACGTGAGCCTACCAGACAAGCTAAATGCCTTTTATGCTCGCTTTAAGGCAAGCAACACTGAAGCATGCATGAGAGAACCAGCTGTTCTGAATTACCAGGACGTGTACTCAGAGCATGCACGGACCAACTGGCAAGTGTCTTCACATGTTTCAAGCAGACCATCATAGTTCCTGTGCCCAAGAATGCGGAGGTAACCTTCCTAAATGATTACCCCCCCTTAGCACTCACGTCGGTAGCCATGAAGTGCTTTGAAAGGCTGGTCATGGTTCACATCAACACCGTCATCCTGGAAACCCTAGACCCACTCCGATTTGCATACCGCCCCAACAGACGCACAGATGACGCAATCTCAATCTCAATCACACTCCATACTGTCCTTTCTAACCTGGACAAAAGGAACAATTTTATGAGAATGCTGTTCATTGACTACAGCTCAGCATTCAATACCATAGTGCCCACTAAACTCGTCACTAAGCTAAGGACCCTGGGAATAAACACCTCCCTTTGCAACTGAATCCTGGACTTCCTGACGTGCCGCCCCCAGGTGGTAAGGGTAGGCAACAACACATTGATCCTCAACACCATTTCCCCTCAGGGGTGCGTGCTTAGTCCCCTTCTGTACTCCCTGTTCACCCACGATTGCGTGGCTAAGCATAACTCGTACACTAGAGGTCAGCCGATTATGATTTTTCAACGCCGATACCGATACCAATTATTGGAGGACGAAAAAAAGCCGATACCGATTAATCAGCAGATTTATATATATATTTTTTTAATAATAACAATTACAACAATACTGAATGAACACTTTTATTTTAACTTAATATAATACATAAATAAAATACATTTAGTCTCAAATAAATTATGAAACATGTTCAATTTGGTTTAAATAATGCAAAAACACAGTGTTGGAGAAGAAAATAAAAGTGCAATATGTGCCATGTAAAAAAGCTAACGTTTAAGTTCCTTGCTCAGAACATGAGAACATATGAAAGCTGGTGGTTCCTTTTAACATGAGTCTTCAATATTCTCAGTTAAGAAGCTTTAGGTTGTAGTTATTATAGGAATTATAGGACTATTTCTCTCTATACCATTTGAATTTCATATACCTTCGACTATTGGATGTTCTTCTAGGTACTATAGTATTGCCAGCATAATCTTGGGACTGCTCTATCAAATATCAAATACTTAATTATAATATAATATACACACAGCAATACGAGCCTCAGGTCATTAATGTGGTCAAATCCGGAATCTATCATTTCGAAAACAAAACGTTTATACTTTCAGTGAAATATTGAACCGTTCCGTATTTTATCGAACGGGTGGCAACCCTAAGTTTAAATATTGCTGTTACATTGCAACCTTCAATGTTATGTCATAATTATGTACATTTCTGGCATATTAATTACGATCTTCGTTTGGAAGTACTGAAATCTTCACACAGTTCGCATCAAGCCAGGCGGCCCAAACTGTTGCATATACATTGACTCTGCTTGCATTGGAACGCAAGAGAAGACACACAATTATCCCTAGTTAATATTGCCTGCTAACACGAATTTCTTTTAACTAAATATGCAGGTTTAAAAATATATACTTGTGTATTGATTTTAAGAACGGCATTGATGTTTATGGTTATATACATTGGTGCAACGACAGTGCTGTGATTCGGTGAAAAATTAAGAGACACCGCATTGATTATATGCAACGCAGGACAAGCTAGTTAAACTAGTAATATCATCAACCATGTGTAGTTAATTCGTGATTAGGTTAAGATTGATTGTTTTTTATAAGGTAAATGCTAGCTAACAACTTACCTTGGCTCCTTGCTGCACATCGCGTAACAGGTGGTCAGCCTGCCACGCGGTCTACTCGTGGACTTCAATGTAATCAGCCATAATCGGCGTTCAAAAAGGCTGATTAGCGATTGTTATGAAAACTTGAAATCGACCCTAATTATGCCGATTAATCGGTCGACCTTTATCGTACACTGTCATTAAGTTTGCTGATGACACAACAGTGGTAGGCCTGATCAGCCTATAGGGAGGAGGTCAAAGAACTGTCAGTGTGGTGCCGGGCCAACAACCTCTCCCTCAATGTGAAAAAGACAAAGGAGATGAGCGTGGACTATAGGAAAAGGAGGGCCGAACAGGCCCACATTTACATTGACAGGGCTGTAGTGGAGCGGGTCGAGAGCTTCAAGTTCCTTGGTCGTCCACATCACCATCAAACTATCATGGTCCAAACACACCAAGACAGTTGTGAAGAGGGCACGACAACACCTTTTCCCATCAGGACTCTGAAACAATTTGCCATGGGTCCCCAGATCCTCAAAAAGTTCTACAGCTGCGCCATCGAGAGTATCCTGACTGGTTGCATCACCGCCTGGTATGGCAACTGTTCGGTATCTGACCGTAAGGCCCTACAGAGGGTGGTGCGTACGGCCCAATACATCACTGGGGCCAAGCTTCCTGCTATCCAGGATCTGTATAGCAGGCGGTGTGAGAGGAAAGCCCCAAAAATTGTGAAAGACTCCAGTCACCCAAGTCATAGACTGTTCTCTCTGCTACTGCACAACAAGCGGTACCGGACCGCCAAGTCTAGGTCCAAAAGGCTCCTTAACAGCTTCTACCACCAAGCTATAAGACTGTTGAACAATTAATCAAATGTCCACCCGGACTATTTACATTCACCCCCCCCCCCTTTGTTTTGACACTGCTGCTACTCGCTGTTTATCATCTATGCATAGTCACTCTACCCATACCTACATGTACAAATTACCATGACTAAATTGTACCCCCACACATTCGCTCGGTACCGGTGTCCCCTGCATATATAACCTTGTTATTGTTATATAATTCTACTGTGTTACTTTTTATTTTTACTTTATTTAGTAAATATTTTCTTAACTCTATTTCTTGAACTGCACTGTTGGTTAAGGGCTTGTAAGTTAGCAATTCACAGTATGGTCTACACCTGTTGTATTCGGCACATTTGACTAATAACATTTCCTGATTCTACCTTGATTATGTTTGTGAGGGTTCCATTAAAGAACACCCTCTGTGTTCTGTTAGTAACTCTTTGTCCACATTATAGCATGGGTGTAAAGCAATAATACACACATTTGTCCAGCAGCAGACTATGATCGATAATGTCAAAAGCTGCAATGAAGTTGAACAAGACAGCCCCCAGAATCATTTTGTCATCAATTTCTCTCAGCCCATCATCAGTCGTTTGTGTAAGTGCTGTGCTTGTTGTGTGATCTCCTCATCTACTACAGTACCTCATGTATTTGAGCACCTCTTTCTTCCGTGCTCTCAGCCCGCCCAGTCCTCTTGCTTATAGATAATGTATGAGTCTAATGACTTTGGTATCTAATGTTCTGCTCAGCTAAGCTCCTTTAAACATCCTTCATGATTAAGCAAAGAAATGGTTTTGAACAGTCTGGTGGAGCTCTCACACACCCTCAGCTTGTAGTCACTTGTCTTCTCTGTTATTCCCCAGCACCATATAATCAATCAGACACACATCCAGAACCCTCTAACCAATTACGGACACATATCAGTACCCTCTAACCAATCACAGACATACATACAGAACCCTAACCGATCAGGGACAAAGATTCAGCACCCTCTGACCAATTACAGACACATTAGTGGGAAATCGAACAGTTAACCGACTGATGGATCATCAGGCTTTTAAATGCGACCAATCCAACATTATAAAAAATATTCTGATTTAATGCATAAATACTGGAAATGCTTTGCTGCTGGCTGTCTCAGTCATTAAAATGTGAAGGCTTATGATTTGAACGACCAGTGAGTTTCTACTGTTTGGCATCTCATACGGATGACACTGTTTTCATTTTGTTGTCTAACTAACCCTTTAATTAAGTAGTGTAGAATATTTGTCTTTTTGAGAATTAACCATATTTTGGACATTTATAATGATCTTTCACTTAACCCCGATATGGTGAATTTCTGTATACTAAAGAGGTCACTCGTAGAAGGCAATGTACTTCACATTAAAAAAGTAATTTCCCCTGTTTTCGAAGAAACAATTTCATACTTCTCTGCCTATCTTTGTTGTTGTTGGTTCGTCAAAGAAAAATGTAAAAATATTGGTCTCATTCCAAAATACTGCCCTGAGCGCCACATCGCCTTAGTCTGTTTCAAGAATGCGTCTTTTATCTAAAGAGATTCCTTCAATGGCTTTTGCAGCTGTGGCTGGCTTTATAGCAGACTGTTCTTAAGGAAAACAGGATAGAAAAATCATCTGCGCCATTTCCTGCAAGGCTATGTTGAGCTAAATGTTTATAATGAATTGATTCGTCTTTTATGCCTAGATTTGCAGTGATATAAACAGCTATCACTAACTGATGATTGCATGGATCCAGTAGAAAATGAGGCACTCGAAAGCAGAATGGATTGGCATCATGACTGAGTACAGCAAGACTGGTGAGTCAACCGTTGGCCGTAGAATGTGGGCAAGAGAGTGTGTCATCTCTGCTTCACAGAAAGTCTGTTCAGATGCACTAGATCCATAGAGCCCTAGAAGTACAGCAGTCACTGGGCTGGGCCGTACTAGAGAGGGGTAGGAAGACCTAGACTCTCGAATCTTCACCTTTAATACCAATGATACTGCAGTACTTTTGTGGGGACGGACATTTCACAGTCAACGACTTCAATAGCCTCTCCTCCAGAACACTATTTTGAAGTCTCCAAAACGACATTTACTGTACAGAGATCTCAGGCTAAATGCAACCAAGTGCATATGTTGGCAGTGAAAGAACAGGTTAACTGTATAATGAATAGTCACACATTGAAATGTTAATAATAGCCCTTCTCGTGTCTTTTTCCGAGTGCTATCTCAATCTGTCACGTGGACAGCTAGTCAAGAGAAGGAGAATCCGCTTGTGAGAAAAGCAAAGGAGAACAAAGAGGGCCATTTAATTCAAGCTGCCACTATCAGCTCTGTCACCTGTCCACAAAGGCCCTTCCCTGAAGAGGAAGCATTATTTACAGCTGATCTGTGTGGCTTCATACGAGTAATACAACTTAATTTGGAGGTGTGTAAAATATGCACAATCACACAGGAGCAAATCCCCTGCCTCATGAGGGCCAGATTAGAGGAGAGAGTGGGCATGTCCAACAGATCTAGAATAAACTCTGCCCCTACTGTTAACATGCTATATATTATTTGACAGTCCATTTATAATTCAAACAGCACAAAAATTAAGATTTTACATCTAGTCTTTCCTTGGCCAAACAGTTTCCGGTGGGCCTGTTGTGCACCAATGTCGAATGTACTTTCAGTTTGATCTGGTTTGATTTGGCCGTCTAGCCTCGTGTGACCTCCTTTAACATGCAACACACTTTCTTCGAAACACCATATAATGAGTACATGACTGAGTATTAAGAGGCTATGATCACAGCCACGTATTTTACTGGGCTGCTTACAGGGACCAAGAACAGATGATGTCTCTATTTCCCTGTAGGGCCGAAATGTCTCAGTCTGGATTAGCAGCACCCACAAGGTACATGTGTGTATACACACCTCTTCTCTGCTCTATGGAAACTTCCGTCCTTCGACCTGCTCCCACTTTCACTCCATCCTGACAGCTCACGGATGATGGATGAAGGATCGTGTGTGTGTGCGCGTGTGTGTCCAGGTTCTTCTAGGTGTGTTATGTGATCCTATTAGGCTTTCAATCACCTTCTCTTAAGTCTCTCCTTCAGTACCCCGTGATATGGCCTTCGCCCACATCCACCCACCATAGAATCCAAAATATATACACGCGCTGCATTTTGTCCCCCGGCTCAATTTCCTTTCGCATTTGTGTGCACTATACATCCCCCGCTGATTTCATTTCGTCCAAGTTCACATTTTGACAAATGTACTAACATTTACCGAATGGCATTGGTGTCCGGTTCTCTGAATGTCGGTGGAAACTCAATCGAGTGATGGACCGTCGCTTGTCAAACACACGTCCTCAGCCGTGCCCGTCCAAGATGAGGACAGATGAGGAGCTTTACAATTGCTTCCCCTTAGAATGATATAGATTTGGACTTCCGCAAAAAACACTCTTCCACAAAAAAAAGACATAGTATAGGTTACACTACGGTGAAGTACAAGGCCACGTAGAAGTGGATTCGCTAAGAACAATGCCAATATAGAACAGTGACACAACAGTGACACACCAAAGCCACGTTGAATGACAAACTCCCAAACCCCATTGAAATGCATCCTTACAGCACAGGGCAGAGCCAGGATGTATTATCAGCCCTTCACTACGGGCTTATATCAACAGACAAAATACATCAGCATTCACCGTTGAGGGGTAATCTTGATACTGAACTTGGTGAAAACGAATTGACATGTAAATGATACTGTTGGCAGCTATCTGGTTGAATTGTGATCTTAGCTGCACATCTGAAAGGGTAGATAAGGTTATTGCTTAAATGGCAACACCTTCAAACTGAAGGAAGAAGGGTAGGAAACAGAAAACACATTGAGGGAATGAATTATGTGGTTTATGAATAATGTATGTTGCTGTTGACAGTCTCTTTCTACAAATGATTTCAAACCTACTGTACGAAATGACATATCTGTCCAATTTTAGGTCAAAATAGCTCTACCAATACTGTCTTGGCCTTCCAACAGTTTGTAAAAAAAAACACTATAATTTTGGAGGAGAAAAAAATAACACCTCATTATCTGGGCGGTTTTCAAAACCGTAGATCTGCCTCCGTCAACAGTAATAACAATTGAAAAGGCTGTTATTTCCTCGGTGACTGTGGCCATTCTACAGCTTATCATGTTGTCCCTTACGAGTGGAAATTACAGGCTGCCTCAACATGGTGCCCATTCCGCATGATCGGAAGACGTTCGTTGAATCACAGATCTGGATCTTGACAAAATACTGTACCTCCAAAGCAGCAGCGGGCACACAACAGCAGGTTAACACGGGGAGAGTGGAGCGTGATGTTTGCACTTACCTAGAGAAAGAAAAAGAGTGGTTTGACATTAACAGGAATAGTAATCTGACGCAAAGTAAAATTGTTGGTGTTCATGACAAAACCAGAGGGGGTCTGACTCTTTCCAGAAATTACATATAGGGGGGCATTGGGGGATAACATTGACTGAGAGGAGCTATCATCCCTCTAACTCCATAATCTATTTATCCTGTTGCACAGGGCCTCCTATAAGGATTGCCCAGCTAGGGGAAAACAGATACGGTATCACTGGCGTAGGTACAGTAGTTACCATACACCACCATTGAAATAATCATATATTATTCACAAATAAGCATATGCAGTAACATGGCTACCCCAGGGATGCAGTCAGCCACCGTGATCAACTGTTGGTGTGGTGGAGAGCCAAATGAAGCCTCATCGTTGATGCATTATTCATAGATGAACACAGTGGGGGATTCAACCATTCAAACATTCTGTCTGTGTACGTGACAGGTTTGCTTTGCAGGGTGTCCCATGACCAACAACATTCACAGGGAATCAGTAGCGTTGTTCGGGCTTTGAAGGCGCCATCTAATGAAGAAGATCCCATACCGTTCTCCATAGGAGGGCTAGAAAATAGGGAATATCAAGGTCAAAGTCGACGACAAGGAAGGTCAAAAAAATAAACTGCAATCCATCTCGTTAAAGCAAAATGTCAAGGCTACGTACAAAATGTGTTTGGTCACACACTGTCGCTACTTCCAATAATACACTGTACAGGGGATCGACTATTTCAGTGCTGTGGTATGATGAGCTTACCTGTGTTGTGAGAGCTATATCATAGGCCTACCGTACACACGGTGGCTGTGAGTTATTGATTTCAGAATCAATTTTCGACTGAGCCATTGTGCAACTTTCTCATTCTTTTCCTGAGCACACAGCTTCCTGACTTCTGTAAACACTGAGCACCTCTTCCTCCCTAGTGGTGTGGTTAGTACAGGGTGGTTTTGTTTCAAAAGCCTGTGTCTCAGGGTTAGGGCCAAAGCAGCACCAGATAGAAGGTAGGCTCTTACTAATAAGCTGCACAGGGTATTTGGATCACACTCACTTGACATAAGAATGAGCCACTAGACCAGAAAAAGTATTACTTGCTGAAAATCAACTCTAGAAACTCCAGCTGAATGTAGGCCTACATATATGCAGTTGAAGTCAGAAGTTTACATACACCTTAGCCAAATACATTCGAACTCAGTTTTTAACAATCCCTGACATTTAAGCCTAGTAAAAAAATCCCTGTTTTAGGTCAGTTAGGATCACCACTTTATTTTAAGAATGTGAAATGTCAGAATAATAGAGAATGATTTATTTCAGCTTTTATTTATTTCATCACATTCCCAGTGGGTCAGAAGTTTACATACACTCAACTAGTATTTGGTAGCATTGCCATTAAGTTGTTTCGCTTGGGTCAAACGTTTTGGGTAGTCTTCCACAAGCTTCCCACAATAAGTTGGGTGAATTTTGGCCCATTCCTCCTGACAGAGCTGGTGTAACTGAGTCAGGTTTGTAGACCTCCTTGCTCAGACACGCTTTGTCCGTTCTGCCCACAAATTTTCTATAGGATTGAGGTCAGGGTTTTGTGATGGCCACTCCAATACCTTTACTTTGTTGTCCTAAAGCCATTTTGCCACAACTTTGGAAGTATGCTTGGTGTCATTGTCCATTTGGAAGACCCATTGTGTCACGTTCCTGACCTGTTTTCCTTTGTTTTGTATTCATTTTAGTTGGTCAGGGCGTGAGTTGGGTGGGTTTGTCTATGTTTGTATTTCTATGTGGGGTTTTGTGTTCGGCCTGGTATGATTCTCAATTAGAGACAGGTGTGTATTGTTTGTCTCTAATTGAGAGTCATACAAAGGCAGCCAGGGTTTCACTGGTGTTTTGTGGGTGTTTGTTCCTGTGTCCACACAGGACAGTTGAAGGTTAGTCACGTTTGTTGTTTTGTAGTTTTGTAGTGTCTTGTTTTGCTGTGTTCATTAAAAGATGGCTTATTTCCCTCAATCCGCATCTTGGTCCTATCCATGCTCCTTCTCGTCTAAGGGGGAGAACAACAATGACTGCCTTTACAGAAACACCCACCACAACAGGACCAAGCGGATTGAGGAGAGAGAAAAAGAACTAAGGCACTGGACACAGGAGGAATGGTCTTGGGAGATCATGGACGGAAAGGGACCCTGGGGAAGGGTTGGAGAGAATCGCCGCTCTCGGGAGGTGAAGAAGGCAGCCACAGCCCAGGAGCGGTGGATTGAGGAGGCAGCACGTATGAGAGGCTGGAAGCCCGAGAGGCTCACCCAAGAATTTCTTGGGGGGGGGTTAAAGGGGAGTGTGGCGAAGCCGGGTAGGATACCTGAGCCAACTCCCCGGGCTTGCCGTGGAGTGAGAGGGCGTCGTACTGGTCAGACACCGTGTTATGCGGTGAAGCGCACGGTGTCCCCAGTACGCGTGCTTAGCCCAGTGCGGGCTATTCCACCTTGCCGCACTGGGAGGGCTAGGTTGGGCATCGAGCCGGATGCCATGAAGCCGGCCCAACGTATCTGGCCTCCAGTACGTCTCCTCGGGCCGGCGTACATGGCACCAGCCTTACAGGTGGTGTCCCCGGTTCGCCTGCATAGCCCAGTGCGGGCTATTCCACCTCGCCTCACTGGCAGGGCTACGGGGTCCATTCAACCTGGTAAGGTTGGGGAGGCTCGGTGCTCAAGAGCACGTGTCCTCCTTCACGGTCCGGTATATCCGGCGCCACCTTCCCACCCCAGCTCAGTACCACCAGTGCCTACACCACGCACCAGGCTTCCAGTGCATCTCCAGAGCCCTGTTACTCTTCCACGTACTCTCCCTATGGTGCGTGTCTCCAGCCCAGTGCCTCCAGTTCCGGCACCACGCACCAAGCCTCCTGTGCGTCTCCAGAGCCCTGGACGCACTGTTCCTTCTCCCCGCACTCGCCCTGAGGTGCGTGCCCTCAGCCCGGTACCTCCAGTTCCGGTACCACGCACCAGGCCTAGAGTGCGCCACGAGAGTCCAGTGTGCCCTGTTCCTGTTCCCCGCACTCGCCCTGAGGTGCGTGCCCTCAGCCCGGTACCTCCAGTTCCGGTACCACGCACCAGGCCTATAGTGCGTCTCAGCCGGCCAGAGTCTGCCGTCTGCCCAGCGGTGCCTGAACGGCCCGTCTGCCCAGCTCCGTCTGAGCCATCTGTCTGCCCAGCTCCGTCTGAGCCATCTGTCTGCCCAGCGCCGTCTGAGCCATCTGTCTGCCCAGCGCCGTCTGAGCCATCTGTCTGCCCAGCGCCGTCTGAGCCATCTGTCTGCCCAGCGCCGTCTGAGCCATCTGTCTGCCCAGCGCCGTCTGAGCCATCTGTCTGCCCAGCGCCGTCTGAGCCATCTGTCTGCCCAGCGCCGTCTGAGCCATCTGTCTGCCCAGCGCCGTCTGAGCCATCTGTCTGCCCAGCGCCGTCTGAGCCATCTGTCTGCCCAGCGCCGTCTGAGCCATCTGTCTGCCCAGCGCCATCTGAGTCATCTGTCTGCCACGAGCCATTAGAGCCGCCCGTCTGTCCCGAGCCAGTAGAGCCGTCCGTCAGTCAGGAGCCGCTAGAGCCGTCCGTCAGTCAGGAGCCGCCAGAGACGCCCGCCAGTCAGGAGCCGCCAGAGACGCCCGCCAGTCAGGAGCCGCCAGAGACGCCCGCCAGTCAGGAGCCGCCAGAGACGCCCGCCAGTCAGGAGCCGCCAGAGACGCCCGCCAGTCAGGAGCCGCCAGAGACGCCCGCCAGTCAGGAGCTGCCAGAGACGCCCGCCAGTCAGGAGCTGCCAGAGACGCCCGCCAGTCAGGAGCTGCCAGAGACGTCCGACAGTCCGGAGCTGCCCTACAGTCCGGAGCTGCCCTACAGTCCGGAGCTGCCCTACAGTCCGGAGCTGCCCTACAGTCCGGAGCTGCCCTACAGTCCGGAGCTGCCACTCAGCCCGGACCTGCCGGAGTCCCTCAGCCAGGACCTGCCGGAGTCCCTCAGCCAGGACCTGCCGCCCCTTATCCCGGTGTTGCCCCTTGTCCCGGTGCTGCCCCTTGTCCCGGTGCTGCCCCTTGTCCCGGTGCTGCCCCTTTTCCCGGTGCTGCCCCTTTTCCCGGTGCTGCCCCTTGTCCCGGTGCTGCCCCTTGTCCCGGTGCTGCCCCTTGTCCCGGTGCTGCCCCTTGTCCCGGTGCTGCCCCTTGTCCCGGTGCTGCCCCTTGTCCCGGTGCTGCCCCTTGTCCCGGTGCTGCTCCTTGTCCCGGTGCTGCCCCTTGTCCCGGTGCTGCCCCTTGTCCCGGTGCTGCCCCTTGTCCCGGTGCTGCCCCTTATCCCGGTGCTGCCCCTTATCCCGGTGCTGCCCCTTCATTTAGGTGGGGTTAGTGGGAGGGTGGTCATTGGGAGGGGGATAAAGAAGCGGGGATTGATTATGGTGGGGTGGGGACCTCGTCCACCGCCAGAGCCGCCACCGTGGACAGACGCCCACCCAGACCCTCCCCTAGACTTTGTGCTGGTGCGCCCGGAGTTCGCACCTTAAGGGGGGGGTTCTGTCACGTTCCTGACCTGTTTTCCTTTGTTTTGTATTCATTTTAGTTGGTCAGGGCGTGAGTTGGGTGGGTTTGTCTATGTTTGTATTTCTATGTGGGGTTTTGTGTTCGGCCTGGTATGATTCTCAATTAGAGACAGGTGTGTATTGTTTGTCTCTAATTGAGAGTCATACAAAGGCAGCCAGGGTTTCACTGGTGTTTTGTGGGTGTTTGTTCCTGTGTCCACACAGGACAGTTGAAGGTTAGTCACGTTTGTTGTTTTGTAGTTTTGTAGTGTCTTGTTTTGCTGTGTTCATTAAAAGATGGCTTATTTCCCTCAATCCGCATCTTGGTCCTATCCATGCTCCTTCTCGTCTAAGGGGGAGAACAACAATGACTGCCTTTACACATTGCGACCAAGCTTTAACTTCCTGACTGATGTCTTGAGATGTTGCTTCAATATATACACATCATTTTCCCTCCTCATGATGCCATATATTTTGTGAAGTGCACCAGTCCCTCCTGCAGCAACGCACTCCCACAACATGATGCTGCCACCCCCATCCTTCACTGTTGGGATGGTGTTTTTCGGCTTGCAAGCCGCCCCCTTTTTTCTCCAAACATAATGATGGTCCTTATGGCCAAACAGTTCTATTTTTGTTTCATCAGACCAGAGGACATTTCTCCAAAAAAGTACGATCTTTGTCCCCATGTGCAGTTGCAAAACGTAGTCTGGCTTTTTTAGGGCGGATTTGGAGCAGTGGCTTCTTCCTTGCTGACCGGCCTTTCAGGTTATGTCGATATAGGACTCATTTTACTGTGGATATAGATACTTTTGTACCTGTTTTCTCTAGCATCTTCACAAGGTCTTTTGCTGTTTTCTGGGATTGATTTGCACTTTTCGCACCAAAGTGCATTCAACTCTAGGAGACAGAAAGTGTCTTCTTCCTGAGAGGCATGACGACTGCATGGTCCTATGGTGTTTATACTTGCGTACTATTGTTTGTATAGATGAACGTGGTACTTTCAGGTGTTCGGAAATTGCTCCCAAGGATGAACCAGACTTGTGAAGGTCTACAATTTTTTTCTGAGGTCTTGACTGATTTCTTTTGATTTTCCCACGATGACAAGCAAAGAGGCAGGGAGTTTGAAGGTAGGCCTTGAAATACATCCACAGTTACACCTCAATTGACTCAGGTGGTGTCAATTAGTCTTTCAGAAGCTTCTAAAGCCGTTACATAATTTTCAGGAACTCTCTAAGCTGTTTAAAGGCACAGTCAACTTAGTGTATGTAAACATCTGACCCACTGGAATTGTGATACAGTGAATTATAAGTTAAATATTCTGTCAGTACACAATTGTTGGAAAAAATACTTGTGTCATGCACAAAGTAGATGTCCTAACCCGACTTGCCAAAACTATAGTTTGATAACAAGAAATTTGTGGAGTGGTTGAAAAACGAGTTTTAATGACTCCAACCTAAGTGTATGTAAACTTCCGACTTCAACTGTATATGCTCCTAAGTGGTGTAGAGGTCTAAGGCACTGCATCTCAGTGCAAGAGGCATCACTACAGTCCCTGGTTTGATTCCAAGCTATATCACATCCGGCTGTGATTGGGGGTCCCACAGGGCGGTGCACAATTGGCCTAGCGTTGTCTGGGTTTGCCGGGGTAGGCCGTCATTGTAGGTACGGATTTGTTCTTAATTGACTTGCCTAGTTATTTAAAGGTTGAATAAAAAAATATTGAATTATGGTCTTCAGTATATATAAATAAAAATATTTCTGATGTCAGGAAATGTTGCTGGTATGCCAGAGATCATTCGTATCGACAACAGGTTTGACTTTGAGATCACAAAGATATTAAATGATTGAGAGAACAACAACAATGTAGAGCTACTGCTGGGTTGCATACAGTTGAATCATTTTGAAAACTAAGAGCTAGGTAGAAAAAGTCTTTAAAAAAATACAGATTTACATAAACACAGAGGGAGTATTTTAGCATTTAAATTAAAAACTGAAACTGGTTTCCATCCCATTGTCTTTTCCATTAGAAGCCCTTTCTCATGCTCTGAATTCATTTAACTTCTCTGGCTGTGCCCAGTCATTGTGTCCTGCAGAAGTGTTAATTTGTTCTACAGAGATAAAAGCCTTTGTCAGAACCCTGAACCAGAACAATCCAAAAGGTTTGAAATGTACTGAGGATTAACCTTTTATTGCAGTGGGCTACATCACTGTCACACAAAGTGTTTCTTGGTAGTCTTAAACAAATTCTATCCAGGTGGAGTGGTCAGCGGTGCTCATGCACGCAAGAACCACTTGGCCGAGGCAGAGAAAATAGTAATCTGCTCTATATGATATGAAAGTCTTACCAGACACTTCCTGGATCATGTTCTACACTGTCATATTATCAATTGCATGTAAACACGGTCATTTTAGATAGACTACATGACAAAAAGTATGTGGACACCTGCTTGTCAAACATCTCATTCCAAAACCATTGGCATTAACATGGATCCCCTCTTCTGGGAAGGCTTTCCACTAGATGTTGGAATGTTGCTATGAGGACTTGCTTCCATTCAGCCACAAGAGCATTAGTGAGGTCGGGCACTGATGTTGGGCGATTAGGCCTGGCTTTCAGTCGGTGTTCCAATTCATCCCAAAGGTGTTCGATGGGGTTGAGGTCAGGGCTCTGTGCAGGCCAGTCAAGTTCTTCCACACCGATCTCGGCAAACCACTTTATATGGACCTCGCTTTGTGCACAGGGGTATTGTCATGCTGAAACAGGAAAGGACCTTTCCCAAACGGTCACCACAAAGTTGGAAGCACAGAATCGTCTAGAATGTCATTGTGTGCTGTAGCGTAAAGATTTCCCTTCAATGGAACTAAGGGTAGTCTTTTGGCGCACCCAAGTGGCGCAGCGGTCTAAGGCACTGTATCTCAGTGCTACAGGCGTCACTACAGACAATGGTTCATTTCCAGGCTGTATCACAACTGGCCGTGATTGGGAGTCCCATAGGGCGGCGCACAATTGGCCCAGTGTCGTCCGGGTTAGGGTTTGGCTCGGGTAGGCCGTCATTGTAAATAATAATTTCTTCTTAAGTTACTTGCCTAGTTAAATAAAGGTTAAATAAATAAATAAAAAATAAAAAATGAAAGGGGTCTAACCCGAACCTGACAAACAGTTCTTGTGCTGACGTTGCTTCCAGGGGCAGTTTGGAACTTGGTAGTGATTTTTGCAACCGAGGACAGCCGATTTTTCCAGGCTTCAGCACTCAGCAGTTCCACGTGCTTGGAGCTTGTGTGGTCTACCACTTCGCAGCTGAGCCATTGTTGCTCCTAAACTTTCCACTTCACAGTAACAACACTTACAGTTGACTGAGACAGCTCTAGCAGGGAAGAAACTAGACGACCTAAGAGTTTCATCCGATGACAGTGCCATGTTGAAAGTCACGTTGAAATCTCTTCAGTAAGGCCATTCTACTGCCAATGTTTGTCTATGGAGATTGCATGGCTGTGTGGTTGATTTTATACACTTGGCAGCAATGGGTGTGGCTGAAGTATCCGAATGCACTAATTTGAAGGGGTGTCCACATACTTTTGTATATATATAGTGTATGTGTAAAGTCCTATTCGTAGTCGTGGATTAATTTACTTCTACCAAATACCTTCTATGAAGGTTTTCGATTAACGTAATGGAAAACCTTAATGAAAGGCATCAGGTAGGATTACATTTATTTTATCTTGGATGCTGTCTCTAGTTAATTATATTCCGATTTATGAAATCATGCTTTTCTTCCGCACATCTTTCCTACCCACTTCTCAGTAGTAGGTATTCAGATTTACCTTATGAAGGTGCATAATGTTCTTTGCAGGCATTGTTCCCTTGTGTGAGCTGAATAAATATAATTCAACAGCTGAAAACCCTCCCTCTTGCTGACCAACAGATTTCATTGTGGAGGTTTCATCCAGTAGGGTTTTCAGTACATTTATCTAAGCCATCCCCTTAAATACGATGTACCTTTAATTGCATTTTGTTGACGGGCTAGAATACATTGAGAGACCAGGTTCAGAAAATAGGGATCAATGAAAGAATGCCATCTATGCATCTTGGTCTCTGTTTCAGCACCAACTGGGATATTTAAAAATATTCTGATTTTGTAGATTGTTTAGGCAATTTTTTAGGTTAGGAAAGTATGTATGAATCATAAATAAACAGGTTTGGAGAAAGCACAAAATATATTGATGAATAAAACATATAATGGTTTGATTCATCCTGAAAGTTGTCATGTTCAAGTTCAATCCATGAAATTTTGGAAGGTGGAAAAAAAAAGTGTACAATAGGGGTTGAAAAATAGTCCTATGAATCTACCCTGATTCTCACTTATCATGGAACTGTATGACAATGGTCCAGTCATTGTGAACCATGCGCCAGGCCCTAGGTTTAACCTACTACATGTGGTCTGAGTTCCATAATGATTCAACTAGGCTACATGTCCCAAATGATTGAACAACGTTAGTCTAATATGATCCACTAATGTTAGCGACCCTCAGGAACAATTTACACGGACGTGACGGTAACACTTTACTTGACACCATGTCATAACCATGCCATAACACTATTAGGACCCATGTATTTACACATGTTGTGACATATTGCATTATTTTCTGGCTCGTTATGACACCTAAGAGTGTCAAAACCAACATGTATTTAAATATTTTATTTATTTTATTTTTTTCCCCTGCCAAGAAGTTTCTTTTCGTTTGAAAGTTTGTTTCTTAAATCCTTGTCGTTGTTATGTTTTGTAATTAAATAACTTGTAGAAAATGCATTATGATCATCCTGTGTCACTTTACTTGGACTAAGACAATGCACTTTGTGACACTGTCAAGAAGCATTATGACCATCATAATCATATAAGCCAGATAGGCCTATCACGTACATGTCCTCATCAGTCAAAAAGAGGGTGTATAGTCCTGCTCCTGAACTCTTCTCCTGCATTCATCCCGGTCATCAGCAACAGAGCATTGGGGTAGGTACATGTCTGACATCAACGTGTGCACAATTACAATGGTAATTTAATATGGTCAATTTCAGAAAATGTTATATAACATAAACATGGTGTAATGGAATGTTTTCACTAGTGTGGTAGGTTTTGTGGGGTTTGACACACTCATGTACTTAACCAGCCATAAAATAACACAAAATATGTCACAACAGGTCTAAATATATGTGTCCAGAGTGTTATGACCATATTATAACATGCTATGACAAGTTATGTCAGCTGTTATGAGGTATTACGACATGGTGTTAGGATGTAAATGTAAAAGTGTTACCTACGTGACAGAGGAAAGAAAGGTAAACAGAATGGAATGAGGTAAAATGGAAGTTACAAATTGAAGAAAGCTAACACTAATGTAACAGTTATAAATGTATGTGGGTATTACTGACGGTGGCTCCTGATAGGGGATAATAATTAACATGATTCAACATGTAATATAAAAAAGCCAAGGCATAGGCTATAATTATAACATTCTAATGTGCATACATCTACTTGGCAGATTCCGCCCTACAGAAGCCTATAGCTTGGGTGTCCAAATTCCATGCAAATTATGAGGGCATACAATAAAAATGTGGAATAATGGCACAGCTATTTATAGCCTATTTTACTGTGGAATGTTGATATGATTTTCAGTTTGCTTCCGTATGGCTGGTTTCACATTTGTCTCCAGGGATCATAAGGAAAAATCTTCCAAAACAATTGCTATGTGTATTTACCACCCCCCCCCCATCTACAAAAAATGATGACTCATTTACCTAGCTCTTAGCAATAGCTCTTAGTAATTTAGAAATTGCATTGCATGGAGAATGCTGTTATTTCTATCGTAAAAAATGAAGTAGATACTTTTTCCACTTGGAACCGGCAGGTTCGCTCGACATTATTCAAATAAAATAAAATAAAATATGTCACATGCGCCTAATACAACAGTGAAATGTTTACTTACAAGCCCTTAACCAACAATGCAGTTTTAAGAAAGATTAGAGTTAAGAAAATATTTACTGAATTAACTAAAGTAAAAAAGCAAATAACACAGCAAAATATCAATAACAAGGCTATATACGTATACAGGGGTTACCAGTACCGAGTCAAAGTGGGGGGTACAGGTTAGTCTGGGAAATTGAGGTAATATGTACATTATCAGTCAAAAGTGTGGACACACCTACTCATTCACGGGTTTTTCTTTATTTTTACCATTTTCTACATTGTAGAATAATAGTGAAAACATCAAAACTATGAAATAACACATATGGAATCATGTTGTAACCAAAAAAGTGTTAAACAAATCAAAATATATTTTATATTTGACATTTTTCAAAGTAGCCACCCTTTGCCTTGATGACAGCTTTGCACACTCTTGGCATTCTCTCAATCAGCTTCATGAGGTAGTCACCTGGAATGCATTTCAATTAACAGGTGTGCCTTCTTAAAAGTTAATTTGTGGAATTTCTTTCCTTCTTAATGCGTTTAAGCCAATCAGCTGTGTTGTGACAAGGTAGGGGTGGTATACAGAAGATTGCCCTATTTGGTAAAAGACCAAGTCCATATTATGGCAATAACTTTGAAAGTTTCTTCAAGTGCAGTCGTAAAAACCATGATACCATGATACCAAGTACTATGATGAAACTAGCTTTCATGAGGACCGCCACAGGAAAGGAAGACCTAGAGTTACCTCTGCTGCAGAGGATAAATTCATTGGAGTTACCAGCTTCAGAAATTACAGCCCTAATAAATGCTTCACAGACTTCAAGTAACAGACACATCTCAACATCAACTGTTCAGAGGAGACTGCGTGAATCAGGCTTTCATGGTCGAATTGCTGCAAAGAAACCACTACAAAAGGACACCAATAAGAAGAAGCGACTTGCTTGGGCCAAGAAACATGAGCAATGGACATTAGACCGGTGGAAATCTGTCCTTTGGTCTAATGAGTCCAAATTTTAGATTTTTGTTTCCAACCGCCGTGTCTTTGTAAAACGCAGAGTAGGTGAACGGATGATCTCCACATGTGTTATTCCCACCGTGAAGCATGGAGGAAGAGGTTTGATGGTGTGGGGGTGCTTTGCTGGTGACACTGTCTGTGATTTATTTAGAATACAAGGCACACTTAACCAGCATGGCTACCACAGCATTCTGCAGCGATACGCCATCCCATCTGGTTTGCGCTTAGGACTATCATTTGTTTTTAACAGGACAATGACCCAAAACACACCTCCAGGCTGTGTAAGGGCTATTTGACCTAGAAGGAGAGTGATGTTGTTGCATCAGATGACCTGGCCTCCACGATCACACGACCTCAACCCAATTGAGATGGTTTGGGATGAGTTGGACCGCAGAGTGGAAGAAAAACAAGTGCTCAGCAAAACCCTTGAATAAGCAGGTGTGTTCACACTTTTGACTGGTACTGTACATGTACAGTAGATAGGGGTAAAGTTACTGTGCATAGATAATAAACATTGATGGTTTCCTTGCGTGTAAAGGTGCTGAAATTATGAGAGAATTAGGCCAAGGTCCGAATATGGCTTATCTCTGTAGACACATCTTCATTTCTTTAGATCTCCACCCCAGAACAAATAGCAAGTGAATAGCATGCTTTTCTCATGCTTAAGTTTAAAGTCAGGGAATAACTTTCCATTTAAGCACGCAGAATTGGGGCCTTATGCTAGGGACATACTCCAAGAAAAAGTTGTCGTCCAATACGGACATTTTCCCTCCGTTTCTGCCCACACCAATCTACTAATTGTTTGCAACAAATATTGGTTGCTAGCCTAGCTATGCTATTGTGATAGTCCCATCAAAAATTGCAGCCTACAACTTTAGAACTTACATCTACTTTAGTTCATAGCTTCAAATGTTTGTCTCGTTGTCTGCTAAATGCCAGCCTGCTCTGTACTCACTACCACTGTGTGAACTGGCGCTCGGCACCCTGGTCCTCGTCTAGGCACAGGTCACGAGCCTCTTATTATTTGGTTTCTCCCATGTCGGGGTGTGTTTACAAAGTCGATTGTAAATGCTAATGGTTCGTCTAGTTGTGTCTTTATATTGTGTAAGGTGTTAAGTGTTGTCAATTAGAATGTAATTGAGCCTTACAAATGTAGGATCTTCATTTGATCACCCTGTTGCAGGAGTATTTTCCTGGAATGCTGGAAATGTACAACTTGTAGTGTATTTGACATTTAAAAAGGCTTCTGATGTTTGTACTTCCACTTTGAAATGTCAGACTCCTTTGCGAAAAATGTATCAACCCTTTCAAAATATCCAATAATTATAATCCACATAATAATTCACATTTACTGCAGGATTATTTTCCTGCTGTAGCAAATTGGCTCAAATTAGAATCCTACATATGTCGTACAAGTAGACTATTGCCAGAGAAGTGTATTATTCATGTTTATTAGTAATTTACCTGTTTAAAGGTGTTAGCCTAATGGTTTATCCCAGGTTAGGGCAGGAGAGCTGTTAGGCTGGGTTTACCCAGTCAGCCCAATTCTGATCTTTTTTCCACCAGTTGGTCTTTTGAACAATCACATCAGAACTTTTCACATCAGATCTATTTCAGAGCCGATCTGATTGGTCAAAAGACCAATTAGTGAAACAAAGATCAGAATTGGGCTACCTGTGTAAACGCAGCCTTAGGTAGCGTTCCCCTGCTCATACGTTGCGTTCCCCTGCTCATACGTCGCATGCATCAACCAATGGTTGCGTGCCAAGTCAGAGACTATAACATAATGTGGATTACTGATACATAAAATACCTATCCAGGCATTGTATGATCTGGCATGCGTCAGCAACGCCTAGGCAGAGGAACATGCTCTCAGTAACGTATCACGTAGTTACTCTTATTGACTGATTTATTCTCATGAACACAAATGTGTTTGGCCTTTTGTGCTCGAGTCGCCCGTTGCTATTTTGCACAAGTAAGTTTATTACAGTTTCTAGGAAAAGTCTACACACCCCTTGCAGTCTTCACATTTTGCTGCCTTAACTTCACTAGGGTAGGGGGCAGCATTCGGAATTTTGGATGAAATGCATGCCCAATTTAAACTACCTGCTTCTCGGGCCCAGAAGATATGATATGCATATAACTGGTAGATTTGGATAGAAAACACTCTAAAGTTTCCAAAACTGTTAAAATAGTGTCTGTGAGTATAACAGAACTGATTTGGCTGATAAATCCATTCAGGAAGTAGTTTTTATTTTTATTTTGTAGTTTTCTATTCAATGCCATTACAGTATCCATTGACTTAGGACTCAAACTGCAGTTTCTATGCCTTCCACTAGATGTCAACAGTCTTTAGAAATAGTTTCAGGCTTGTATTCTGAAAAATGAGGGAATAAGAGCATTCGGAATGACTGGACGTTAAAGTGTTGCAGAGCTTTTTCATGCGCTCGACAGAGAGAGAGCAATTATTGTTTACCTTTTAAATTGACGACGTTATTGTCCGGTTGAAATATTATCGATTATTTAGGCTAAAAACAACCTGAAGATTGAATATAAACATCGTTTGACATGTTTCTATGAACTTTACGGATACAATTTAGATTTTTTGTCTTCCTGTTTTGACTGCGTTTGAGCCTGTGTATTACTGAAGAAAACGCGCGAACAAAACAGAGGTTTTTGTATATAAAGAGACTTTATCGAACAAAATAAACATTTATTGAATAAATTAACCTGTCTAGGATCAGCGTGGCGCTAGCGGCACACCCCACTGAAAAACCAGTGCCGCGAAATTCAAAAAAAATATTTTTTTTAAATATTTAACTTTCACACATTAAAGTCCAATACAGCTAATGAAAGACACAGATCTTGTGAATCCAGTCAACATTTCCGATTTTTAAAATGTTTTACAGGGAAGACACAATATGTAAAGATGTACATCTATTACCTAAAAACACATTAGCATAATCCACCATCTTTTATTTGTCCACCAACACCAGTAGCCATCACCAATTCGGCTAAACTAAGATATTTATAGCCCCTAACCAACAAAAAAACTCATTAGATGACAGTCTGATAACATATTTATGGTATGGGATAGGTTTTGTTAGAAAAAAGTGCATATTTCAGGTAGATGGCATAGTTTACAATTGCACCCACCATCACAAATGGACTAGAATAATTACAATGAGCAACGTGTTTACCTAACTACTAATCATCAAACATTTCGTAAAAATACACAGCATACACGAATCGAAAGACACAGATCCTGTGAATACAGACAATATTTCAGATTTTCTAAGTGTCTTACAGCGAAAACACAATAAATCGTTATATTAGCTTAGCACATAGCAATTAGCAGCCCAGCATTGATTCTAGCCAAAGTGAGCGATAAAAGTCAACATCGCCAAAAGATATAAATTTTTTCACTAACCTTCTCAGAATTCTTCCGATGACACTCCTGTAACATCACATTACAACATGCATATACAGTTTGATCGAAAATGTTTATATTTAGCCACCAAAATCATGGTTAGACAATGTGAAATGTAGACAAGCTGGTAAAGAAAAAGTCCTTGCGCCACTTAGACAGTGATCTACTCTTATACATAAATACTCATAAATGTGACTAAAAAATATAGGGTGGACAGGGATTAATAGACAATTTAATTCTTAATACAATTGCGTTATTACATTTTTTAATTTATCCTTACTTTTCAATACAGTTTGCGCCAAGCGAAGCTACGTCAAAAAACATGGCGTCCTAAGCCACTAAAATGTTTCGACAGAAACACGATTTATCATAATAAAAATGTCCTACCTTGAGCTGTTCTTCCATCAGTATCTTGGGCAAAGGATCCTTTCTTGGGAGAAATCGTCTTTTGGTGGAAAGCTGTCCTCTTGCCATGTGGAAATGTCAACTGCGTTCGGGATGAACTGAAAAGCGTGCCCAACTTTTCACATCGTTGCAAAAATAAATGTCCCAAAATCGCACTAAACGGATATAAATTGCTATAAAACGCTTTAAATTAACTACCTTATGATGTTTTTAACTCCTATAACGAGTGAAAAGATGACCGGAGAAATATAACAGGCTAAACTAACGCTTGGAACAGGTGCGCGCCGGTGTCCTCTAGGCTCATGACGCAGCTCCCAAAGAATGACTAGCTTCAGGGTTTTTTCATTTGTAGGGCCTGTGAACGCGCAATCGACCCCGTTGGAATCGTCATCACGTAAAGGCATCCAGGGGAAGACGTAAGAAGTGTCCGTATAGTCATAGCAACGACAGTGCCCTTTTAACTGACTTCAGAAGAGTGGCCAACATTTCTCAAATCTGACTCCATGTCAGGGAAATTGCTGTAGAATGGGCTCTGTTCCACTTAGAGACAAAATTTCAACTCCTATAGAAACTATAGACTGTTTTCTATCCAATAATAATAATAATATGCATATTGTACGATCAAGGATTTTGTGGGAAGCCGTTAAAAAAATTAGCCAAATTAGCATAAATAGTCTAAACAGCGCCCCCATCCCCAACAGGTTAATGTCTGCCGAGTGCAACCATATGAATATCATCAAAGGTAAGGGATTCATTTTATCTCTATTTCTGACACTGACTCTGTTCTACTTGGCTGGTTACTGTTTGTAATGAATTGTCTAGCGGGCTATGTTCTCAAATAATCGTAAGGTATGCTTTCGCCGTAAAGCATTTTTTTAAATCGGACACCGTGGTTGGATTCACAAGACGTTCATCTTTAAACCTATGTAAAATTTGTTTTTTTTCCTGAATTTTTATAATGAGTATTTCTGTATTTGAATTTGGCGCCCAGCTGTTTCACTGGCTGTTGAAGAGGTGGGACGCTAACGTCCCACATACCCAAGAGAGGTTAAAATGAAATCTAAAAAGGGACTACCGTAGATTTTTTTATTACAGATTGTATACTCCACATTTTCAAAGTGAAAAAATGTGTCCAAACTAATAATAAAAAAATATATATATATACTAAGATGTCTTGATCGTGAGTGTGTTCACATCCCAGAGTTAATAATTGGTGAAAGCACTTTTGGTAGCCATTACAGCTGTAAATTAATTTGAAAAAGATTCTACCAACTTTGCACAACATTTAGGGAAACATATAAGCTCAGTACATGTGGTTGGTAGTCATTGATGGACAGCAATTTTCAAACCTTGCGTCACACCCTAATCTGTTTCACCTGACTGTTCTTGTCTCCACCCCCCTCCAGATGTCACCCATCTTCCCCATTATCCCCTGTGTATTTATACCTGTGTTCTCTCTCTGTTGCCAGTTCGTCTAGTTTTGGCAAGTCAACCAGCAGTTTTTTCCTTGCTCCTGCTTTTTCCATATCTCTGTTTTTCTAGGCCTCCCGGTTCTGACCTTTGCCGGCCCTGACACTTAGCCCGCCTGCCTGACCATTCAGCCTGCCCTGACCTCAAGATTGCCTGCCACTCTGTACCTCCTGGACTCTGACTAGGTTTATGATCTTTTGCCTGTCCACGAACTGTCTCTTGCCTGCCCCTTGTTTCTAATAAATATTAGAGACTTGAACCATATGCCTCCCGTGTCTGCATCTGGGTCTCGCCCTGTATCGTTATACCTTGTCTCTGATTTTCAAATTTTTGTCAGGACTGATACTGGACCACTCAGGAACACTCAACACATCTTTGGAAAGCCATTCTGGTGTGTCTTGGTATTAAAATGTGTGTAATTCTCCCGCTGAAAAATAACTCTATCCCAGAGGCCTATCATGCCCCCCCCACACATTCTGAAATGTCATTTTCTTCCCTTCCAGTTTTATGATTGGAATATGATACAAAACAAGGCAAGTGGTCAGGTAGGCTGCTTGGAGTGTTCATCCGACTAGATACATTTTTAAAAAGTATGTCCTCCCACTTCTAAAACCAAAGTTGCGCCCTTGGTTGCACGTGATCCTCTAACTTCGACTCAATTGTTGCTACTCCAGAGCCTCCTTGTCACGCTCGTCATAATAACTGGACCAAAGTGCAGCGTGATCTGGGTTCCACATCCTTCATTACTATGTGAAACTCACGGCAAAACAATAAGCGAAGAAAATGCAGCGCTCACAGGCACTACACAAAAACAAGATCCCACAAACAACAGGTGGGAAAAGGCTGCCTAAATATGATCCCCAATCAGAGACAACGATTGACAGCTGCCTCTGATTGGGAACCATACCAGGCCAACATAGAAAACGAAAAACTAGAATGCCCACCCTAATCACACCCTGATCTAACCAAATAGAGAAGTAAAAAGGCTCTCTAAGGTCAGGGCGTGACACTCCTAAATAGGCTGATGTGTTATCTATATTGACAAACCTAACAAAATAAGAACTCAGTTTTATAGAGCAGTACAAGATGAGGCCATACTGTTGTATCTAAGGAAGACGCCTCTGGAGAAGATAAAGGATGACATCCCTCATTCCTCCATAACAAAGCAAAGAACATCCAACAACAACATTCCAAAACCACCCACATACAGAACAGAAGGAGATGTTTCAAGTTATTTTACATGCTTGGATTCCCACTTATGTGCTCCATGCATAATTCATCTGTGATTTAGACAGCTTTGTTTGCTTAGCTCGACTTTCCCCCAGACTTTGTTGGTGACAAAGTTAGTTTTCATTCGAAGGCTTCAGAGGTGACAACAGATGTGTGCCTACACTGTTCAACATCAATACATCACAGTCCTCTTTGAGGTGGAAAACAAACTAGTTTGAAATGGAGGTAAATAGGAATTTCTTTGAAAAGTATTTGAACTTTTAGCCTGCTCAAAGTTTTAACACTGTAAAAAAAAATATTTCTCAAAATATTCGTGGCCTACTTATCGGCCTAATCCAATATCTTACAATAACACCTCAAAAGATAGAAGTAGAACACACCAGAGAGGGAATAGAGAGAAATAGCTGTGGTAGCATGACAGAGGTGTGATGTAGCCTATATTCTATTATGTATATGAGAGTTGACAGGTAGAATACAAGGAGATTAAGAAGAAAGAAAGAGAAGGGAAGAGAAGAGAGAACTTCCCAAGGGACATCCATCACTGTGTGGAAGAGACAAGCCTAGATCTGTTTCATCCACTCTTGTACTACAGGCTCCAGCCATGAATTCATTTCACCACATCAAAAGAGATTTGCCACTGTGGTAAGAAGTTGTTATTGATAGTCGATGAAAGAAAGCTGAAATCCTGTGTATCAACTTTGATGGGTGAATATTATTTTGTTCTACTTTCCATCAAAACCCCCCCCGAAATATAGCTCGTCTGCTTGTTAACCGAGTAAACTTGTGACATTGACTTTGGCACTAGGAGACGTGTTGTAAAGACCTCAACCCACACTTTAAGTGCTAACCTTTGAGATGCAGCCTTTGAGATGTATATTCCTGTCCAAGTGTGCTCCCCCCAGGAGGCCTGTCAGATCAGGCAAGAGAGAAAAACATGAACTCATTGATCTAACCTGTCACCTTTCTACATATGCTTGACTTGAACCAATGGCTGCACCTGTGACCGCCAAGGCAGTTTTTTCACACGGTGAAACACACTGTAAAAAATATATGTTGATTCAGCGTACAATTGTAAGGCAACCAGCTGCAATAGGATTGTGACTTTGCTCAACATTTGGACATATAGCAACTTCGAATTTTAGGTTGAGTGAACATACAGCGCATTCGGAAAGTATTCAGACCCCTTGACTTTTTCCACATTTTGTCACGTTACAGCCTCATTCCAAAAATTGTGTCAATTGTTTATTTTCCAAAATCAATCTACACACAATACCATAATGACAAAGCAAGAGCTGTTTAAAAAAAATGTTTGTACATAAAAAAAAGAAAGGAAATATGACATTTACAATAGGTATTCCGACCCTTTACTCAGTACTTTGTTGAAGCATCTTTGAAATCGATTATAGCCTTGATTTTTCTTGGGTGTGACGCTTGTATTTAGGGAGTTTCTCCCATTGTTCTCTGCAGATCCTTTCAAGCTCTGTCAGGTTGGATGGGGAGCATTGCTGCACAGCAAATTTCAGGTCTCTCCAGAAATGTTAGATCGGGTTCAAGTTCGGGCCCTGGCTGGGCCACTCAAGGATATTTAGCGACTTATCCCGAAGCCACTCCTGCGTTATCTTGGCTGTGTGCTTAGGTTCATTGTCCTGTTGGAAGGTGAACATTCACCCCAGTCTGAGGTCCTGAGTGTTCTGGAGGAGGTTTTCATCAAAGATCTCTCTGTACTTTGCTCCGTTCATCTTTCCCTCGATCCTGACTAGTCTCCCAGTCCCTGCTGCTGAAAAACATCCACAGCATGATGCTGCCACCACCATGCTTCACTGTAAGTTTCCTCCAGATGTGATGCTTGGCATTTAGGTCAAATAGTTCAAGCTTGGTTTCACCAGACCAGAGAATCTTATTTCTCATGGTCTGAGAGTTCTTTAGGGGCCTTTTGGCAAACTCCAAGTGGGCTGTCGGATGCTTTTTACTGAGGAGTGGCTTCCGTCTGGCCACTCCACCATAAAGGCCTGATTGGTGGAGTGCTGCAGAGATGGTTGTCCTTGTGGATGGTCCTCACATCTTCACAGAGGAACTCTGGAGCTCTGTCAGAGTGACCATCGGGTTCTTGGTCACCTCCCTACCCAAGGCTCTTCTCCCCAGATTTCTCAGTTTGTCCGCGCGGCCAGCTCTAGGAAGAGTCTTGGTGGTTCCCAACTTCTTCCATTTAAGAATGATGTGTTCTTGGGGATATTCAATGCTGCAGAAATGTTTTGGTACCCTTCCCCAGATCTGTGCCTCGTCACAATCCTGTCTCTATGGACAATTCCTTCGACCTGATGGCTTGGTTTTTGGTCTGGCATGCTCTGTCAACTTTGGAACCTTATATAGACAGGTGTATGCGTTTCCAATTTCGAGTCTTATAGCAAAGGGTCTGAATACTTATGCACATTTAAAAAATAGTTTTTGCTTTGTCATTATAAGGTATTGTTTGTAGATTGATGAGGATTTTACTTTATTTAATAATTTAATATATTTTAGAATTAGGCTGTAACGTATCAAAATGTGGAAAAAGGGAAAAGGTCTGAATACTTTCCGAATGCATTATACAATTCAACTTGAGAATGTATTCTACCTTATTTGCATATTTCCCAGTGCAAAATGAAACTCTTTACGACAATAGATTACATACAGTATATAATAAGGCCTTTCTTTAAGGGTCAGTGGTCAAACACAGTGGTCTGAAACTCCTGGTTTACAGGCCACATCAAGCCTACAAGTCACATTATGCTGGCTTGCAAAGTGATGTGTAATTCCTGTTGGAATCCAGCCAGAGTGAGTATCTCCAACAATTGGAACATATAAGCACTTATAACCTGCATTGAGAATGACTGCCAATGGGTGCACTAACCACTTCAATTTGTTTTGTTCTATATTTATGTTATTTCCCTCAACAAGCTTTTTGAAATTCAGCTAAGAGCAGATTTTGTTGAGTGTACAAACATTAACACATTAGCTCAAATTCTTAATGTGAAGTCCACTCAACTCACAGAATAACTCTTATTAAGCAATTGGTTAAATTGGCTTTTTTTTTACAGTGCACAGAGACTGGGGACTTATGACCATGCGATACAGATCGATCGAAGCATTTGCAACATTGGTAGATCAACATGGAGCTCTATCATTCACCCATTGACCTGTACAGTATAAGGTGTTAACATGATACAACAGGCTTGTCTCCACCAGTTTGACAACACTATTGCTTTATGCTTTCTGGCGTTTTGACTCTACAGGATCCAGGAGACTAGAATGAGGTAAATATTGTAAGTTATTTGGACACATATGGACACATTCTTCTGTAAATTATAAGTAAACATTCTACCGTAAATTATAAGTACACATTCTACCGTAAATTATATGTACACATTTAACCGTAAATTATATGTACACATTCTACCGTAAGGAGCCTTGGAACCGTCAGCAGTTCTTAGTCAAAGTGTAATATTGTGTTGTCCATTCAATGTGTTGTGTTGTCCACAATATTCATCGCCACAGCACTATGGTAAAACCAAGGCTAATGGCCCCTGTAGCAGCTGGTTGGTTGGGACCATGGCTGGTTGGTTGGGACCATGGCTGGTTGTTTGGCTGGCCCCAGGAGCAGAGCGTGCCAAGCCAACACTATCCCGTCCTGTCGTTTTGCCTCTAGCAAAGGCATCCAGGTTCAGGGCACAGCCAACATAACATATGGCATATCAACCATGATGGCCATCCTTGGTGAACGATCTAATGACGGCTCACAATGCACTGGGGGAACCAGATGAGCTGCCCTACATGCCCATGGCCTCTACACAGCTTGTTCGAGGCTTTGAATTAGCTCTCAGCTATCGACCTCAAAACTGTGTTTTTTCAAGAATGCATGTGGTTAGTGCATGGCAGATTGAGTACAGGTCAAAGGATCATTTGAAAGGCAAATATTATGCATGAGAAGTTGATTAGGATTCAAGGGAGTTTCAAGCCAAAATAATGAATCTGGAGCTGATGATTGACAATAAGACAATTAGACTTGGCGAAGGACTATGCAAAAACCACAAAATGGATTTATGTCAACGGTCGCGTCACTAGGATATTGTTTTTCTGGCATATGTTAAGACAAAATATGGTGTGAACACCATGCACAGCACAGTATGTGCCCCCCCCCCCCCCACCTCCCTGAGTGACTAATCCCTGCATAGCTGATGAATAAATAACACTAGGACATGATGCTCTAAAGAGCTTTGACACCCTTCAGATAGTCACACCATTTACCGACTGTATCTTAATGGTAACTATATTATACCAATTGCCCCTAGAAATTATTTCCTTATGCACAATGAGTATTTAACACGGACCTACTTATGTATCCATTAATATGGCACATACAGTACGGCCTCAGTAAAGGAACATACCATACAATCATACAATATCTGCCCTATAAGCGCAAGGGTGACAATAAATGACAAACAATCGTCATAGAAATTGTGGGGGAAAAAATATAAGTAATATTGTTCTCGGTAGTTTCCTATACTGTATGGAGACCGTATTCAAAAGAGTTGTGTCTGAACAGTGTGTTCCTCTGATGTGACGATGACTACTGGGTTGCCCACAAGCCAAAGGGGCAACAGTAAGGGTAACTGGTGACATGCAATCAACTGCAGCGATGCGTGCACTGCACCCCTTTTCCTATCACATCACACGGCATTTTGTTTGAGCAATTTGGAATGGTGTGTGCCGTACACTGACTGCACATGACGTGCGTAACCTTCTCTGTCCAAACAAACAGTGGGTTGGTCATTCCTCTGTACGCCCTCAAGACACCAAGGGAGGCCGTGTTTTTGAAGTGCGTGTGGGGTGCAGGTCAGGGGCACATTGCTGAGATTTGTTCTTCTTCCTGGATACAGAGGTGTTTTGAGAGAGGAGAGGTTCGATGCTATTCCAAACATTTATAGTATTTTAGGTCTGTGAAGCTACATGTATGTAATGATACTAACTTACAGTATGTATTTTGTGATGTGGTTGTTCCTGGTGCACCACTACCCAGAGCATTGGAGTGTATAGAGATATACAGTATATGTGATCCTACTATATATTCCTCTGCTGCAAGCCATTGGAGCATGCTGAGCTTTCCCTCTAGGCATCTCTACGGGGATGTACTGTGTACCATCCACTACATGTTGTTTGTCTCCTCTGACTCGCTCTGAGGCCTGTTCAGTCACCCGGGTTGACTGTGGTTCAGCCAGGCGTCTAGAGAGTCTTCAAAGGGGGTGTGAAAGTCCAACACACGTCTTTGGCTCCTCTGACACCAAAGTCAAGCGTCACCTGTTTGAACCTGGACTCCCTTCTGCTGCTCTCCTGTGGCCTGACCCTGTCCCCCCCATACACAGCCAGCCATGCAGAAAGAGAGCGAGAGCGAGAGAGCGAGCGAGCGAGCGAGCGAGCGAGCGAGAGAGAGAGAGAGAGAGAGAGAGAGAGAGAGAGAGAGAGAGAGAGAGAGAGAGAGAGAGAGAGAGAGAGAGAGAGAGAGAGAGAGAGAGAGAGAGAGAGAGAGAGAGAGAGAGAGAGAGAGAGAGAGAGAGAGAGAGAGAGAGAGCTAGAAAGTCTCACTGGGCTCAATGTAGGGAGGCTTGTCAGGAAAAAAGCCTTTGTTTATTTTCACTAGGTTCACCGTTCTGTGCTACTCTCTCTGTGTTTGACCTGTCAGCCATGACAATCAATACTACACAGAGACGCAGGCGGTTGTGGAAGAATGGAAATAAATGTTACGCTGGACTTCGTTGAGCAGCTATAAAATAATCCCTGATAACCTTGTACGAAATAATTCATTTTGAAATGTCAAATTCCTTTTAATTTAACTATCCTTGCTAGAATAAGCTTAGCTACTAAAACCCTTGAAATCTCAGGATTACCTCAATATTTCAAATTTAGATATAGCCTCAAGCACAGTGCAGACTAATTTCCTGGTGTGCCCAAATGAATGAAAAACATAATTTGTTGAAATGAGTGAAAACACGCACACACTTGTGCACACGCACACACTTGCGCACACACACACACGCCCTTGCGCACAAGCACGCCCTTGCGCACACACACGCACTTGCGCACACACACACACGCACTTGCGCACACACACACACACACACTTGCGCACACACACGCACTTGCGCACACACACACACACACACACACACACACACACACACACACACACGCACACATTCTCTGAACCTAGGACGGGAATGGGGCTGTAGATAGATACGGTATAATGGAGGTTTTTGTTAATAATGTATTGAAAGTGCAACTGGGCAAAATATCGTACTTATGTGATGGGAATAGGGTCGTCTAAGAAGAAACGGTGTGGATGTCTTACCAGTTCGCAGGAAATGTATTTTCAAAGCTCACCGCAATACAAAACCAAGACCATACGAAGAACAATCACCACGACCACAATGCAAATCCGTTCCACCTTTACAATAGACGAGCAGTGTTGAGGGCTCCTCTGCAAGCCGGTCCATTGATTATATAACCCATTTCCACAGCCTTCGTTAAAGCCGTCCAATCGAAACAAATCTGCTTGGCAGAGCAGCCAATCATTACTGAACCACAATCTATTACCCCACGGAGTCTTCCTGGTGATAAACAAATGGACAACAGCTAATTGGATGCATCTCTCATTGGATGACAGGAAAGGAAGTGTTTAGATTTAAACTGTTCATTACCAGGAACAACAACCCCTAATGTAGGAGGGAGGGGTTAAAACATCACACTGAAAATAATGCATGTATTACATATGGTTTCCAATTACACGGAACGAAAATATAAACTCAACACGTAAAGTGTTGGTCCAATGTTTCATGAACTGAAATAAGAGATCTCAGACATTTTCCATACGCGCAAAAACCTTATTTGTCTTACATTTTGTGCACACATTTGTTTACATCCCCGTTAGTGAGCTTTTCTCCTTTGCCAAGTTAATCCATCCACCTGACAGGTGTGGCCTATCAAGAAGTTCAATAAACAGCATGCTCATTACACAGGTGCACCTTGTGCTGTGGACAATAAAAGGCCACTCTAAAATGTGCAGTTTTGTCACACAACTCAATGCCAGAGATGTCTCAAGTTTTGAGGGAGCGAGCAATCAGCCTGCTGACTGCAGGAATGTCTATCAGAGCTGTTGTTAGATCATTTAATTTTAATTTCTCTACCATAAACTGCCTCCAACGTCGTTTTAGAGAATTTGGCAGTACGTGCAACCGGCCTAACAACCGCAGACCACGTGTAACCACACCAGCCCAGGACCTCTGGTTTCTTCACCTTTGGGTTCATCTGAGACCAGCCATCGAGCTGATGAAACTGTGAGTTTGCACAACCAAAGAATTTCTTCACAAATTGTCAGAAACCGTCTCAGGGAAGCTGAGTTTATTTCAATTGACGGATTTCCTTATATGAACTGTAACTCAGTATAATCTTTGAAATTGTATATTTTCTTCAGTGTAGGACCAACATCAACTGAGTTGAATATATGCAAAACAGTTGCGACTGAATGCTGGACTGGGTAAAACTGGCATTGGTGGAGGAGTGTTTCAATTTAGCCTTTTCAATGGTTTATCAAACAATACATTTCCTAGATGAAAAAGTGGAAAGCTTTATTCATCACCAGTGGTAAAATGCTGACAAGGTAACCCCTCAGCCGATCTCCTCTCCGTCGCAGCTTCTGCATCTGTCACAGCCTCAAAGCAGATGTTCCTATGAGGAGAGGCACAATTCAGACACCCCCTACCCACCTACACCCACCCGTTAATCCTGATACCCCCACCCCCTGGAACCCCTTATATCCACTTCATTACCTCTCATCTACAGACTATTTGAGTGGGGAGACACCGAGGTGTGAGTCCAACTGTTGGCTTTACTGCAAAGTGCTGCATATGGTGATGACAACCTGCCCTGTTAAAAATGACTGGCTTACAATAACATGCTGACAGGGGAGACTGGGCTGGACAGCAGGACTGGGTTACACTTGCTGGGCAGAGACCGTGTGGGACATTATGTACAGTAGCCTACATACAAATGTATAATCTGTTTCATAGTGATGGTACAGTTCAGAGACATGGTGGCATAATGGTAAAAATGACACGTAAGAGTAAATATGTTTCATCCACTGATTTTGCCTTTCCCAATACATTTCAAACATTGACCGTTTACATTGATCATTTCTAAGTTAAGGTTACGTGCTTCACTGAACAAAGACAAGGACATCCTGGAGGGGAAACGTGCAGTTAGACCATCTGGTAGATTGCATCACTGTACCGTCTCCCCTCGCGGCTCCAGGTCCAGCCACACCAGACAAGAATGCCCTTGGGGCAAGGTCAATAGACTCCCCACTAGCTACTTTTTAGTGCCAGACAATAGTTTTTTTTCCATTAGGAGAAAACAAGAAAGGAGAAAACGTGAAAGTTGTTCCGATGAATCCGAGTTTATAGACCGTGGCTTTCTTCTAATGATTAAAGGTCTGATTTATTTTTTTTATTTTTTTTTAAACCTTTATTTAAATAGACAAGTCAGTTAAGAACAAATTCTTATTTACAATGACGGCCTACACCAGCCAAACCCTAACCCGGATGACGCTGGGCCAATTGTGCGCCGCCCTATGGGACTCCCCATCACAGCTGGTTGTGATACAGCCTATAATTGAACCAGGGTCTGTAGTGCTGCCTCTAGCACTGAGATGCAGTGCCTTAGACCTCTGGGCCACTCGGGAGCACAAGCAATCAACACGTAATCTTCTTACAGTATATAACATTAGAGCAAAATCACCCCTTTGGAAAAACACACACACTCACACGATCCATGTGGGTTAGGTATGGATATACAGAGCAACTTTACTTCTCTCCTCAGTTGATTAGCAGGGTGGTAAATCGGTCATAATCGGTCATGGCTCGTTTAAAAAGGGATTCACATTCATAACTCTCTCTTTGTTTGGAAGCATCTCTGTCTTCGGCCCTGAGGCTATTCCAGGCTGAGACGAAATCCTAAAACTGAACTTTCTATCACCTCCCTCCCGCACTGCCAGGGGGAAGAGAGAACGGCAGCAGGGGGATAACTGCTCTCTGCTGGGACTGTCTCTGATACACACACATGCAAGCACAGACACACACACGGCCCGTGAGAGGTTTACTGTACAGTCAGCAGGCCCTGTGGGACAGTCCTGTCAAGGCCAGAACATAGATAGACAAAGTAAGAGAGGAGAGAGATGTACTGTACCATAAATAAGAGCAGAGGTGACATTGACAGCACAGCACGGAAAACAAGAATGCTATGTCAGTTGTGAATGTACTATCAGGGTCATGCCTGTCTGGTGTGCCATGTCAAACAGGCGGGTTTAGAAAAAGCCATGAAAAGAAAAATAAAGTGGGGTTGTTTGACAGAAAACATTGTAACTGGGCAATGTGGAATAGGTGAACTGTAAACTGTATACGTTGACTGCATTAGCTTTTGTTGCTGGAGTCATAACATGCTCAGAATACAACACATGCACCGTGAATTCTATGCATTTCATATGGCACCTAGTTAGCTGTGAGGATCAGATTCCATCGATGTGCGGTGCAGCCAGCAAGCGAGTAATAAGAAGAGTATTTATGAGCTGCAGTGGTGTCACTGACATCTACATAACCTATTCACGAGGCTCATGATGGAATCACAGTTACCCTCCGTTCCAATCTCACAGGTGGCAGAGGGAGGAGGTGGGGGGCGAGAAAAAGAGAGAAGAGAGAAAGGAAGTGAAAGGTGCAGAGAGACACCAGGGGAGGGAGAGAAAAAGGGGAGAGCGATAGAGGAAGCGAGAGCAATTACTGGGACAAAAAGTAGAGTATTTCAATAAACCCGGGTGCCTGGGTTCTCTTCCACACATAGGGTAGCTTAAACCTGTGCTCTGCATATCAACGATGCAGACACTGCAGCGCTGGAATACACAATCTACACAGACAGCAAGCCCAACAGGCCCCATGCCATTATTCATCTACTGCACAGGAGCGGAAAGGGAGGAAAGCGAGCTTGACACGGCCCTGGGTAGAAAGGACAAGACATGGAGTTTCACACATCAGTGAGGAGCTTTCTCTCACTCTCTCTTAGGTCTATCAGGCTTCAGAAATACATTTCCCACAAAGCACTGTTCTAAGATTTTCCCTAAACTGTGATATGATCCAGTCCTGGTAGTTACAAGCCATTAAAACAAGGCCCTAAGGTGCATAGAGGCAACGTCCATCTGCAAACACTATCACTATCCACAGCTGAGCTATGTTTCAGTCACCAGGTAAAGGTGGGCGGCGGCACGTGTCCAGGAACACAAAGGGGGGAGCTGCAGGAGTCCCTCCCATCTCCGGGACAATGGCAGATGGCAGCCTGCTCTGACTGTGTCTGACGCAATGCCTCCAAGGACGCACAGCGACCACCTCCTTGAGGTTTATAAGGACATAGTGTGACCCCCTACCTGAGGTTTATCATGGTTTATAAGGACACGGAGTGAACCCCCACCCAAGCGCCTAATCCTCAGCTGTGACTGTAACAAAGGGGACCCGAACCACTGAGATGAAAATGTGATCGAGGCAAAGGTTACCTACACACTTCTGTGATCCATATACTGGACTTGACAATGGCTAAAAAAGGTCCTAGACATCGACACTGAATGACAGTTGTCTATTCAATAACACTAACTGTAAAATAGTGAGCAGGATGACAACACCACCCCACCCCAGTCTGTTTTCACCAACCTTCTTTGTGACTCTCTCTCTGGGCCCAGGGCCTATTATCAGTGCATTAAACCTAATAATGGAATATTGATCATAACTAATCAGCTAATGCTAGGTTAAGCCAGGCCACTGTCTGCTGAGTAGTGAGGTTGAATGTAGGGGGCCATTAACTCCACAGCAGAGCCCAGCGTCGCAGCACAGGTAGGAGCAGGCCATTAGTACCTTTCTGAGTGATGAATGGTCCTTAAGTACAGGGTTCCTCGCAATCCGCCGTAGGCTCATCACTATGGGGACGGGCGAAGTCCACCTCAGCGGCCGACTGGCCTGTTATTAACACGGGCAGTATGCACACTCCGCTCAGCCAGGGTTAGATGGTTAGCCTGGAGGGGAATTAGCCATGTGAGCTGCTAAGTAGTCATAAGTAGCACTTTCTACTGCTTATACATTCCAGGGAGGAGTTATGGGTTACAGCTAGGGCTGTGGTTAACAGAGATGGGGTCAACTGGCAAGGTCAAATGCAGAAAACATGATTAAATGTCCTAAGGAGGATGGGAAAATACATCATGAGGAAATTTCCATTCAGACAAAGACTGATACAAATCAATACAAATAAGATATCACAACCAGAGAGACAAACAGAGATGAGGGGATAACTGAGCAGGCAAGGGCAAAGACCAACAAATGAATCAATGTCATTGCTCTGCCTGAGCTTGTCGGGAAGAAGACAACCAGAGGAGACTCCGAGTCAGAGGCTATTTACAGTCAGGCCAAGAAGAAAACCGCACAATGTTATTAACCATGTAACTTATTGACTTATTGTCGTTGATTATTGTTTATCACTGGCATATGCTCTGACAGCATGTTAGAGTCGCAACCAATCAATTCAAGCAGATGTCACAAAGTGCTATACAGAAACCCAGCCTAGTACTCCAAAGCAAGCAATGCAGATGTAGAAGCACTGTGATATTCAACAGCCACTCACCCATCTGAGATATCTTTGTTGCAGGCACATGGCAACAGTTGAATAAAGCTTTGTAAAAAGCTTAATAAAGAGCAGTGACACTAGCAAGAGCAGTGTGCGGATATCTTATTCTTTCTCATCTGTCACACTGCATTAAAAAGCGCACCACAACCCATTATATTGAATTGACCTGAATTGGTCTTGGCCGAGCCTGTGTATGAACAGGATTGTTGAAACTGTTTTGTTTCAGAGTGAAAGCAGGGTTCGAGTAAGTGTTTTCCGCCGTCACAAACACAGGAAAGTGGTCCAATTACTTCGACTGTATGCACAGGTTTTCTGTCATGCATCCCGTTCCACCATTTCCATGTGTACAGTATGTGAAGGTGTGGCCGTGACTCAGGGTGGGGCCGGTGGAGAGACAGAGAGGTACTGGACTACGGATTAAGATAACGGCGATGATGATATCAAAACCGACTGACTGATACACTTGGGTTCCACATTACAGTGACTCAGTCAGTAGCTATTCTGGAAGTAACCAAACTCTCCCACCATTTCTTTGACCTTTTTTTTCCCGGTCATTCTGAAAAACGTGGATTCAATTTCGTTTGTGGCCAAACCGGCTGTGGAGTATTTTCCTTGCCTGGACACATTCCTCAGACTTCTCCCACCCTCTGATTATTAGAGCCCTGTGTGTGTACATGTGCATACATGTGTGTGTTTGTGTGCGTGCATGCGGTAGATAAAGCATGTGTTGGAATGCCCTCTCTTCCCCGTCATTATATCGAGAACAGAACTGATGTCGCAAAGGTATTATTAACCCTCATATGGTGTAGATTAGTAATAGTGCAACAAATCGGTCTAATACTCCAGTAATCAGAACGTTAGGATCACAAAACACTGTCTAAAACGTAACTGAACACGACCTCAAAGATGGCAGACAGTGGAACCATATCATTAGGTTACTACATAAGCGTCAAAGAGGATTGAGTGGATCATATTAGAAAAAATGTGATTGCTTTGCCTTGGTTAGATTGTTCAGAGCCTGGTTCCCAGGCCCTGATCTCTGCGGGCAGTGTCTTGTCCGTACTCTTGTCATGCTCCCAATCCTCTTAACCCTTGTGTGGTGTTCGGGTCTGTGGGACCCATTTTCAATGTTTACTAAAAGAAACCTGATACTCATTGACCTTGGCTCATTTTCTGCGAAGAACATGTAAAATAACACATATCACATATGTGGTGTTCGGGTCCACTGGACCCTAGGGTAATAAAAGTGTGAAAAAGTGTGTGTGTAGGTAAAAACAAGTAAAAGCAAAACACAAAGGTTTGCTGTGAGTCTTCGCTCTGTCTTCCTCCTCCCTGGACCTGCTGTTTCAACATAGCACCAAGAAACTGTCTATCTCCCTGCCTGTCTCCCGCTTTTCTCGCATTCTTTACCCTTTGTAGTGTGTGAAACTACACAATGTCTTGCGGGAACCTGCACAATGTTATTACAATACATTATTTCAATACATTATTTCGATACATTGCAAAACATTCAGTATTTTCCCACTCTACCCCAGCCCGCTGCAAATTGGAGGAGGGACACACCAAATACATAGCTTTGCATGTGTGGCTCCTTATCACAATCAATCAGTATGGCAAAAATAATCTCTGCTCAGAGGGCCTTAGAAATGATTTTTGCAGAGAAAGAAGCTAGTGTGGAGGGAGCGTCTTCCACTTTGGAAGATGAAGAATTTTACAAATATGAGGATCATGTCTCTGTCAATTCAGAGTCTGACAGTGAATTGGAAGAAAAGGATGAGATTGACCCTCATCAGCCCCAGGACCAGCCCGTCAGCAACCAGCCCCAGGACCAGTCCGTCAGCAGCCAGCCCCAGGACCAGCCCATCAGCAACCAGCTCGTCTGCAGCCTGTAGGAGGAGAAATATGGATGTCAAATTATTCTTGCCCAAGGAATGAGACACCGCGCAAGGCTGCCAATGTGATAAGGATGCAACCAGGGCCGACGCGGGTGGCAGGACATAAAGGACTGCACTAATTTGTAGGGAAGGCGTGTTTTTGGAAAGAGATGGAAGGGGATTGACCAAACTCATTTACAAAGCAATACTTTGGGGTTCTTATCCTTGCTGGTGTTTTCAGACCATTAAGTTTTCACAAGAGTGGTAGGCCTGATCACCGACAACGATAAGACAGCCTATAGGGAGGAGGTCAGAGATCTGGCAGTGTGGTGCCAGGATAACAACCTCTCCCTCAACGTGATCAAGACAAAGGAGATGATTGTGGACTACAAGGAAAGGAGGACCAGGCATGCACCCATTCTCATCAACGGGGCTGTAGTGGTGCAGGTTGAGAGCTTCAAGTTCCTTGGTGTCCACATCACGAAACAAACTATAATTGTCCAATCACACCAAGACAGTCGTGAAGAGTGTACGACAACACCTATTCCCCCTCAGGAGACTGAAAAGAATTGGCCATTTGTCCTCAGATCCTCAAAAAGTTCTACACCTGCACCATCAAGAGCATCCTGACGGGTTGCATCACTGCCTGGTTTGGCAACTGCTCGGCCTCCGACTGCAAGGCACTACAGAGGGTAGTGCCTACGGCCCAGTACATAACTGGGGCCGAGCTTCCTGCCATCCAGTACCTATATACCAGGCGGTGTCAGAGTAAGGCCCAAAACATTGCCAAAGACTACCCTAGTCATAGACTGTTCTCTTTGCGACCGCACTGCAAGCGTTACCGGAGTGCCACGTCTAGGTCCAAGAGGCTTCTTAACAGCTTCTTCCCTCAAGCGATAAGACTCCTGAACCTCTAATCAAATGGCTACCCAGATTATTTGCATTGTCCCCACACCCCCATTTTTACGCTGCTGCTTCTCTCTGTTTATTATCTATGCATAGTCACTTTACCTCTACCTACATGTACATATTACCTCAATTACCTCAACTAACCTATGCCCCCACACATTGACTCTGTACCGGTACCTCCTGTACATAGCCTCGCTGCTGTTACTTTATTGCTACTCCTTCTATTTTTCTTAATTATTATTTTAGTTATTTATGTTTTACTTAAATTTATTTTAGTAAATACTTTAACACTTTTTTTCTTAAAACTGCTTTGTTGGTTAAGGACTTGTCAGTAAGCATTTCACTGTAAGGTCCACAGCTGTTGTTTTCGGCGCATGGGACAAATAACATTTGATTTGATTTGATTTTTGATTTGATTTACATCCACAGAATCCCGGTGGGATGCAGAAACTGGCAGATAACTTTTCTGTGCAACAATGTCTCTGGAAAACGTCCACATTATTTCCAGGATAACTGAGACACCTGACCAGCTCAGCGGCAGAGAGGCAAGCTAGCTGCAATCAGGTCAGTGCGGGACAAGTGGGTGGACCGCCTTCCCTGCTGCCCCTTCAGGCAATACATAACGTCTAAACCCGCAAAATATGGAATCAAGATCTGGGCTGCCTGTGATGCTGCTTCATCACATGCGTGGAACTTGCAAGTGTATACGGGGAAACCAGATGGAGGGTGCCCCTGAGAAGAACCAAGGGATGCGGGTTGTCCTGGACGTGACACAGGGACTCTGTGGCCACAACATCACATTTTTACTCCACACAAGCTGGGACAGGGGTTCTTCAAGAGGAAGGAGACGAAAAACAAGCCAGAGCTCCCACCTCATCTGTTGAATACACGGTTTGTGTTCACGGCCGACACGTCCCTGGTGTTCTACGTGCCAAAGAAAGGCAAAAATCTGGTACACATGAGAATCCAGGGACATCAAAAAAAACAGAAATCATAATGAATTACAATGCCACAAAAGGAGGGGTGGACAATTTAGACAAGCTGGTGACTGGCTTCTGCTGCAAAAGAAGAACCCTACGCTGGCCACTTGTGATATGGACATCTCGTCGTACAACGCGTTGGTAATCTGCATGGCGTTGAACCCAGATTGGAACAGAGGGAAGCTCCAGAGGAGAAGGTTCTTTCTCCAGGAGCTGGGCAAGGCGTTGGTAAGACCTCATATCCAGAGGAGGCCATATATCCCAAGGACCCCAGTTTCTGCAGCCATCGTGAGGAGGATTCAGGAGGAGGATGCTGGTGCCCCATCCACCCGAACCTCAGAACCAACAACTCCAATACCGTAAGTAAGTGTGAGTGACGATGTTGCATGTGTGTGTCTGACTCTCCTACCTTGGCCTGCTGTGACTATATATATATGTGAGTGAGATGTTAGTAAAATTCCTGAGCTAAGTGTTTCCATCATTCTAGATTGCAGTCGGTAGCAACAAAAAAGAAGCGCTGCGATGTGTGTGGACCCAAGAAGGACAGGGAGACACAGTACACATGCATCAAGTGCAAGAAATAGATTTGTAACACACACACAGTAAAACTCTGTCTCATGTGGTGTGAAGACCAGCCTTAATTTGTGTTCAATGGGGCTCATTTATCATTTAATTATAATACACATGTTATAAAACAAAACGAATACCGCTTTTATTGATGAATATGCTCTAGCAGAGGTAAATGGAAAATATTAACCATGTATGCTATCTATATTGCTTGTAATTGATATAAGTCAATATCTAAGTATTAAGTATTTTTACGTACATCGTTATGGCTGTATTGTTTTAAAAACCCAACATTTTGTGGGTCCATCAGACCTGCAAACATTGGGTTAATGAACACATAAACTGACGTCAGCCTGCCGGCACAAAGAGTTGCTAGAGCCGAGATGAACCAAGTAAAAGCCCCCCCCCCAGCCAAACCTGGGCCAATTTTGCACCTCCCGGTCAATGCCGGTAATGACACCGGGATTGAACCCCAGGCTGCAGTGACGCCGCAACATTGCGATGCAGCGCCTTAGACTGCTGCGCCACTCGGGAGGCCCTAGTCAGGATTTAATTCCTGAATGGGATAATCCTGACTAGGATATATATCAACGATTGCACCCAAATGTCATCAGGATGTGCAACCGTAAAGTATGCAGGTGATACAGCACTCGTTGGTCTAATAGAGTGGTCCGAGGATGACTGCAGGATAGAAATATCGCACTTCACCGAATGACGCAAGGAAAACAGACTCATTCTTAATGTGAAAAAGGGAAATGACAGTAAACTTCAGAACCATGAAAGAACACACCTGGCTCATTCACATTCACTCAAAACAAATGGAATCAGTTGAGCAACAGATGTCCAAAAAGGGACAACAACGACTGTATTTCATGAGGAGATGAAATAAATATCAGGTCAATAAAAGAATAACAACCATATTCCACACATCATTCGTTCAAAGTGTTCTTACGTTCGGTTTCAAAGTCTGGTACAATAAACTATCCATCTTAAACAGAAACCAGCTACACAAAATAGTAAAGCTAAGTCAGTGCCGTTCATCTCAAGAACATGGAGGCGCTGTTCTGGGAGAGAGTGGTGAGGGCAGGAATGAGAATTGCCACCCACCTGACACCCCCGGTCAACCAGGAGTACCAGCTTTACAAAACCGTCAGAGCCCAGAAATCATTCATCCCCACCAGTATAAGTCAATTGAATAAGTAACTGATCAACTAAATAATAACTAAATAATAATAAAATAAATAATAACTGTGAACTGTATTTCCACGTTTTGTCTGCTGTAGGTATTGCTTGTGATTTATGTATGTATGTATTCATATATTTATTGACTTATGCTGTCCTGTGGTTTGTTGAGATGCAAGACACATTTCCCGAAAGGGACACGAATAACAAAAACGATAATAATGTAACGGAGACGCTGTAAGTCGAGAAGCAGGGGCAGGTGAAACGTTTAACAAAACAACAAACATGAAACGAAACAACGTAAGAGTGGCGATAATGCATGAACACAGGAACAATACCGACTGAAGAAGGAAGCGACAAATAAAGGGGAGGCAACCAGGAAAATAATGGAGTCCAGGTGAGTACCATAACGATCTGCAGGTGCGTGTGATGATGGATGCCAGGTGTGCGTAATGATGGATCCCAGGACTGGTGGTTAGTATACCGGCAACCTCGAACGCCAGCGGGGAGGAGCGAGAGTAGACGTGATAAATAATTATAGTATATTCATAGGATCCTGCATTTGCAAGATTTGAGTATTTGAAGATCCTGAATATTACATCACAGCCTCGTCATACAGAGTTTTGTCAAAAATCTATTTCACCCCTCTGTATGTAACATCTAGTTCCTGGTATTAATGGCGGATTTCCAGGTTTTTGATTTGTTTAAAATAGATTCATTGGAAAAATTGGATTTAAATGGAGAACACTTTCAAAAATATAACAACAAGAAAGGAGGATGCGCTCACCTACATGAACACACCTACATGAACACACCTACATGAACACACCTACATGAACACACCTACATGAACACACCTACATGAACACACCTACACACTGTAAAATCATTAAATGGTGCACACTGTGAAGGGAATTTACATTAGCGATTCATTGGCTGAATTTACATTAGCGATTCATGCTTGGTGTTTGTCAGGCCAACGAGTTGAATCTTGTTTCTCATGGTCTGAGAGTCCTTTAGATGCCTTTTGAGCCAAAAGGAGAGCAGTCATTGATAAAACCAATCCGAAATCAATCCGGTTTATTACATGTTGCAAGAGGAACACACCTCCAGAATGTATATATCAATCATACCGCACAGAATGTTCTGTAAACACCAGCATGAGAGGCTTGTAGTCACATCAGATGCTACAAAATCACAAAGTGTCACAGATACATTGCCAGTGTGCCCTCGGCTCAGTCTGGCGTCAAACTTTAACCATAACATGTACAGAATTGGACAGTGCCTTCAGAAAGTATTCAAACCCCTTGACTTTTTCCACATTTTGTTAGGTTACAGCCTTTTTCTCAATTTGATTAAATCGTTTTTTCCCCTCATCAATCTTCACACGATACCCTTCAATGACGAAGCAAAAACAGTACACATTATATTGGGGATAATTTTTAAAACATTTAAAACTGAAATATCACATTTACATAAGTATTCAGACCCTTTACTCAGTACTTTGTTGAAGCACCTTTGGCAGCGATTACAGCCTTGAGTGTTCTTGGGTATGACGCAACCCAAGCTTGGCACAGCTATATTTGGGGAGTTTCTTCCATTGTTCTCTGCAGATCCTCTCAAGCTCTGTCAGGTTGCATGGGGAGAATCGCTGCACAGCTATTTTCAGGTCTCTCCAGAGATGTTTGACCCGGTTCAAGTCCGGGCTCTGGCTGGGCCACTCAAGGACATTCAGAGACTTGTCCCGAAGCTACTCCTGCGTTGTATTGGCTGTGTGCTTAGGGTCGTTATCCTGTTGGAAGGTGAACCTTCGCCACCAGTCTGAGGTCCTGAGCGCTCTGGAGCAGGTTTACATCAAGGATCTATATATACTTTGCTCCGTTCATCTTTGCTTTGATCCTGACTAGTCTCCCAGTCCCTGCCGCTGAAAAACACCTGCTTCACCGTAGGGATGGCGGCCAGGTTTCCTCCAGACGTGATGCTTGGTGTTTTGCAGGCCAACGAGTTGAATCTTGTTTCTCATGGTCTGAGAGTCCTGTAGATGCCTTTTGGCAAACTCCAAGCGGGCTGTCATGTGCCTTTTACAGAGGAGTGGCTTCCGTATGTCCACTCAACCATAAAGGCCTGATTGATGGAGTCCTGCAGAGATGGTTGTCCTTCTGGAAGGTGTCAGAACAAAACTTACAAGATTATGTTATAATGCTGTGATTGCATCAAATGTTTGTTTTATGCAGCAGAATATGGGGTTGTTAGAACGCTCATCTCTGGAAGATTTACCATGTCTTTGGGTGATACCGCATTCCAGAGCATGAGTTACTGTTTCTGTTCTATAAGGTACCAGGGAGAGATGACTCCAGAGCCAGAGCCTGGTCTCTCCACAATGAGATACTGTCTGTTGTGAATTATAAGTATCTTTCATACTAATCTTAACCTTGTGACCCATTCCATACATCTGTTGTTTGTCATGTAGCCGGAAGGGGGTGTACCTTGGCTATAAAAGACCATTGTACTTTTGTCTCGGGGCTCTCAACGAATCATCTGAGGGTGATTCGTCGACCAGCCATCATTATCGTAGAGCTTTCAATTGATTGATTATGTATGTGTGTGTTGTATTGAACTGCTTCCTTATTAATAAGCGAATAAAGATTTAATTTAGGTATAACTCTAACTTGTGTGATACATGTGTCTCTCCCCATTTGATAGTAAAGAAATGAACCACCACAAAAGGTTTTCCCATCTCCACAGAGGAACTCTAGAGCTCTGTTAGAGTGACCATCGGGTTCTTGGTCACATCCTGAGGCCCTTCTCGCCCGACTGAAAAAGTCAAGGGGTCAGAATACTTTCTGAATGCACTGTACTGTAAAATCATGACACCTGTCAAAGGTTACCCCTCCCCCCACACATTGTGTTCAGTTCAGGTCTAAATGCTGTGGTCTCCGCTCGGTGTCTCTGAGCTGGATCAGACATCTTCCGGCTCTCCAGATCCCGTAGACAGAGTAGCCAGACTCTCTGCTCACTACACACGCCGCACAGCCTTTGCCTGCATATTTACTGCCCAGAAACAAATGGCGGCTTGGCACTGGGTGCATTTAACAACCCTGAGGGGGTGTGTAAGAAACGCATAAATCACAACACGTTTATTCCAACAACCTGTCCTCAAGGGCGACACAAAGAGAGCTACTCTGAATCGCTAATGGAAAATCCCATAATATAATAGGGGCAGGGCCAACCAACCTTACAGCGTTGCGTTCAAACAAACACAGCGGCTAAATGGAGTGCTTAAATCATGATGATTAGGTGCAGTTTGAGATGAATGGAAGGGTGGCACAGACGGTTGACTTAAAAGCAGGGTGGAAGATGTCTGACAGTGAGACTAATACAGCAGAGAGAGACAGGCTATTAAAAGACACATCCATGAAGGCCGCAGGACATTCATTATACAGGAAGGCTCTTTCAATTTCCTGTGGTCACCTCACCACTTCCACTGTATGCTCGTACAGAGAGTTTGTCTGTCTCTACTCCTTATCCTTCAAATGCATTCATTGCAAACAAAAATATATTGTGTGAAAATACCTATACTGTCTTCTGCTCCAAAGTATTCTCAATTAGTCTCTTTTCGGAATAGTAGAATACTGTCAAAAGGCTCCTTGCATGGTCTTTAGGTATGCACTTTGTATACTGTAGGTTAAATGGACATCACGTTTTCAGGCATGGAAATGCTAAATTGCCTCCCTGATTGACAGACAGCTCTCAGGCAGAGTGTGTTTACTGAACCTGTAATTGGAGGAGAATGAGGGGTGCGAGGTAGAGAGAGAGAGAGCGAGAGAGAGAGAGAGAGTGATTCTTAATTTCCCTGTTTATGTGGAGGTGGTGATGATGGTGGATGTGTCGGTGTGAGGGAGTCAGACTGCAGGAGAAAAAGTGAGGAATCACTAAGCAGTCTGTAATTATTTCTAAATCAATATTGTGACAGGACGGCTCTGGAGTGCCAAAGCCGAGCATGTTCGATTGGACCAGAATGATTCCTGTGGAACCTCCAGAGCTCTAGTGTGGCGGCCATGATTGATTCACACAGCAGACAGACAGACAGACAGACAGACAGACAGACAGACAGACAGACAGACAGACAGACATATAGACAGTCTCTCTACCATGCTAACATGGAGAACACTATGGATCAGGCTGCCCTGAGGGAGGATGACATTAGGCTAGAGCTGTATATATTTGACTTTATTAGACTAGGCTAGTATGGAGACCACATCTTCCAGGGTTAGAGGTATTCAAATAGGCGGTTAAACGCTGAGCACAGATCGAGATCATGGATGGAAAGGACCAGAAACGCTAATACAATAGTGCTAATTTAGCATAAATGTACTCGTTGAGTAAATGCTTTTAACTAAATAAAAATGGGTTTTACCGTCCCCTACATCACTGCTGAAACCAATGTTGAAGGGAAATAGCCATATGCTGTGTTCAGTTTTGAAAGATCAGGTCTGAGGCCCATGTTGTTACAGTGATGTGTGAGAGTCATATACTAATAAGCTGTGTTGTACATTGTGTGATGAGGCCTATATGCTATATGCTATCCAGGCTTGACAGATAAGCCCACAGCTGACCATTAAAGAGCTACTTAACTTCTCCTTCTGATTAATCCACCTCATTATTCCTGATTCCGCTTTTTCTTCCTATAGGCCACCAGGGCCTGTGGTCAGTGCCGGCTACACACACGCGCATGCACACACACATGCACACACTACAGCTCATCAGAAATATCGATCAACTGGTCCTGCACTGCTCATTTATTTTAGTCTCACTTAGCTATTTCCTCTCATAGAATATTTGGATGTGACATAACCACAGTGTGTGTGTGTGTGTGTGTGTGTGTGTGTGTGTGTGTGTGTGTGTGTGTGTGTGTGTGTGTGACCCCGGGTTGACAGTGTAGCCATTTCATCAGAACGATCAATTAGCTCTGCATTTATTCCAATCTCACTCTGAGCGGAAGATTCTCAACGCAAATGAGTAAATAAAGTGGTAAGGAAGCCGAGATCTCCCCAACGCTACCTGACAGCTACCGACCTGCAGCATAAGGTGTCTTTCTCTCCTTCAGCCTGTAGCTGTTAGGACTAAACCGCTAGCAGACTGAGAGAAAATAAACAATGAAATTACCTGTGAACTAATTCATGTCCTGAAGGCTCTGGTTAATCTTAATTTGGATGACCTGTCTGATTGACTGCTGGGTGGCCAGCGTTTCACCATGCTTAAGCATCGGGGATCAACTCACCGCTAGTTAGTCTTGGCCTGATTAATTTCTGCGATGTCTAATGTAGCTGTCGATGACGATTGAACGTCACGCAGTCATCTGATTGTTTGCCACCTGTAAGCTCCTTATAACAGATCAAGTTCATACTTTTTTTGTAAGATCAACCCATAAAACAACACCTGAAAATACATTTCCCAGCTGAAAGCCTACAGATGTAGGATCTTAATTTGAGACAGATTTCTACCGCAGGAGAATAATCCTTCAGCAACAAGAAAGTGTATACTGTGTGTTATAATGAATGGACATTTGTGTAAGGGTTGAGGGTAAATCAAGTCTGAAATTACAAACTTCAGAAGCGTTTGAAAACCTGAAATATACTGCACAGCAGGAAAGCTCTTGCAGCAGGGTGATCAAATTTAGATCCTAAATCAGTATATGTCTCACAACATTGTAGAACCTGACAGATCCAACCTGACACACATTCTTCGAGAAACCTTTAGTGCAACACCTGCGGTATTGATTGATTTCCAAAGTAAACCATTACAATCAAAACTATGACAGAGACGATGCGCCAGTTTTGTTCTGTCTTCCTGTCTTCCATTCTTTTTCAGGGGACGAGAAACATAATGTGTCTGAGGGGGCTCAAATGAGCAAAGGTCCTGTCCGAATACATACTTCCACATTTACTGTAAATGATAGTAGCATACTGTATAGAGCATACTGCTGTAGAGCTACTGCTTGATGAGCATGTTTTCGAGGAAGGAGCAGTTGCTCGCACTGTCTGTCTCTCATTCACACACACACACACACACACACACACAGACACACTTTTCTCAAATCTCACAGCCAAATATATCAAAATGTGAATCTCATCCATAGCCATTCAACCTGACACATCGAGATATAACACACACACAAATCATTCGCTATTTGCATTACAATGAGGCCCTTCTTGTATCCCTCTTGGCAGATAAAACAATGACAAGACTTAACCTCACTGACCGTTCAACCTTGAACAGGCTATACAGCATGTTATCCATTCTAAGGAACTCCAATAGGCTGGAGTTCTTGGGCACAGTGTGGTCAGAGACAGCTTGGGTGTAACAGTTGACCGGGAGCCAAATTTGTGGGTTAACCAATTAGAAGTAAGAGGATGGGTCAGACTCAATCCTAATCTGTGGCGGAGGGATCTTCCTGATACGTTGGTTATCCAGCCAGCACTTGGTCAGCATGACTAAACTCTGATGTCACTGGGGTTGACATTATTAGAGTGAGGGCTGTGGGAAGGACAACTAGTATTACAGTAGTGTACATTGGGAGACATTCACACTTCCCAAAGAAGCCTACGTACAAGAGGAAAATATCCGGTGTGAAATGTAGTGTTTATATACAACACAAAATGTATACATGTTATGTGAGAAGATTGAGTCCCTTTTTTGATGTGGGAACAATTTGGCACTATTAACACCGTAGGAAGCTGTTTTCACCGAGAGAAAATGAGGAAAGCGGCAGACATCACATACAATGCAGAAACAAAGCTACCAGCGTCTGTTTGTTTCCCTGTGTATTCACTCTGCCAACAATGACAGAGACACATGCGCTTCCACACATCAAACCCCATCATTTGGCGCCAAGGGCTCACACACAAATCACACTGCATCGTGATGAAAAGAGCACGCGCCCACACGCACACACTTGCTAACGTCCAGGTGCTAATGTCCACAGTAACAATATTACTTTTTGTGGTAACAAGTAATATAACGGAGTAGTGTTCCAATTTGAGTAATAATATTACAGTTACTGATCAAAGATGTCTGAGTCTGACGTCCTCTCGCCAAGTTCCTGTTTACACACGCACTACTACTAACTGCTTTAGTGAGGCAGATGAAAAATGGCAGAAGTGTGTAAAATATTCAGTTTCTCATTGTGGAAGTACTCCCATTACTTTGATTTGGTAAATGACAAGAATATAACTGCAAAATGTAAACTGTGCCCATGCGAGAAGCACCTCTCCATTGCTAGAAACACCATTTCTAAACTCTTGAAGCACCTGCAAAAGCAACTTGCCAAGACAAAACTGGAAGCGAAAGCTGGTTGATCACTGCAGCTGAAGATGACTGCCTACCTCATCCCAACAACCAAGGATGTATTATAATTGTTCAGTAAGACAGGCTGTAACCCAGGGAGAGCTGAACAAGCTGGTAGCTGGGTATGAATAGGCCTACGTAACGTAGACATTGTTTACATTGAGTGAGGACACGGATTGTTTTGGGTTGTAATGAATGCTATTCATTGACTGCAGCTCAGCGTTCAACACCATTGTGCCCTCAAAGCTAATCACTAAGCTTAGGACCCTGGGACTAAACACCTCGCTCTGCAACTGGATCCTGGACGGGCCGCCCCCAGGTGGTAATAGTACCCGCAAAATACCAGTCTCAACATCAACAGTGTAGAGGGATGCTGGCCTTTCTAGGCAGAGTTCCTCTGTCCAGTGCCCCTGTTCTTTTGCCCATCTTAATCTTTTATTTTTATTGGCCAGTCTGAGATATGGCTTTTTCTTTGCAACTCTGCCTAGAAGGTTTTGCGGGTACTATTTAATGAAGCTGCCAGTTGAGGACTTGTGAGGCATCTGTTTCTCAAACTAGACACCCTAATGTACTTGTCCTCTTTCTCAGTTGTGCATTGGGGCCTCCCACTCCTCTTTCTATTCAGGTAAGAGCCATTTTACACTGTTCTTTGAAGGGAGTAGTACACAGCGTTGTACGAGATCGGCAGCTTCTTGGCAATTTCTCGCATGGAATAGCCTTCATTTCTCAGAACAAGAATAGACAGACGAGTTTCAGAAGAAAAGTCTTTGTTTCTGGCATTTTGAGCCTGTAATCGAACCCACAAATGCTGATGCTCCAGATACTCAACTAGTCTAGATAAGGCCAGTTTTATTGCTTCTTTAAAATCGGTAGTTTTCAGCTATGCTAACATAATTGCAAAAGGGTTTTCTAATGATCAATTAGCCTTTTAAATTTATAAACTTGGATTAGCTAACAGAACTTGTCATTGGAACACAGGAGTGATGGTTGCTGATAATGGGCCTCTGTACGCCTACGTTGATATTCCATAAAAAAGCTGCCATTTCCAGCCATAATAGTCATTTACAACATTAACAATATTTGCACTGTATTTCTGGTCAATTTGATGCTATTTTAATGGACAGAAAATGTGCTTTTCTTTCAAAAACAAGAACATTTCTAAGTGACACCAAACTTTTGAACGGTAGTGTACATATTAGCTCGACTAACCGGTGCCCCTTCACCATTGACTCTGTACCGGTACTCCCCTGTATATAACCTCGCTATTGTTTTTTTTACTGATGCTGTTTAATTATTTTTACTTGACACTCATTTTTTTCTTAAAGCATTGTTGGTTAAGGGCTTGTAAGTAAGCATTTCACTGTAAGGTCCACACCTGTTTTATTCTGAGCATGTGACAAATAACGTTTGATATGATTTGATTTAATGCAAAAGCAATGTAACGAGTAGGGTAACTAATTACTTTTTCCATGGAGTAATAAGTAAAGTAATTTGTTACTGTTCAAAGTAACAAGTAATATGCAATATATTACTTTTTTTGAGTAACGACCCAAACACTGCAAATGACACAAACCATTAACACAGACAAACATTTTCGGCATCATTAAAACGCACAGGGCTAAGTCAGTGACAGCCTTGCCACACCGTTTCCTCAGAAGTCTTCTTCCATTTCCTATTCCTCATGATGAAAGGTGCCAGAGCGGAACAGAAGAGCAGCAGCGCAGCATAGAATCTTACACAGCAACATGGCCTTGCCTGGGTCATTATTCACTGGGGCTCATTATCGCTACGCTAACAGTAGCCAAGCGCTCTGCTCTGTTTGGCTGGGGATGATCCTCTCATTCTGAGGGTTCAGATCTCTATTGCTCCCTGGTCCCTCTGGTTCTCCTGAGTCTCTCCACTGACGGCCTTGATTACACATTAGAGATATAAATTAAACATATACATACAGTATGCTAGTGTTCTCATTCTGATTTACCCCCAGGGGAAATGGCCTGGGTGTGCATAATGGGAATTGCTGTTTCACAAACACTGTGGATCAGATATGACTTTCCTCTGTGCTTTGCGGCAACCTTGGGGGTTAAATAGACTATACATTTGAAACATATTCATCGCTTAAGGACACCCATGGCTGATTTTATGGCTCAGGGGCCCAGATACCACTGAGACCTGCTTTACGATGACCTCTGGCCTCTGACTCAAGATGGCGCCGACAAACACGGTCGCCATGTTTCTAGCTCCTAGCCAACTTTGCAGTATATAGATATATTTTTGTTGTTGTTATTTCTTACATTATTCGCTCAGACTGTTTCCTGTATTTTTACCTGGAGCTAAATTTTACATTTGGATATTCGAGCAGAAATTCGACTTCTCTGACCTGGATCCTTTGTTTGAACTTCCCAAAGAAGTTCTATTCACTCCGGGGGCTGCTTCAAAATGCTGACGCTGGAGAAGAGGAATAAGAAGTGGGGCCCTAGTCAGACTCAGGTGGCGTGCATACCAAACCAACCTCTTCCGAGTAAATTGCTCGCTAACGTTTAGTCCCTGGACAATAAAGTAGACGGAAGTAGAGGAGCTCAGGATGAGGATCTCGTTCCAGAGAGACATTGGGGACTGTAACATACTCTGATTTACAGAATCATACCTCTTTTCGGTTATATTGTCCCCATCCATTTGGCCAGCGGGGTTCTCCGTCCATCGTGAGAACAGGAAGAAAGAACTCTCCGCGAAAAAGAAAGGTGGAGGGGTTTGTTTTATGATTAAAAACTCATGGTGTGATAGTGGTAACGTACAGGAACTCAAGTAATTTTGTTCTCCCGATCTGGAATACATTCCTAATAAATGCCGACCACATTACCTCACAAGAAAATTTTCTTCGGTCATCGTTATTGAGGTGTATATTCCCCCCAAGCCGACACCATGACGGCTCTCAAGGAACTACACTGGACTATGTGCTAACTGGAAAACGCATATCCCGAGGCCACATTTATTGTAGCTGGGGACATTAATAAAGCAAATCTGAGGGAAACACTACCTCAAATCTATCAACACATCTCCTGTGCTACATGTGCATCACGGACTCTGGATCATTGCTACTCTCACTTCCAGGATGGCTACAAGGCCCTCCACAGTTATCCCTTTAGCAAATCAGATCACACCTCAATTCTGCTCCTCCTTACCTATAGCCAGAACCTTGAGCAGGAAGTGCTCATGGTAATGACAGTTCCATGTTGGATGTTGGTCTGACCAATCGGAATCTGTGCTTCAAGATTGTTTTGATCACCCGGACTGGGAAATGTTCCGGGTTGCTCTTGAGAATAGTATTAACGTATACACTGACTCAGTGACTGGGTTCATCAGGAAGTGCATAGAGGATGTTGTTACAACTGTGACGATTAGAACGTATTCAAACCAAAAACTGGATAAATGGCAGCATTCGCGGAAAACTGAAAGCGCAAACCATCGTAGTTAACCATGGCAAGGTGACTGGGAACATGGACGTGTACAAACAGACCAGTCGAAGAGGCAAAACAACAGAACAGGGACAAAGTGTCGCAATTCAACGGCTCAAGCACGAGACATATGTGGCAGCGACTCCAGACAATCACAGATTATAAAGGGAAAGCCAGCCATGTCACGTTCACCTTGTTCCCGAACAAGCTAACTACCTTCTTTGCCCGCTTCTAGGAAAACAACATCGAGATGCTGACGCGGGCCCCAGCCGCTCACAAGGACTGTGTGTTCTCGTTCTCCATGGCCAATGTGATTTATGCATATTAACCCTTGCAAAGCTGCCGGCCCAGACGGCATCCCAAGCTGTGTCCTCAGAGCATGTGCGGACCAGCTGGCTGGATTGTTTACGGACATATTCAATCTCTCCATATCCCAATCTGTAGACGTGCTTCAAAATCTCGAACCACTGTTTCTGTACCCAAGCGAAGGTAACTGAACTAAATGACTATCACCCCATAGCACTCACTTCTGTCATCATGAAGTGCTTTGAGAGGCTAGTTAAGGACCATATCACCTCCCGCCTTATCCAACACCCTAGACCCACTACAATCCGCATACCGCCCCAACAGATCCATGAACGACGCAATCGCCTTTAAACTGCACACTTCCCTATCCCACCTGGCCAAGGTAAATACCTACTATGTAAGAATGCTGTTCATGGACTACAGATCCGTCTTCAACACCATAGTGCCCTCCAAGCTCATCACTAATCTCAGGGCCTTGGTTTTGAACCGCTCCCTGTGCAACTGGGTCCTGGTCTTCTGGGCTGACCCCAAGTGATGAAGGTAGGCAACAACACCTCTGCCACACTGATCCTCAACACGGGGGCCCAACAGGGGTGCGTGCTCAGCCCCCTCCTGTACTCTCTGTTTACCCACGACGGTATGGCCAACTCACTTATCAAGTTTGCTGACGACACAACAGTGGTAGACCTGAATTTCAACAACGACGAGATAGCCTACAGGGAGGAGGTGAGAGACCTGGCGGAGTGGTGCCAGGTAAAGAACCTATCCCTCAATGTCAACAAAATGAAGGAGCTGGTCGTGGACTACAGGAGACAGCAGAGAGCTCCCTCATCCACATCGACGGGGCCAAAGTGGAGAGGGTTAAAAGATTCAAGTTTCTCGGCGTCCACATCACTGAAGACCTGAAATGGTCCCTGCACACAGACAGTGTGGTGAAGAAGGCGCAACGGTACTTCTTCAACCTCAGGAGGCCCCTAAGACCCTCACAAACTTCTACCACTGAGAACATCCTGTTGGGCTGTATCACCGCCTGGTACGGCAAATGCACCTTCCTCAACCACAGGGCTCTCCATAGGGACGTGCCTGCCCTCCAGGACATCTGGAGCACCCAGTGTAGCACCCAGTGTCACAGGAAGGCCAAGAAGATCATGGAGAACCTCAGCCACCTGAGCTACGGCCTGTTCACCCCGCTGCCATGTAGAAGGCGGAGACAGTAAAGATGCATCAAAGCTGGGGCCAAGAAACTGATCATCTTCTATCTCCATGCCGTCAGACTGTTAAACAGTCACCACTAGCTGGCCTCCGCCCAGTACCCTGCCCGAACCTTAGTCACTGTTTTTATTTTTTATAATTTAAAAAAAAACTTATTTATACAAGTTTTTCTCATTGAGATAACATCTCTTTTCCAAGAGAGACCAGGTATTACACTACCAGTCAAAAGTTTTAGAACGCCTACTCATTCAAGGGGTTTTCTTTATCTTTACTACTTTATACATTGCAGAATAATAGTGAAGACATCAAAACTATAAAATAACATGTATGGAATAATTTAGTAACCAAAAAGTATTCAACAAATCAAAATATGTTTTATATTTGAGATTCTTCAAATAACCACCTTTTTCCTTGATAATAGCTTTGCACACTCTTGGCATTCTCTTAACCAGCTTCACCTGTAATGCTTTTCCAACAGTCTTAACCTCTCTGCGCTACGGATCCCTTTAGCGGGATCATTTTCCTAAACAACCGCTGAATTGCAAGGCACAAAATATATAAAAAAAAAATTATAATCATGCAATCACAGGTGAAATATACCAAAACACAGCTTAGCTTGTTGTTAATCCACCTATCGTGTCAGATTCTGAAAATATGCTTTGCAGCGAAAGCAATCCAAGCTTTTGTGAGTGTATCAATCAATGCTAGAACAGCTAGCCCCAAATTAGCATGGTCACGAAAGTCAGAAAAGCAATAAAATGAATCGCTTACCTTTGATAATCTTTGGATGTTTGCACTCACGAGACTCCCAGTTACACAATAAATGTTATTTTTGTTCGATAAAAGTAATATTTATAACAATATTTGGGTTGCGCGTTATGTTCAGAAAACCAAAGCCTCGTTCCGTTTGCCGAAAATTCGCCGAAAATTCCAAAAAGTATCCGTAATGTTCGTAGAAACATGGTTTTTGCGACTGCACTTCTTGAAATGTTCCATATCAACTGACCTTCATGTCAACGTAAGTTAAAGTAATGATGGACTGTCATTTCTCTTTGCTTATTTGAGCTGTCCTTGCCATAATATGGACTTAGTATTTTACCAAATATGGCTATCTTCTGTATTCCACCCCTACCTTGTCACAACACAACTGATTGGCTCAAACGCATTAAGAAGGAAAGAAATTCCACAAATTAACTTTTAACAAGGCACACCTGTTCATTGAAATGCATTCCAGGTGACTACTTCACAAAGCTGGTTGAGAGAATGTCAAGAGTGTGCAACGCTGTCATCAAGGCAAAGGGTGGCTATTTGAAGAACCTGAAATATAAAATACATTTAGATTTGTTAAACACTTTTTCCGTTACTACATGATTCCATGTGTGTTATTTCACAGTTTTGATGTCTTCACTATTGTTCTACAATGTAGAAAATAGTTTTAATAGTGTATGTATGACATGTGTTACGGCATTATTATGACAGTCCTATGAAGCCTTTATGACCGAGGGTTCAAATAAAGTGTATCCCAATCTCCTCCCTCGGGGTCTCTATGTTCTGCACCCCTCCCTTCTCATACACTCCCCTTTGTCCTTTCTTTTAAGGAACATGTTTTTGCCTCTTCAAGCAACAGCTTTTTCCCAACAGCTTCCATTTGATAACCTTCTTGTTCCATGTCAACATGGGCCTTTCAACTACTCTGACAGACAACAGAGGAGATGACCGTTTTTGAAGTGACCGCTTCAGCCTGTTTCGGACACCTGGACACCTCTGTCTGCACTGTACAAAGAAACAGACAGACAGACAGACAGACAGACAGACAGACAGACAGACAGACAGACATATAGTGTGTGAGTCACACACACACACACACACACACACACACACACACACACACACACACACACACACACACACACACACACACACACACACACACACACACACACACGCACACGCACACACACACACCTACAGGTCCAGGGATATCAGACCAGGAGACCCTTATGGCAAGGTCATTAGACTCCCCACTAGCTAATTTTAAGTGCCAGTCAATTGTTTAATCCATTATCTCAAAGGAGAAAAGAAGAAATCTCGTCCAATGAATTAGAGTTTATAAACTGTGGCTTTCTTCTCATAACGAAAGGTCTGAACGCGTAATCAACATATAATCTTCGTACAGTCTATAACATTAGAGCAAAATCCCCCCTCTGGAATTTAGCTTTGCCATTCTAGAAGCTAACTCCTGTTGCCAATTGCGATACATAACATATAATCCACTGGATTTGAGGAAGATGAATTGTAAAGATGAATTGTCTTTGTACTACATACAATACAAATTGCTTTTGAGTTTGTTTGAGCAAACCAAGTTCTATGTGAAGCTTATCCACAGTGAGCTGTTCTTTTTGAATTTACCGCAAAACAATAAATATCTGCTTGAGAAACACAACCTTCTCCTGCCTGTCTCTTATCTTTTAATTCCCCCCCCCCCCAATCTCACTCTTCCGTCTGCAGACTCAGGCAGCGATGTGTGTGTTGTGAGTGCCCTTCAGCGTATGATAACGTTCATTCATATTTTATCAGTGAAATGGGACGGAAGTCGGAAGGCTTTACTATAGATTGCGCGTGCAAACACAGATAAAACTGGATACATTCATTTTCAGAAGCAGACTAACGATATTATCTCAGGCAACAAGAAGAGAGGACACAATAACTTGAAAAGAATTACAATATACAAGCTGGCTTTTTAGTGAAGATCGGGGATTTGTACAGCTCCAGGAAAGGGTACACGACACAAGTAAAGAAGAAGCGGTGGCAAAAAGGCAATGGTACATCACATTTCTATCTGCCACCCTCCTAAATGTCCCATCCCACTGAATCAGCCCTTAGTGCCAATGGTACTCTGCTCTGCTGTCTCTGCTGTAAGATTACGGCTCATTTGCTCCTAGCAGGGTCTTCAATTACCAATGATTAAAAGTCCTTTGGTGTTCCTGGGATTCATGGTATTGCCGGTTTAGTACCAAAGGGTGTGCTAGTACACGTAACAGTGAATTTCCATAGAGCTTGCTAGCTAAATATGCTAACAAGCGCAAATGAAAATAAGCGAATTGCAAAGACATGCAATCCAGCTCATGAAGTTATGCATATATACTATATAGGTAGTAGCTAGCGAATGTTGTTTTTGTTGAGTTAGGAAATGTACAAGCAATTGTAAACGAGAGGCATGCAACTGAACAAAGTGTTGACGAATACTTGTCGGAAGGAAGAACAGAGTGGGCAACGGGCCCGCCTTCTCTGAGAAAAAGGGGGAAGAGGCAGACTGGCTCAACTGTTGGCTCAACTGTTCTAGTGAACTAAGGTAAAAAATTATGTGACAGGTGAAATTAAGAATGTGATCTGCTTTATCTCCTAATGTAGGTTGACTGCAGGTGTTTATTTTAAAAGCAGCTACAAATATTCAAACTGATTAAAAAACGTTAAAGAAATAGTTTCAACGGCATTGATCCCATGGCTATTTCCAATTGACCCAGTATACGGTATAAACGGTATACCGCTCAAGCCTAGTTCAAATGGAATTGATTGAATTCAAATGCTTTCGCCGTGCTTATAGAGCTATCCAGGCAAAATGTAAACAAAAGAATAGTTCCAAAAGTGCAAAACCCCTCTCAAACAAGTTCAAAACCTACAGTGTAACTATCACAGATATATCTAACCTTTAGCCTAAGTGTCACACCCTAATCTGGTTCACCTGTCCTTGTGATTGTCTCCACCCGCTCCAGGTGTCGCTTATTATCCACGGTGTATATATCCCAGTGTTTCCTGTCTCTCTGTGCCAGTTCGTCTTGTTTTCCAAGTCAACCAGCGGTTTTCCTTGCTCCTATCCTTCCCAGTCTCTGTTTGTTTCTAGTCCTCCTGGTTTCGACCCTTGCCTGTCCTGACTCTGAACCCACCTGCCTGACCACTCTGCCTGTTTTGACTACCAGCCTGTCTATCGTCTGGTACTGTTTGGACTCTCGCGAGTCCTCGACCTGCCTTTGCCTCCTCCCTTTGTTATAATAAATATCGGAGCTCTACCATCTGCCTCCTGTGTCTGCATTTGGGTCTCGCCTTGTGCCCTCATACTAAGCCAATTTTAAGAAAAGCCTATAGTCAAAATGTATTTGTTTACATGACAAGACCAACAAGTTCTATAATCTGAACAAGCCACGTGTTGTACAACAGGAAGCCTATGGCAGTAAAAGCCAATGGTACTGCAGGCTAATAGACCCAGGCAGTCATAAATACACAAACCAGGCCACAGCAACTCAATTTGACCACAGGACACATCTCTATTGAATTTGGGATCCAGAGGAAGCACAGAGACGCACAGCGCCCATCCCTAGAGTCCTCTGTGTGTGTCTGTGCATTTTCTCACTCTGGTTGTCATTTCCCATGAGAAACCATGGTGCCACACACACTGATGAAATAAGCTTAACAGGTCATCATATTCAATATGACTGAGAACATGTTTTATAATGCATGGTGGAATACAGGATATGTACAGCAGGGCATGGAAATCATGTCATATGCGCTTATCTAACAAACAGCATCTGTTAAATCTCTCACCTTTTATTTTTCTATCTCTGTCCTTTATCTGAGTCACATCTAACATTTCACCTCTCTGTTTTGTATTCCATTCCCATTTTCCCTCTTTCTACCCCCCTCCCTCTCTGTGCTAGATGGGATGAGACAGACAACCATGTAGGCCTCTCTGCCCTCTCCTGATCTCGCTGTGTGTTTGACACCTCTGTTGTCACAGACTCCCGGATGGAGACTGCTGCTAACAGGTGCTCTCTGCATTCATTTGCATTAATACCACACACACCATACCTTTCCTGACACCCTCACGGGGAGCTTGTGTATGTTTCCGCTACCTTTGTGTAAACGAACATACATATTTTCCCTCCCCATACTTCAAACTCCCTTTGCCTAGTTCTAATTACAGCCAGGTCGCTCAAGATTGACTTTTTGAAATTGGATGTCCGTCCATGCTCAGAGGACATCGGGAGATGCCTTTAAAATCCGGCACTAGGGGCAACGTTGAGCACCATTACCTTCAAGTAAGCTTGGGTTTTGCTAGGGTGTTGTGGACGTGGACAGCGGATGTGCATAAGCCTCCAGCTCTAAGGGTCACGTGTTCAAACCCAGTGGTTGCCACTCGTTTGATTTTTTATTTTTTTTAACCTTAACGCTTAACTTAACCATTCAGAATTAGTGCAGTAGGAGCCGCAAAAAAAATAGGAGCCTCAGTCACAGCAGCAACCCAGGGTGTCCAAAGCATCACGAAATAAACGTGGGTAAACATCTGAGTCCGAAGTCAATTTGGTCAAACCGTGAGATCTTGTTGCTAATTAAGTAGGCAGAGCTTGTCGTGCTGTGTTTTCTTTAGCAGTGTGCAAGACACCAGGTGGCACATATGGTCCACAAGTCACACATTTCCTTTTCACAATCAGAAAAACACTCATAAACACACAAATGCACCCATAAATGCACACACCCACAAGAACAGGCGTACACATGCACACACACACACACACACCAAATCACGTTCTTGCCACTCCATATTCTTGTGTTTACCCATGTGTGACCCTGCAGGGTTGGATTTAAGTGGGCATGAATTATAATGTCCAAAGAAGCACTGGAGAGGGAAATGAAATTGCAGCAGCATACACATGTACGAACACACACACACACACCCATACCACTACACAAAACAAAAGCCATCATCTATGAAATAGACCTGACAAGCTTTGCTGCCTGGGGTAAGCCACCTCTATACTGCCGCTCTGAGTCACACACACACACACACACACACACACACACACACACACACACACACACACACACACACACACACACACACACACACACACACACACACACACACACACACACACACACACACACACACACACACACACACACCAGAGAGTTGGGGAGTGCACCCTACTGGTGTGGATGTGAACCCCTAACTGACTCCTCTTTACAACCCTGACAGAGCTGACCACAACAAGCTGTAATGAGATGTGGAAGTGTCCTCCATCTGAGTAAAGCTAAATACATTATCTATAGTTTGACTTGTAAATAAGCCGTCTATCCACATTAAATGAAAATGAATGCAAAGGAACCATTAGTGCTAAATCTGTACTATAAATCAGTGTTAAAAACGATTTACTGGAAAGTCAATGCTTATGTGTGTGTGTGTGTGTGTGTGTGTGTGTGTGTGTGTGTGTGTGTGTGTGTGTGTGTGTGTGTGTATGTGTGTGTGTCTGTGTGTGTGTGTGTGTGTCTGTGTGTGTGTGTGTGTGCGTGTTTGAACATGCATATGTAAATTGAGTAAGTGTGTGTGTGTGTGTGTGTGTGTGTGTGTGTGTGTGTGTGTGTGTGTGTGTGTGTGTGTGTGTGTGTGTGTGTGTGTGTGTGTGTGTGTGTGTGTCATGCCGACGTGGCATGTGATGCTTTTCTAATTACTCAAAAGAATGAATGAGAGCGTCTCCGTTGGACTGTGACACAAACTCCATCGCCACGACGTCCCACATAAATCACTCTAATTGGCTCAAATGGCTCTAATATGCCACTATGTTGCCTTCATGGATCGCTGGTGTCGTCCTCAGAAAATCAATACAGAAACAACACGGGGAGAGAAAGAAGCGTTACGTTGAGGGCCAGCGTGCATAATATGATATTCAATGACATTATGGCTAAATGTTTCAATGCATAACGCTAGTGTGCTCACTTAATTACTGAATACATTTGTACTGTACTGTTAAGTAAGGGAACTTCAGGCATTAAAACATATCTCTAATATACTGTATCTCTTCTCAAAAAGCATATATTCTTTGTTCAAAGCTTTGGACTTGAGTGGAGGTACTGTACTTCAGTTGCTTTACTGCCTAAAACGTCCATTGGTATCTTAGTCTTTGACACATTCCTCCACACCAATCAATACAACATGAATCTGATACTACCCCAGAAAGCAGAGATACGACTCTATTTTCAGCCAATAGCAATATGATATGCGCTGTAAAGAGACTACACGTTGTTTCAGTCACCTATAGCTGTATATGGGATCCAACACCCTAATGGTATATGCTAGGTCAACCCTCTGTCCTTTTGGAGAGTAGTGTAGGTTCACTAACATGTTCTCTGTGACCTTTGAGTGTATAGTGGATAGCCAACAGAGGTCAATAATCCTCTGGGTCAAGGCAAGAAGAGCACTGAACTGCGTCTTTTACTTTCTCTCTCTACACACTGAACACGTACGTGAACATGAAGGCAGACAGTAGGCCGGATAAGGGGTGTCTGTCTGCTATTTGTACAATGTAAAATAAAAATCAAATGTATTTTTTGCTAGGCTGTGCAACTACTGTAATGCAGGTGTGAATGAATTCAGCCTTGAATATCTAGGGCTGTATTCTGTCTGTGTTAGATACGATAAATCCATGTCCGATACAAGATGTAATACTTTGGCATGAAAAAAAGAACATCTGGACACGTCCTCTACGTCCTTGATAAGCCACCTGGGGAGATTTCACGTCATTTCTGTGGACTCTGATAAAGTGTCTGTGTGTGTTTGAGCTGTGTGTCTGATACTAGATTGAAACTCTCTGAGATAGATCAACTACATTGCTCGCCTTTAGACATGGACCAATGCCACAACAGTGAGTAATATAGGTAGTCCTCACAATGGGAAAACCACTGGCAAGAAATACCATTTTGCCAGACCATCTCTCTCGATTGCTACCTCTCTCTCTCCCCCTTGCTCTCTCTCTCTCTCTTGGTCTCGCTCTCTCTTGCAAACGCTCTCTCTTGCTCTTGCTCTCCCTTGCTCGTTCGCTCTCTCTCTCTCTCAATTACATTTTATTGGCATGGGAAACATGTTTACATTGCCAAAGCAAGTGAAATAGATATTAAACAAAAGTGAAATAAACAATAAAAAAATGAACTGTGTCCTAACTCTCCTGTGACGATCTGAAGGATCCGGTTACAGTGGGCCCGCACTACAGCGTGCTCTCTCTCGTAGAGGGGGAGAGTGGGAAGTCGTCTGTTTTATGGCGGTTGAAAAATACGTTGCCTCTATTCTCTGCAGTGTTCGAGATTGGAACGTAAACTCTGGAATACAGAGAGACACTTGGACAATCAAAAGTTTGAATAATTAAACAATATTTCTATTTTTGAGAATGTGGGAATGGCCCGTGGGTATTTAAAGAACAAATCTGTCAAAGTTGTTTCATTTGGTGACGTCATGAAAGACAGGAGACCCACATTACCGTATCTGTTTGTGTACACTTTCAATGATCAGCTTTACATCTAGATGTTGGATAAAATGAATGAGTAAATATGAAACTATTTGTGAAAAGATGTAATGTGTTGTTACCCTTCTAAATGTATGTATGGATTTTTATATAAAGTTTAACTAGTCAGTGGCCACACCCCCGTGAGCCAGACAGTACATGAGGTGTCACGGAACCGCCCTTTTTTACTCCAGAGTATAAAACTACCCGTGATGAAAGTTACATTAGACTACAAAAAATGGCGCTGACATTACATGTTGAAATGGTTAAGAACTACAACTCTATAGGTCCAGGAGACCAGACAGCATGTAGTGTTGGCTACACGGCTGGAAATGGTTAAACTGAGACTATCAATCACTACAGAATAAGAGCAAATCCTAGACGTAAAATTACTAGTCTGCAGCTGGAAATTACGTAAGTCTACTACGAGAATAAAGACAACCGCAGAAGCATCTATTCTATACAATGACCATCTGTACGCCTGATGTATCCATTACAACAGACACTATCCAGAGCCGCTGAGAAAGCGACAACTGCGAAAGACAACAACGACATATGGGCACAAATATATCCATTGCACTTATTTTGGAATGAGCGGCCGTTCATGTGCAAAGGATTAGCATTTCAATTCATATAATTATCAACTTTGTGTAGTGAGTTCGTGCAGATATCCAAGGGTTAGCGACGTTCAGTAATGAGAACTGATGAGGTAATGATGATACATTAATAGAAGACTAATTGATAAGATATGAATATATCTGAAGAGTCGAGTCGGGAAATAGAGACTCGATAAAAAAAATCTGTGGTGCCACGACTTCCTAGTTAATTAAAGTTTACATGATTTGTTTAAGAACGTAATAATAATTACACATAGAGAATTGATTTGATAAAATAACAGTCTTCACATTTAATGATAGTCACATTACGACAACAGTAAACATTACACTCACAAAAGTTCTAAAAGAATAAAGACATTTCAAATGTTATGTTATGTCTATATACAGTGTTGTAATGATGTGCAAATAGTTAAAGTACAAAAGGGAAAATAAATAAACATACATTTAGGTTGGATTTTTTTTCAAATTCTTTGTTTGTGATCTGAGGGAAATATGTGTCTCTAATATGTGTCTCTATTATGTCTCTAATATGGTCATACGAGGTTAGGACGTGCAGCTCAGTTTTCACCTCATTTTATGGGCAGTGTGCACATAGCCTGTCTTCTATTGAGAGCCAGGTCTGCCTTCGGTGGCCTTTCTCAATAGCAAGGCTAAGCTCACTGAATCTGTACATTGTCAAAGATTTCTTTGATTGTGGGTCAGTCACAGGGGTCAGATATTCTGTCACTGTGTACTCTCGGTTTAGGGCCAAATAGCATTCTAGTTTACTCAGTTTTTTTGTTAATTCTTTCCAATGTGTCAAGTAATTATCTTTTTGTTTTCTCAGGATTTGGTTGGGTCTAATTGTGTTGCTGTCCTGGGGCTCTGTGGGGTCTGTTTGGGTTTGCTAACAGAGCCCCAGGACAAGCTTGCTTAGGAGGCTCTTGTCCAGGTTAATTTCTTTGTAGGTGATGGCTTTGTTATGGAAGGTTTGGGAATCGCTTCCTTTGTGGTTGGTTGTATAATTTAACGGCTCTCATCAGGATTTGAATAATTAGCGGGTATCGACCTAATTCTGCTTTGCAAGCATTATTATTTAAAAAAATTTTACGGATATTTTTGCAGAATTCTGCATGCAGAGTCTCAATTTGGTGTTTTCCCATTTTGTGAATTCTTGGTTGGTGAGTGGACCCCAGACCTTACAGCGATAAAGGGCAATGGGTTCTGTAACTGATTCAAGTATTTTTTTTTGAGATCCTAATTGGTATGTCGAATTTTCTGTTCCTTTTGATGGCATAGAAGGCCCTCCTTGCCTTGTCTCTCAGATCGTTCACAGTTTTGTGGAAGTTACCTGTGGCGCTGATGTTTAGGCTTAGGTATTTATACATTTTTTGTATGCTCTAGGGCAACGGTGTCTAGATGAAATTTGTGTTCGTGGTCCTGGCAACTGGACCCTTTTTGAAACCCCATTATTTTTCTCTTACTGAGAGTTACTGTCAGGGCAAAGTTTGGACACACCTACTTATTCAAGGGTTTTTCTTTATTAAACAAATCAAAATATATGAACAAAAAAGCAAAATAAGCAAAGAGAAATGACAGTCCATCATTTCTTTAAGATATGAATATCAGTCAATGCGGAACATTTCAACAGCTGTGAAAGTGTCTTCAAGTGCAGCCGCATAAACCGCCAAGCGAGATGATGAAACTGTCTCTCATGAGGACCGCCACTGGAAAGGAAGTCTGCAGGTGCTGCAGACTGTTCTAGTGCCCTCGCCAATTCGTCGATATATATGTTGAAGAGGGTGGAGCTCAAGCTCTATCTCTGTCTCACCCCACGGCCCTGTGGAAAAAAATGTGTGTTTTTTTTGCCAATTTTAAACTGCTCTCTCTGTCTCTCTCTCTCTCTCTCTCTCTCTCTCTCTCTGTCTGTCTGTCTCTCTCTCTCTCTCTCTCTCTCTCTCTCTCTCTCTCTCCAGATGTCCTTTGATAAAGCAGCTGTGGTAGAGATTTCTCCTCGTGTCATTGGTCTCTATTTGCCCATATAATGTCGCAAGAATGATAAACACGGCTTCTCAGTGAACGTCTCACCTTACTTTAAACCCCCATCGCATCCAGCTTTGACCATGTCTGCAGCTTTATCATGCTATTGCAGCTGCTTGTGTTCAAAGGCACGGCTGCCCTGCTGTGTGTGAATGTGTGTGTGGTGTGTGTGCGCTTGCAAATATGTTGTGATGCATGTGTCGTACTGTGCAGGGAGACCCAGCTGGTTTAAGGGAACATGCACTCTGTTTCAACTCCACAGCCTAGCATAGAAGCCTGTCTGGCATCCGCTTCCCCAGCCATCGCCCCCTCTATTCCCGGAGCTTAGCATAAACACGGCTGTGTGTGTGGGATGGACTGGGACGCAGGCTGTAAACAGTGGGGACAGCAGTCTGCTGAGTGATCCATGGTCCCGCTCCAGCTAAGGGACGCGGCATTGGGAGGATGCCCAAATATGAGCCTGTGTGCCTGGCGAGAGAGGGCCTGCACTGGGTTTCTCCAAAGGGTGTTGATCCTACAGTCAAGGATAAGCAAGAATGCTATTCATCTTCATTAGTGTAGCTGTACAAGAAAACCCATATAAAGTACATAGAAACGGGCCTATATGTGCGTGTTGGTCTACTGTACTTAAATCATTATTATTCAGTTGCCCTTTTCCCTAATGTTTATTTCCACAAGATTGGAAGAAGATATCTTCAACAGCAAGACTGATGTAGAATAATAACTATTTGTAATTGCCTAACATAAAAACAAGCCATAAGCTAAGATCACAGAGGCATCGCTAGGCTAGCTACTGTAGCAGTGCTTAATTTGTAAGTCGCTCTGGATAAGAGCGTCTGCTAAATGACTTAAATGTAATGTAAATGTTATGTGTGTGGTACAGTTTATAGTCTTAGCCAGAGCTAGTGTGGAGCTGAAGATTGCTCATTTGTGTATGGGTCCATATAGAGCTATAGTTAATGGAGTCAGTCTCCTGCCAGTCCTTTTACAAAAAATAAAATAAACCAGCCATATGGGAGGTTAAATGTCTAGAGACATCTCTGCACACGCATATTAGCACATGTTTGTACACAAATTAGTTTGTATGTGCTTGAACCAGGCTTGCAAATCTGTTTGTCAGGCATGAATTACACTTAAAATCCAAATAATAACATTTTACAGTAGGCTACATCACATTTTCCCGGCAGCACAGCACAGAATTAAAATGCACTCTGTTGAAGTTTACGGTTTACAGAAAAAAAAACTTCTAAAATAGCCTGCTGTCTGATGCTCAACTAAAATCGCCAAGCTAGCAGAGTAGAGGCCCTAAGTGAACGGTGGCATGCAACCAAGTCTGGCACAGCCATCAAGAAGACCTGGCCTCTACAGCAGAGGGTTAGAGGAGAGGAAGCAGGATCCTGCCAACAGGTGCATTAATGCATCAATGTAATTTATTCAAGCCTTCTCCTAGAGAACCCTCTCCATCTCCATCCACTCCTAACCAATTACCAGCCTGCATTCTGTACAGGTGGGAAATAATTTGATATTTCAAACATGTTTTCCATTCTACAATTTGAATTGCTGCCCCCTATGTAACCATTAACAGGTCTGTCCTCTCCTAGAGAGACCAATCAGGGATAAGTGTGCACGGTTAATTTCCTGGAGAGACTTGACACGCACTGTATCTGTATGACATCATCTACCCATAATCCTGTTGTGATTCTGGGTGAGGATGTGTTTAAAAGTACTGTATGACATCATCTACCTATCACATACATTTCCGTGGCAATGAAGGTCCCCAAGAACACAGTGGCCTCCATCATTCTTAAATAGAAGAAGTTTGGAACCACCAAGACTCTTCTTAGAGTTGGCCACCCAGCCAAACTGAGCAATAGGGCGAGAAGGGCCTTGGTCAGAAAGGTGACCAAGAACACGATTATCTGATCTGATGAAATCGAGATTGAAATCTTTGGCATGAATGCCAAGCGTCACGCCTGGAGGAAACCTGGCACCATACCTACGGTGAAGCATGGTGGTGACAGGATCATGCTGTGGGAATGTTGTTCAGTGGCAGGGACTGGGAGACTAGTCAGAATTGATGGAAAGATGAACAGAGCAAAGTACAGAGAGTTCCTAGATGAAAACCTGATCTAGAGCACTCAGGACCTCAGACTGGGCTGGAGGTTCACCTTCCAACAGAACAACGACCCTAAGCACACAGCCAAGACAGTGGCTTTGGGACAAGTCTCTGAATGTCCTTGAGTGGCCCAGCCAGAGCCAGGATTTGAACCCGATTTGACATATCTGGAGAGACCTTAAAATACGTGAGCAGCGACGCTCCCCATCCAACCTGACATAGCTTGAGAGGATCTGTAGAGAAGAATGGGAGAAACTCCCCAAATACAGGTGTGCCAAGCTTGTAGCCTCATTCCCAAAAAACTTGAAGCTGCAAAAGGTGTAAAGTAACAACAAAGTAAAGTAAAGGGTCTGAATACTTATGCAAATGTAATATATATATATATATATTTTGCAAAACAATGTACATCCTGTTTTTGCTGTCATTATGCAGTATTCTGTGTACATTTATGAGGGAAAAAAACTTTAATCCATTTTAGAATAAGGCTGTAACGTAACAAAATGTTGAAAAAGTCAAAGGGTCTGAATACTTTCCGAATGCACACTCTTGGCATTCTCTCAACCTGCTTCATGAGGAATGCTTTTTTTTAACAGTATTGAAGGAGTTCCCACATATGCTGAGCACTTGTTGGCTGCTTTTCCTTCACTCTGTGGTCCAACTCATCCCAAACCATCTCAATTGGGTTGAAGTCAGGTGATTGTGGAGGCAAGGTCATCTGATGCAGCACTCCATCACTCTCCTTCTTGGTGTGTGTCTGTTACTTGAACTTTGTGAAGCATTTATTTGTGCGTCAATCTGAGGTGCAGCTATCTCTAATGAACTTATCCTCTGCAGCAAAGGCAACTCTGGGTCTTCCTTTCTAGGGGCGGTCCTAATGAGTGACAGTTTCATCATAGCGCTTGACGGTTTATGCGACTGCACTTGGAGACACTTTCAAAGCTGTTGAAATTTGTTTTCAATTACAGCTTTCATCCGTCTTGGCATGCTATCCACCAGTCTTTCACATTGATGTTGGGTGACTTTATGCCTCTCCTGGGGCAAATATTCAAGCAGCTCGGCTTTGTTTGATGGCTTGTGAACATCCATCTTCCTCTTGATCCCATTCCAGAGGTTTTCAATGGGGTTCAAGTCTGGATATTTGGCTGGCCATGACAGGGTCTTGATCTGGTGGTCCTCCAGACCTGAACACCATTGAAAACCTCTGGCATGTGATCAAGAGGAAGATGGATGGTCACAATAAGACCAAATAGTTGGTCTCTGCTTCATCTTAACTGAATGGGAATATCTCCGTTTCAAATAGAGCCTCATATGGGAACCTAACCTTTTTCAAACAGCTATTTTAGGCAGTAGTCCATCAGTCGTAGTGCTGAAGGATGTGTCAGTTTAGGAAACATTTTCAACTTCAGCATCTCTGACTCAAAGCACTTTAGCATTTAAACCTTTAGTGGCCTTGTGTACTCTCCCTAAAAGAGATAAGGGATTTTTTGAAAACTGAAAGCTCTTGGACAAGATACAGAGCTATTGTCAGGTCACTGGAGGTCAGCTCAGTAATGTCTTTAGGATGTCGAGGAAGAGACTGATGCACAGACCATCGGATCCTAGCATCTTAACGGCATACACACAGACCCAGAAACAACAAACAAACCACCTAAAAGTGTCCAACAGAGTCTGAGCAGAGTGGCTCAAAGTTCACCAGTTCAGTTTGTCCGACTTTGTGAAGGACTCATTTCAAACATTTTAAATAAACAGAGACTCTCCCTTAGATAGAGAGAGAGAGAGAGAGATACAGAGACCCAGTGCCTTAGGCCCCAGACAGACTGGCACCCCAGTCCCATGCCACAGGGCCAGAGACAGCTGCAGAGCACCAGAGCTATCAGGACAGTTCATCAATACTGTCCTCAGGTCAGGTTGGGACACACTTATAGTTTGAACACTGATCTGAGAGCATTACATTAGCACAACAGCTGCACACTTAGCATACAGTAGTATCTGACCATACTGACTTCAGGTCAGCTAGTGACATAGAACACTGCGAGCAGTACATTACTGTAGCATATTAGCTACACACAACAGTAGTATCTCACCAAATTGACTTCAGATCAGTTTTGTCAGAGTCTGAACTGAGTTCAGTTGGGGACAACCACTTAAACCACCAGCCCCACAACACTAAAACAAAGCAAGGCTCACACTGTCAACTGCCATCATACTAATCCCTATTACACCGTCACAACAAATCAGAAGACATCCTCATAGCTTGCCTCCACATTTGTTTACTAAACTAAACCATGTCTGGCATGTAGTGGTGTGATAGTGCCTCTAAACCAACTGAACAACCCTAACACATCTAACTTAGACTAAAACATGGCAGTGACGGCACGTTTTAAATGCCAGTACTTCCTCTATTGTAGGAATTTCCTGCCCAACTGAACACCTATCGGAGGAAATAACCTCTTTCCTCCAGACACAATCAAAGGGCGCCGGCGACAAGGAGTGTCTGCCTGTCTCTTATATTAGTGTTTGGCTGTTACTGTACCGTTTCCCTGTTAGCACTCTGGGGGAGAGAGAGGTAGAGAGAGACAGTGAGACAGAGAGAGATAGTGAGAAAGACATAGATAGTGAGAGAGAGAACGAGAGAGAGAGAGAGAACGAGAGAGAGAGAGAGAGAAAGAGAGAGAGAGAGAGAGAGAGAGAGACAATGGAAAAAAGAAGGCTCCTATAGCTCACTTCAGCCCAGCCCTGCTCTGCTCTACTGTAGTCAAATTACCACAACTTTCATTAATTTAGTCCCACAAAGACTATACTCAGAGAAATACAAGGAGTCCTTTATTCCAATCAATGACTGAATGAAGCTCTGAGACAAAAGACAGAACCGTGTATAATTGCTATTGTTAAATGTTATTGCTTGGTGTCGCAACATAAACATCCCGGGTAGTCGAGGGAAATTGTTCCTAAATTGGACACAAAGGACTTCCGGATAGACATGACCTAAAGCAATGTGATTACAGAGTACAATATGGCATATTAAGGCTAAATAATGACTAATTATGTGCCATGGAAAATGAATATAAATGGCGGTAATTGGGCTATTACACCACTGTTATTCTAACAGATGAGAGCAGTTTGAGGCAGACGCGTCAGGGCTCCTCTGTCTACTTCACTCTGACGGTACTTGCGGTTGGCAGCTGCAGCGTCCTAAGGCTATGGCTGATGTTAGCGTGTGGAGAGAGGAGAGGGACGTGGGAGGGAGGAGGGGAATGGTTACAATCTGAGCTGGCATCCACTGCCCAGGATATTATCTAGGCCATCAGAATCGGGTCAACTGGTGTCTGTTCATTGGTGCCCTCCATGACCCAGAGTGGTGGCGAGTGAGTCATATTCTATACACGCAACATAGAGACATTCGGGTTGGGTAGTGTGCCGATGTCTGTCGAGTCAGTGAATCTAGCCAGTGGATGCTGCAGGGCAGGCTACTACCGCACACGTGTTTTGTAAAGGACAGAGGCATAGGGTTCTACGATGCTATGATCTACTATAATGGGAAGAGCTCTTATGCCAGTGTGTCCATTTGTGAGTTAGTTCAGCACCGGTGGGAGGATCACGGCTTAGAAGTCAATAAATGTATTACTTCACACAGCACAATAGTGATTTCAAAACGTTACACAGCATATATGCAAAGATCATTCCTTCTTATTGAGTCGTTGACTTTTGGTTTTCAGCGGGAGGGACTGCAGCTCTACTCTAGAATTGGATAATGACATGAATGATCCCCTTGACTTTACACATAGCATGCAGAAATGCAAGCAGGCATTAGCAACACATTGCTATCATGAAAGTATTAGCTTAACCTACACATAACTCCGTCAACACTGAACATGAGTCTATCAACACTGATGACTCAGCAGGAGGAATCTAAAAACAAAAAACATCACCTGATCAAGTGATCGACAGTGACCCAAACCCATCACTGAAGAGTTATTTTCATACATGGGCTTAGCGGTTGGTGGAAGACCAAGTCCATATTATGGCAAAAACAGCTCAAATAAGCGAAGAGAAACGACAGTCCATCATTACTTTAGGACATGAAGGTCAGTCAATCCAGGAAATTTCAAGAACTTTGAAAGTTTCTTCAAGTGCAGTTGCAACAACCATTAATCGCTATAATGAAACTGTCTCTCATGATTACCACCACAGGAAAGGAAGACCCAGAGTTACCTCTGCTGCAAAGGATAAGTTTAGTAGAGTTACCAGCCTCAAAAATCGGCAATTAACTGCACCTCGGATTGCAGCCCAATAAAAGCTTCACAGAGTTCAAGTAACAGACACGTCTCAACATCAACTGTTCAGAGGAGACTGCGTGAATCAGGCCTTCATGGTCGAATTGCTGCAAAGAAACCACTACTAAAGGACACCAATAATAAGAAGAGACTTGTTTGGGCCAAGAAACACGAGCAATGGACATTAGACCGGTGGAAATGTGTCCTTTGGTCTGATGAGTCCAAATTTGAGATTTTTGGTTCCAACCGCCATGTCTTTGTGAGACGCAGAGTAGGTGAACGGATGATCTCTGCATGTGTGGTTCCCACCGTGAAGCACGGAGGAGGAGGTGTGATGTGATTTATTTAGAATTCAAAGCATTCTGCAGGGATTCTCCATCCCATCTGGTTTGCGCTTAGTGGGACTATCATTTGTTTCTCAACAGGACAATGACCCAAAACAGACCTCCAGGCTGTGTAAGGACTATTTGACCAAGAAGGAGGGTGATGGATTGCTGCATCAGATGACCTGGCCTCCACAATCACCCGACCTCAACCCAATTGAGATGGTTTGGGAGGAGTGGGACCGCAGAGTGAAGGAAAAGCAGCCAACAAGTGCTCAGCATATGTGGGAACTCCTACAAGACTGTTGGAAAAGCATTCCAGGTGACTACCTCACAAAGCTGGTTGACAGAATACCAATTGATGACAGAAAAGCTGTCGTCAAGTCAAAGGGTGGCTACTTTGAAGAAAAATGTATTTAACACTTTTTTGGTTATACATGATTCCATATGTGTTGTTTCATAGTTTTGATGTCTTCACTATTATTCTACAATGTAGACAATAGTCAAAATAAAGTAAAGCTCTTGAATGGGTAGGTGTGTCCAAACCTTTGACTGGTACTGTATATATGACTATTGTATAAATAGTATAATGGCATGATGATTGCATTTTGCAACCCTGCTCCCCTCGTTGCATCAAGATGAATGGTTTAACCCCTGAAGTCTTGCTTTACTACAAGTGCCACTGCTTAGATTGGTGCAGCTGGAAAACACAAGTGTATGTCCTATAATGAACAGGTATATGAAAAATACAATTCAAGGAACATAAACATTTTGTTGTCCTGTTGTTACATTTTTATTGGTGTTGCGTGTCCGATGCGCTCAGGTTCTTGTTTACACGTCATTTGCATCGTGCATCATGAGAAAAGTCATCTTCGCCTATAATTTCATTTTCCCTGTGAGAACCATGAACACGGGCTGACTTGGCTTCGCTGTACCTCAGCCTAAGCCTGCCAGACGCCTACCTACCAAAGGTTGCACCGTGTCCATTACCGTGTAGAAAAACGCTTGTCTCTTATGGAAGATGCCACAACTTTGGAGATAACAATAGATAGTGAAGTCAAAGATACTGGTTTCGTTGCCCTCTGGTTGGTACCTTTAATGGGTTTCCCAGAAGCACTCCTGATGACCTACCGCCGACCTTTCAGTGACACATGTTAGGTGTGCGCGTATGAGAGTTCATGAGTTTAGGCTTTCTACCACTGGACCATATAATGTTTTGATATTATATGGTCCCAAGGTGTGGACAAGTGTATTTAAATGCCTAGCTGGGGTTGTTTTGTAATCTGGTCAGATTCGGTTTGGTATCAGAATGGGGAGGTTGCCTTCGAGCCTGGTAAACCAGGCTTTAGACTTTGAATATTGAAGTGAGACGTTTGTAAATGTATCAGTCTACTTATCACTTAGGTACTGTATCACTGTCATTTTGGAACCACAGATCCAGTTTAGTAAATAAAACCAGCTTCCCACTGGGCACAAACTGTTGAATCAAAAGTTGTTTGAATGTAATGTGTCAATGTATTTTGATGTTAAATCTACGTGGAAAATACGTTAGATTTGGAAAAATTATTAACTGTTTTGAGGATGAAATTTCAACAACAGGATTGTCATCATGGTAATAAATTTTCAACATGGACAAATCTTTTTTTTTAACTTGCACTTTTGAAACAATGTCCGATCTTCAACGTTATAGCCACTTTCAGCAGAAAAAAAAGTTGTCGAGGCAGCACCTCCTACTTGAGAGTTGATCTACGGCTTAGGCCCAGCCTGGCTTAGCTTTGATATTTGTCACTGACTACTAACAATGTGCTATCGTGAGAATGATTAACGAGAAATATCTTAACTAGAATACACTGAACAAAAATATAAATGCAACATGCAACAATTTCAAAGATTTTACTGAGTTACAGTTCATAGAAGGAAATCAGTCAATTGAAATACATGTATTAATCTATGGCAGGGGTGTGGATTAGAAAACCAGTCAGTATCTGGTGTCACCACAATTTGCTTCATGCAGCGTAACACTGCTCCTTCCCGTGGAGTTGATCAGGCTGTTGATTGTGACCTGTGGAATGTTGTCCCACACCTCTTCAATGGCTGTGCGAAGTTGCTGGATATGGGCGGGAACTGGAACACGCTGCCGTACACGTTGATACAGAGCTTCCCAAACATGCTCAATGGGTGACATGTCTGGTTTCCCCAACCCATGCAGGCCATGGGAAAACTGGGACATTTTCAGCTTCCAGGAATTGTGTCCAGATCCTTGTGACATGGAGCCGTGCATTATCATGCTGAAACATGAGTTGATGGCGGTGGATAAATGGCACGACAATGGCCCTCAGGATCTCATCACAGTATCTCTGTGCATTCAAATTGTCATTAATGAAATACAATTGTGTTTGATGTCCGTAGCTTATACCATCGGTAGGCATAAGCTATCACACTGTTTCTGTCGAATTCATTCCAAAGGGTAAGTTTTACAGAGCAAATTAAATGTAACCATACTTTATAAGTCAGATACACTATATATACAAAAGTATGTGAACACCCCTTCAAATTAGCATATTTGGCTATTTCAGCCACACCCGTTGCTGACAGGTGTATAGAATCAAGCACACAGCCATGACAAACATTGGCAGTAGAATGGCCTTACTGAAGAGCTCAGTGACTTTCAACGTGGCACCGTCATAGGATGCCACTTTTCCAACAAGTCAGTTCGTCAAATTTCTGCCCTGCTAGAGCTGTTCCGGTCAACTGTAAGTGCTGTTTTTGTGAAGTGGAAACATCTAGGTGCAACAACGGCTCAGCCACGAAGTGGTAGGCCACACAAACTCACAAAACAGGTCCACCGAGTGCTGAAGCGCGTAGTGCGTAGAAATCATCTGTCCTCGGTTGCAACTCCCGACGAAATCCAGACTTCAGCACAAGAACTGTTCGTCGGGGGCTTCGTGAAATGTGCTTCCAACTTTGGGACAACAGTTTGGGGAAGGCCCTTTCCTGTTTCAGCATGACGATGACCCCATGCACAAAGCGAGGTCCATCCAGAAATGGTTTGTTGAGATCGGTGTAGAAGAACTTAACTGGCCTGCACAGAGCCCTGACCTCAACTCCATCGAACACCTTTGGGATGAATTGGAATGCGAGGCCTAATCGCCCGACATCAGTGGCAGACCTTACTAATGCTCTTGTGAATGGAAGCAAGTCCCTGCAGCAACGTTCCAACATCTAGTGGAAACCCTTCCCAGAGGAGTGGAGGCTGTTTTAGCAGCAAAAAGGGGACAAACTCCATATTAATGCTCATGATTTTGGAATGGTCATGTAGTGGGTCATCAATTATACTACTTCGGCCTTTATAGCATTTGCGAAGTCATCAGGCTTCTTTAAATTTAACCCAGGGTTCAACTAAAAATAGACATTACATATATAGGCCTAAGGTGTCAAGCTTTGTTTGCTTTCAAATTGAACATACAAGTTAATAATTATGTTAGACTTCCATCTCCATCTCAAACAAAAATCTTAGTTTAAAAATCTGACTAAATCTAATCAATTCATACTTCAAATTACATTTGATTTAGTCCCATACTTTAACTTAGATTTTTGGTTGAGGTTCAAGACATGAATACAACATATGATTTATTAAACTTCTTCACGATCGGATGGTTGAGCTAACGTAGGCTAATGCGATTAGTATGAGGATGTAAGAATCAAGAACATTTCACAGGATATAGACAAATCTGATATTGGCAGAAAGCTTAAAATCTTGTTAATCTAACTGCACTGTCCAATTTACAGTAGCTATTATAGTGAAATAATACCATTCTATTGTTTGAGGAGAGTGCACAGTTTTGAACTTGTATTAATAAACCAATTAGGCACATTTGGGCAGTCTTGATACAAAATGTTGACAGAAATGCAATGGTTCATTGGATCAGTCTAAGACTTTGCACATACACTGCTGCCATCTAGTGGCCAAAATCTAAATTGCGCCTGGGCTGGAATAATATATTATGGCATTTCTCTTGCATTTCAAAGATGATAGTTTAAAAAATATTTTTTTTTACAGTTTTTTTTCCCTTGAATTTTGTGTTAACCTATCTAATGTGTTATATTCTCCTACATTAATTTCCCATTTCCACAAACTTCAAAGTGTTTCCTTTGAAATGGTATCAAGAATATGAATATCCTTGCTTCAGGGCGTGAGTTACAGGCAGTTAAATTTGGGTGTCATTTTAGGCGAATATTGTTTATATTTGCTTGCATTGACAACCAAACACAATTCAATATTACTTTTGCAATACAGTCAATAGCCTAAAGTTAACACTATCTTACAAATTCATTTAACAGTATTTCATGAGTTTAAGGACCAGACATTGAAATGGGTTTAGGATATGCATTGAGGAAATGGAATGACTGTGAGAATGAGGATTCAGGGGGGTAATGAGAATGGATCGGCTGAAGCAAAGGGCTGCAGATGAAAGATCTTGGTGGTGACCTCTAGAGTTTGGCTTGGAGTCTCAGGTAGACATCATCGCCAGGCCATAGTAGTTATGCTGCTGTGGTGATGGCAATCGCCAAAACCCCCAAATCCAGCAACCTGATCTCAGCATCTGGATGTAGGCAAAAAGGACGTTGATGGTGATGGGCTGGCGACGAGGGTGGGGGGCGGACTTCGCAAGGCTGGGCTGTGGCAGCAGTTGAAGACTTGAACACAGGCAGTTAGTTCACTGATCTAGGAGAGGGTCTCAGCTGGTTAGACCAGGAGCAGAACCTCTGCAGGAGCAGTTACTGGCACGTAACTGGCTGGGATGTGGGAGTTTATGGCTGCTAACGATTGAAAGTAGGGTGCTTCAGGGGTGGCAGTTATGGGACCAGAGGGACTGGAGGTAAAGAGAGGTTGTCACTAGCAGAGAGAGGGGGTGAGCTGGAGTGTCGATTGGTGTCAAAGACAAACGTAATAACCAGGTCGTTGGAGCATGGGGGACGACGGCTTTCCCTCACCATGGAGGAGGAAGCAAACGCAGAGTGTTGTCCAGAGGAAGGAAAGAGGTCGGAGCGGAGCATCAAGCCAAGGCAGTGCGGGGGATGCATCACGGGCCGCTGGCGTCGGGGCAGACAGGATGCAAGCAGGGTGGGATGGACAACGCAGAGGTCGCAGATGATGGACATCCTGCGGACGAAGAGGCGACCAAATAGCTGTCGAGCATGTGTTGAGATTCCACTGCAGGAGCCTGGAGGCAGTGACAGCTGAAAACAGGGCAATGGCAGTCGTAGATTATTGTGCCATCAAAACGAACGGCGAGATCCATAATGATGGAGTGGTAGTCAGATTACCTCATTTGCAGTACGTCTAGACAGACCAGACGTGGGGATGGTGGTCATCACTGGCAGAGAGAGAGGGTCAGCCGTTGCTGTAGCATTGGTCACAGGGCCAGCAGTACCTTGTGGGATATGCTGGCGAAGCAAGGAAGAGACTGATGCGATTTGGAGTGCGTTGGGTGGAGGAAGAGCTAGGGCAGCCGTTGAGAGGGATGGTAAACCCGAGGCCGGGTCTGGGCTATGGCCAGCAGTGAAAACTGAAACATTGAGGCAATCAACTCACTGAATTGAGAGAAGGTCACAGCTGTGAAGACCAGGGGTCGAGCCACGGCTGGAGCAGCATGCACATACAGTGGCTAGCAAGAGAATTCATTCCCCTTGGCGCGTTTTCCTATTTTGTTGCATTACAACCTGTAATTTAAATATATTTTTATTTGGATTTCATGTAATGGACGTACACAAAATATTTAAGCAGTACACTCCACAGAGCTGGACTTTACAGAAGAGAGGCCAAAAAAAAGCCATTGCTTTAAAAAAAATAAGCAAACATGTTTAGTCGTCAGATGAGACTAAAATGGAGCAAAAAGGCAACTGTGAGACTCCCAAAACATTTGGAAGAAGGTACTCTGGTCAAATGAGACTAAAATTGGGCTCTTTGACCATCAAGGAAAACGCGATGTCTGGCGCAAACCCAACACCTCTCATCACCCCGAGAATACCATCCCCACAGTCAAGCATGGTGGTGGCAGCATTATGCTGTGGGGATGTTTTTCATCGGCAGGTACTGGGAAACTGGTCAGAATTGAAGGAATGATGGATGGTGCTAAATACAGGGAAATTCTTGAGGTAAACCTGTTTCAGTCTTCCAGAGATTTGAGCCTGGGACTGAGGTTCACCTTCCAGCAGTGCAATGACCCTAAGCAGACTGCTAAAGCAACACTTGAGTGGTTTAAGGGGAAACATTTAAATGTCTTGGAATGGCCTAGTCAAAGCCCAGACCTCAATCCAATTGAGAATCTGTGGTATGCCTTAAAGATTGCTGTACATCAGCAGAACCCATCCAGTTTTGGAGCAGTTGTAAGGGAGTGCATAACTGGCGGCAGGGAAGTCAGGCGCAGGAGAGCAAAACTGGGTAATCAACGGAGCAGTTTTATTCATAAAACCACCGGAAACAAATGGGTACAAAACCCGTCGCGCACCAGAGAAAACGTGCACATGCACATACAATAAACAATTCCGCACAAAGACATGGGGGGAACAGAGGGTTAAATGCACAACATGTAATAAGGAAAATGAGACCAGGTGTGTGGGAAGACAAGACAGAACAAAAGGAAAATAAAAAGTGGATCGAAGATGGCGAGAAGACCGGCGACGCCGACGGCCGAGCGCCGCCCGAACAAGGAGAGGAACCAACTTCGGCGGAAGTCGTGACAGCATTTTTGCCTTGAAGAATGGGTAAAAATCCCATTGGCTAGATGTGTCAAGCTTATAGAGACATACCTCAAGAGACTTGTAGATGTAATAACTTTTCATGTTCAAAATTGTGCACTCTCATCAAACAATAGCATGGTATTCTCTCACTGTTATAGCTACTGTAAATTGGACAGTGCAGTTATATTAACAAGAATTTAAGCTTTCTGCCAGAATCAGACATGTCTACGTCCTGGGAAGTTTTCTTGTTACTTATAACCTCATGCTAATCACATTAGTCTACATTAGCTCTAGCAGCCGTGTTTAGCACTAACTGAAGTTTATTTAGTGCTTTATCCGGGTAGCCGGAAAGTAGAGCATTGCTGTAGTTTAACCTAGAAGTGACAATAGCATGACATTCACAATAACATGTCGTGAGTAGTTGATTCAGAGAGAAAGAAAACAGTTGAACAGTTTTGAACAAATTATTTTCTTCCTAAATTAAGGAGAAGCAAGAGAGAAATATATTGTCTTTTGATTTAGTATTTTTTTTACCCCCTTTTTATCCTCAATTTCATGGTATCCAATTGGTAGTTACAGTCTTGTCTCATCGCTGCAACTCCCGTACGGACTCAGGGGTGTGGCAAAGGTCGAGAGCCGTGCGTCCTCCGAAACACAACCCAACCAAGCCGCACTGCTTCTTGACACAATGCCCACTTAACCCAGAAGCCAGCCACACCAATGTGTCGGAGGAAACACAGTATACCTGGCGACCATGTCAGTGTGCAATGCGCCCGGCCCGCCACAGGAGTCGCTAGTGCGCGACGGAACAAGGACATCCCTGGCGGCCAAACCCTCCCCTAACCCGGACGACGCTATGCCAATTGTGCGCCGCCCCATGGGTCTCCCGGTCGCAGCCGGCTGCGACAGAGCCTGGACTCGAACCCAGAATCTCTATTGGAACAGTTAGCACTGCAATGCAGTACCTTAGACCACTCGGGAGGCCGAGATTGTCTTTTTTTTCAGTTTCACTTACTTAGCTAGTAATTGCAGCTAGCTAGTTTAGCTTACTGAAACACCCTGCTCAAACAGAGGGATGCTATGTTAACTAGTTGGCTATGACTATTCAACACAACACTGGAACACTTCCAAGTCAAGGTAAGCTTTTGGTTTTACTAATTTATTAAAACCGAGGCCCGCCGGTGTAACTGCTTACTGGCTGTACACTGTAACGTTACTGCATGATTGTAGCAGGTTTACTAACGCGTTAGTTCTATTAGCTATGCTGACTATTACGTTACTTTAGCTAAAATGGTGACAACGATGTAGGTTGTGTGTAGCAGTTTGGTTTGGAAAGGTTTTTTCACCTGGTCACACACAGCTGATGTGTTGTGCATTGAAGTCCACAAGTGAAGGGAAAAGGTGACAGGAGGAGAGTGCATAGATGCCATAAGGAATACAATGTGGCTGCTATGAAATGGAACTGTGTTTACGCATGATCAGGGGTGTCTTCATTCCGCCGATTCTGTTGAAAAACTTTTCTTAAACAGAAGCAAACGAAACAAAACAAAGATAAACATACCTGAATTTGTTCAATAGAAACTCTAATTTTCAACTGTTGGACTAATGATTACATCCTCTATCAGCTAGATGCAGGCAAGAGTGTGCAAGGTGGTTTTGAATGTCACTGTCTGTCCATGTGTCACTATCTGTCACCTCAAATTTGTCTCTCGCCCTGTGTGCACCTACGTTATAAACTTTCATTCATAGGCTAGGTTGTAGCAACCTCATGAAGGGAAAATGTGACTGTCGTGCAGTAGCCTAAACCTATCGCTGTTACATTTTAACTGGGTGAATGGAATATGAATGAGAGTCATCCAATATGCTGTAATAGAAATAAGGCCATGCTCAAAAAAATCATCCTCTCTCATCTGGAACGGCACTGACCGCCACGGGTGTGGACTAACAGTGAAATGTTTACTCACGGGCTCTTCCCAACAATGTAGAGAGAAAGAAAATAGAGAAATAATTAACACGTAAAACACGTAATAATAGATACACAATGAGTAACAAAATTTAGCTACATACACGGGGCACCAGTACCATGTCGACATGAAGGTGTACAAGGTAATTGAGGTAGGTATGTACATACGGTATACTGTAACTAGGAATAAAATGACATATATTAATTAGCAGCAGCAGCGTATGTGATGAGTCAAAACAGTTAGAGAAAAAGTGTCAAGGCAGATAGTCATGTTAGCTATTTGGTTAACCTTTTACCCAACTACAGTATTTAGCAGTCTTATGGCTTGGCAACTGCTTGGCAGAAGCTGTTCAGGGTCCTGTTGGTTCCAATACCGCTTGATGTGCGGTAGCAGAGAGAACAGTTTATGACTTGGGTGGCTGGAGTCTTTGACAATTTTCAGGGCCTTCCTCTGACACCTCCTGGTAGAGAGGTCCTGGATGGCAGGGAGGTCGGCCCCAGTGATGTACTAGGCCGTACACACAACCCTCTTTAGCACCTTGCGGTCGGATGCCGAGCAGTTGCCGTACCAAGCGGTGATGCAGCCAGTCAAGATGCTCTCAATGATGCAGCTGTAGAACTTTTTGAGGATCTGAGAGCCCATGCCAAATCTTTTCAGCCTCCTGAGGGTGAACAGGTGTTGTCGTGCCCTCTTCACAACTGTGTTGGTGTGTTTGGGAGTGTGGAATAAGAAATGGGAAACATGAGTGTTCAACTTCCTGCATGAGTGCCAGTAGCAGGTCATCACCACACAACCAGCGGTGAAATCATAAACCCACCACACTATCTAGGATTTTTATAGAGCAACATACAACTGTTTCTTTTTGATTAGGTTACTAAAAGAGGCTTTATTTCTTGCTTGCTTTTAGGTTTTCACTAACATTTCCAGTGAAAATGTATACACTCGCTAGCTACTAAACCATGTTTGATTTTATTGCCTTAGATATTCACAATCAAAGAGTGGCAGACCTAGCCTAAAGGGTCTATGTAAAGTGTCCTGCTATCATATCGATCACTCAGATATGAGTTGCTAAGAGGCTGTGATCATCAAAGTGACTTGAAATGTAGCCTGCCTGTTAAGCAGTCCATCTCTTGCTCTCACACACAACCACAACAAAGTTTGTTTTCAAAGTCAAGAGACAGACTAGCATCTCTGGTTTGCAACATTACTGCTAGGTTCCTGAAGTGGGTTTCATACGTCCTATAAACCCAAAGACCTGTGAAGGAAAATCAATTATAACACCCTCTCCCAAACCTGGCACATACTGTACAGTGAAATATCTTGAGAGAGAAAAAAATTCCCTTCACAGTTATTGCATAACTGTGTAAAGTACATGAGGGTATCCTTATTATAGCATCGGATGTGCTAAAACCATCGCATTAGGAGGTGTCCATCCTCACACTACGCTGTCAGCTCTGGAACTGACAGGATGGGTAGCTAACTGTTGTTTTTCATCATCAGGGTTATTTCTGTCAGGTTTTACCATCACGTTGGCATTGAGTATGTCCCAAATGGCAACTTTCCCTATAAAATTTGGAACAAAATTGTAGACTATCATGAGCCGTACTAAATTACAGAAGGGCCATACTTGCGAACAAAACCAAGCATTTAAAGTTAAATGGATTTTCATAGACAAAATGTGTATTAGCCAATGAAAAGTGTTGATTTACTTGCATGTGACAGAACGCTAAATTGTAGCTAGTCCAAATCAAATCAAATTCAATTCAAATTTGATTGGCCACATACACATGGTTAGCAGATGTAATTGCGAGTGGAGAATGTGAAACGCTTTATTGAAAGAAGTTCATTATCCAGGTGTTGTAAATACATAAATGCATTATAATTATGATAATTGTAATATTATAAATACGAGTTCAATCTGTACTTCAATGCACATTCGGTGTGCATTATAAAACGAGGAAGAACGACGAGGTGGGAAGAGAGGTGTTGAAGACAGAAAGGGAGAGAGGTAAGAACAGCGACAGACAGCATATAATTCATCAATTACAGTGCTACCCTAATATTCTCTCAGTTCATCACAATTCCGGTGTCTCCTAACCAGCCTTGGGCCCCCAGTTGGATCGAAAGTTATCTTATTAAGAGCGGGTGAGGTGGCGATGACGGGACTGGCTTCCTCTCTCACATCAAAACATACCTGCAGACGAGAGAGCATGATTTAGCCTTGTTTTTTTTATTCTAACACGGTCAGTCATCTTAAATCAGGAGGTGAAATGCAAAACTGACCTTGGACCATTAACTCTGGGACTACTACATCTCTGTCTGTATTTCAATGTGAAGCATCTCTTTAATAATACTTCCTGTTGACCCGACCAAGTGACATCTCACCTAAGATCATGCTGTGCCCTCTATGTAGCCAGTTCAGATGCGGGAGGGGTTCACCAAAACAGCTGATATAGCCTAGAGGATTTAGGGAGAAGGGGGGGAGGGATGAAGTGAAGAAGAGACTGTTCTTGTGTGTGTGGTCTCACCTGGTGTCCACACTAAGTGGCTACAGTACTAAGTACTACAGTACAGTACTACAGTACTTCCTTAAAATAACTGCAATACTGCCATCTGTTAACGAGAGTGTAAACTACCTACTGTACACGTTGTAATGCTGATCCTTTTCTAGTCAAATAATGCATATGTAAAAAAGCAGATGAATATAAAAAGGCATACAGTAAAAAATCTTGTTGGCCTACATTTAGATGTCCATGTAATATATTTTTTTAAATATGTTTTTATTTTTTCACCTTTATTTAACCAGGTAGGCAAGTTGAGAACAAGTTCTCATTTACAATTGCGACCTGGCCAAGATAAAGCAAAGCAGTTCGACACATACAACAACACAGAGTTACCCATGGAGTAAAACAAACATACAGTCAATAATACAGTAGAAAAATAAGTCTACATACAATGTGAGCAAGTGAGGTGAGATAAGGGAGGTGAAGGCAAAAAAAGGTCATGGTGGCGAAGTAAATACAATATAGCAAGTAAAACACTGGAATGGTTGATTTGCAGTGGAAGAATGTGCAAAGTAGAGATAGAAATAATGGGGTGCAAAAGAGCAAAATAAATAAATACAGTAAGGAAAGAGGTAGTTGTTTGGGCTAAATTATAGATGGGCTATGTACAGGTGCAGTAATCTGTGAGCTGCTCTGACAGCTGGTGCTTAAAGCTAGTGAGGGAGATAAGTGTTTCCAGTTTCAGAGATTTTTGTAGTTCGTTCCAGTCATTGGCAGCAGAGAACTGGAAGGTGAGGCGGCCAAAGGAAGAATTGGTTTTGGGGGTGACCAGAGAGATATGCCTGCTGGAGCGCATGCTACAGGTGGGTGCTGCTATGGTGACCAGCGAGCTGAGATAAGGGGGGACTTTACCTAGCAGGGTCTTGTAGATGACCTGGAGCCAGTGGGTTTGGCGACGAGTGTGAAGCTAGGGCCAGCAAACGAGAGCGTACAGGTCGCAGTGGTGGGTAGTATATGGGGCTTTGGTGACAAAACGGATGGCACTATGATAGACTGCATCCAATTTATAGAGTAGGGTATTGGAGGCTATTTTGTAAATGACATCACCGAAGTCGAGGATTGGTAGGATGGTCAGTTTTACAAGGGTATGTTTGGCAGCATGAGTGAAGGATGCTTTGTTGTGGAATAGGAAGCCAATTTAAGATTTAACTTTGGACTGGATATGTTTGATGCGAGTCTGGAAGGAGAGTTTACATTCTAACCAGACACCTAGGTATTTGTAGTTGTCTACATATTCTAAGTCAGAACCGTCCAGAGTAGTGATATTGGACAGGCGGGTAGGTGCAGGCAGCGATCGGTTGAAGAACATGCATTTAGTTTTACTTGTATTTAAGAGCAATTGGAGGCCACGGAAGGAGAGTTGTATGGCATTGAAGCTCGCCTGGAGGGTTGTTAACACAGTGTCCAAAGAAGGGCCAGAAGTATACAGAATGGTGTCGTCTGCGTAGAGGTGGATCAGAGACTCACTAGCAGCAAGAGCGACATCATGGATGTATACAGAGAAGAGAGTCGGTCCAAGAATTGAACCATGTGGCACCCCCATAGAGACTGCCAGAGGCCCGGACAACAGACCATCCGATTTGACACACTGAACTCTATCATCAGAGAAGTAGTTGGTGAACCAGGCGAGGCAATCATTTGAGAAACCAAGGCTGTCGAGTCTGCCGATGAGGATGTGGTGATTGACAGAGTCGAAAGCCTTGGCCAGGTCAATGAATACGGCTGCACAGTATTGTTTCTTATTGATGGCGGTTAAGATATCGTTTAGGACCTTGAGCGTGGCTGAGGTGCACCCATGACCAGCTCTGAAATCAGATTGCATAGCGGAGAAGGTACGGTGGGATTCGTAGTGGTCGGTAATCTGTTTGTTGACTTGGCTTTCGAAGACCTTAGAAAGGCAGGGTAGGATAGATATAGGTCTGTAGCAGTATGGGTCAAGAGTGTCCCCCCCTTTATGTATGTAATATGATTATTAGGCAATAGCAGTGTATTTGTGGGCAAGGCTGAAGAAATAGGTAGCACCTTATTATAATCTTAATTTCCAAGCGGTTTGCTTAAGGTGTCCCTTGTCAACACAAGTGTTTGATTTGGGCAAGACCTTCCTGCACCTCTTATACAATATTAGCTGAAATGTATTGTACAGTTCATGCACCTAAATATAAACAGTTCCGGCACCTATTTTAGTTCAATTTACCCACTGCACACTAACACAATACATGTAAATCAACATGCCACAATCTGCAACGATTACGTGGACTAGGCATTTTAAAACAGAGAGCAATTTGAGCAGTCAGTAAAATACTCAGTTGCTTTGATGATCAGAACATTCTGTTGGACTTAGGTATGCTAAGGACACTTCCAGCCATGAACAAGTATTGGAAGATGTCCAACTACTTCAACGATTTTAATTGGCTAATGCACTTGTGACAGGATGTAATCAGTGCCACCTGTTGAAGTTAACATGGTACAAGTTAGCTCTATGCTAGCTGATGGAAAGGGAAAGGTGGATACCTGGTCAGTTGTACAACCGCATGCATTCAACTGAAATGTGTCTTCCGCATTTAACCCCTCTGAATCAGAGGGGTTGGGTTGAATGCTACGATTTAGCGTGGGGCACATATGCAAGTAAATCAATGCTTTTCATTGTCTGATACGCATGTTGTGTGTGAGGACCCATTTACCTTTAAACGCTTGCTTACATTCACAAGTATTCAACCTTGTGAATAATTTTTTCATCTTCCAATTTATTGTCTGTTTTTTAATCCCTAAACAAACAACGTAGTAATAATCTGGATATTGGTATCTTGTTTTCAGGGAGTTTTGGGATTAGACTCTTCGCATAATCTCACAGACATCTGTCTGCCTTCCTTATCCCTAATGTCCAGAGAGGATTATGGGAATCTGTCTCTCTAGACGATGGAGGGAGTCCAAAAATACAAAACAAACACAAAGCATAATTATGGCTTAGTCCGATCAGAGCCCATGATTGGCCATTGATGGCGGACATTTCATTCTGAGGGTTTTAATTGGTTGGTACAGTAGGAAGCAGAGTCGTTTTAACCACTCTATGTACTCAGGGCTCTACTGTTATCTCTCTCAATATGGAAAGAAATGATGCAGAGGACACAATGCAATATGATTAGAAGTTATTACAACGACTCATTCAGATAAATAAACGGAGCATTTTTCTATGGCGATAATCAAATAATATAAACAAACAAACAAATAGAACATGATGATTCTGAAAATCATTCCGTGCAAACCAGTTGGCCAATTGGTGTATTTGTGTAAAGTAGTCAAACAGCTTGCACATAACTTTGAATGGAGACAAAACGTAATACCTCCCCATTCCAAAGAACCTTGGCGCGACCCTGGACACACCTTTCATTCTCTGCAAACATCAAAGCAGTGACTCGCTCCTGCAGGTTCATGCTCTACAACATCTGTAGAGTACACAGTAAACCAAGAATAGTTTAAATCACAATGTTAACATTTTTTTGCTGTTATATGTTAAATCTTAACCCTCGAGTGATACGCTCCCTGGAATTAGTGTCGATAGCTGGAGTTCACTGGGACAGAGTACTTTTTTTTTTTTACACTTTTAACCAGAGAGAGTTAGTTAAATCTATGGAGTTAGCCACAGATGTGGGAGGGGCGTCATTGGCATATTTCCCAGCATGCTCTGTTGCAGGTTGATTTATTTTTATTGTTTGTTTCAATACCTGTGTTTACACAGGCAAATTTATTCGTTTTGATCTTATGCTACACAAAGATAAGAAATGCAAATTTTTCGAAACTAATCCAATCTGTAAATGGTTGGATTTATAGCAACTGTTAGTGAGATTTTCATTTAATGTATTCTTTCCCCCTTACTCTGACAAGCATTCTAAATGTAAGCTGTGAGTGATGTAAAAGTGCTGGACATCTTCCTGCAAGTTGGCTTCCAACATACAGTAGATTGGATATCACATTGCAAATCACTCTAAGGTGACACATATTTAAAAAAAATAAAAAAAGGCTTTACACCCTTATAACTCAAAGTAAGTTAACTGAAAGAGAAATTTACTCTGCTGGAGTTGATTGTTAATTCAAAACAACACAGAAAAGGGTAAAATGGCAATAGAGTTGATTAAAAACAACACTGTAAAGAGTAAAATGGCAATTGGAGTTAAATTTTAAGCAACACTCTGAGAGTTGGATATTTACTCCATTTAGTGTTGTTTTAACTCCCAAAATATTAACACCATGACCAGAGTGGTTTTAACACAGAAGGGCTATAAATTGACAGCGTTACCATTTCGTTTACCCTGCTGTTGTTCCTAGCCTACAGCTGATCAGACTGGAAAACATATTTTTGTTTCCATGCAATACAGCATGTCAGATTGCTAATGTTTAGGTACAGGCTGCTACAACATTAATATAATGAGTTATTGCTTGTGTCTGTCGGGAGTGATGTGTTATCACGTTTGCTAAAGAAATAGTCTACCAGAGGATAGTCAAGTCTGCAATTTGGGCTGCGCGACCTACAATTACAATTAATCTGATTGGTCAAGACATGCACAGAGCCTGCAGCAGCACTCTGATTTGAAGGACAGACAAATTGTGCAAGTTGACAAATTACTGAGGCAAATCGGTCTAAAAAAACATAATTTTGCCCCTCTCAACACTATTGCGTCAATATTCTTTATTTAACTGAATCAACTGATTGAAAAGTGCTCGGGCAAATGCCAGCTCACCACATGTTTGACAGCTGCCCTGATTGAAGATTTTTTTGGGGGGTTTGGCACAGATTCTGCTCACACAAATTTGTGGTTTTGTGGTTCAACCCTGACAAATCAGACTGCACTAAAACTCCACAGTTGTTATGGTAGTCCTCCTCCCCTTCAACCGAAAAGGAGGAGTAGTGATGGAACCAAGGCGCAGCGGGTTGTGAACACATAATTTATTTAAAGACAAGACGAAAAAAACACGAACTTCACTATAACTAACAAAACAACAAACGGAGTAGACAGACCTGGACGACGAACTTACATTAAACACGAAGAACGCACGAACAGGGAAAATAGACTACACAAAATGACGATGTACAAAACAAACCGAACAGTCCCGTATGGTGCGACAAACACTGACACAGGAGACAACCACCCACAACGAACACTGTGAAACAACCTACCTAAATATGACTCTCAATTAGAGGAACGCCAAACACCTGCCTCTAATTAAGAGCCATACCAGGCAACCCTTAAACCAACATAGAAACAGAAAACATAGAATGCCCACCCAAACTCACGTCCTGACCAACTAACACATACAACAAACTAACAGAAATAGGTCAGGAACGTGACAACAGTCCACGTCTCAATCTCCACGTGACCTCAAATAGCCACAGGAGTACATGAGCATCCTTCAACCCTCTAGCAGGTCAACCATTTAGAGAAAAGAGAAAAGAGGAGGAGGAAGATAATAGGGGGAAACTACAGTTTTGATACGTGAGATTTTAGAGTCGAGATTTCTTGTGAACCCAGTTTTTAAAATAGATCCGAGGGTTATACTACAAAGCAGGATCAATGATTTTCTGGTTCTGTAAGAATGCTAAACTTAGATATGTTTTTGGTTGTTGAGTCAACTAGATCATTCCCATTTCAAACGTATCTTTCTAAAAAATAAAAGTTACATAACAATATTTAGGTGTCAGGATTTGGCCAGAATTGTTCCGGTTTTGGCCACTAGATGCCCCCATTGTGCTTTTTTGACCCTTTTTTTTTTCCCTTGTTTCCAGTTGTTATTTGCACCTGTGCCTCGTTTCCCTTGAATGTATTTAAACCCTTAGTTTTCCTCAGTTCTTTGCTCTGTGTTTGAATGTTAGCACCCAGCCCTAGCAATGCTGTGAACATTTGTTGCTCCAATTGGACTCTTGTGGTACTCTGTTTTTGTTCTCGTTTATTTATTGTTGATTATCCTTTGAGGCTTTTTCCTGCTGTACCTACCACCTTCTGGGTTTACCTTGTGACTTGGAGGATTACCTTTTTCTCTTGGAATTACATTTGACGTTGTGGATTTATATTTTTGCCTGAAGAACTTTCCTTTTTACTTTATTAAAACACTGCAAAAAATCGACAGTGTATCAAATACTTGTTCTCCACACTGAATATATATATATATAAAAATACATATTTTTAAATAGCGATATATAAAGCAAGTTGAGGTGAGGGCATTGGAAATACTTTTAGCGGTTGATCTGCTTCTGTTCTTTGGGTGGCACTGTGCGCTCTTTTCGAAGGACTAACCCTCGGGTGGGGGGGGGCTTTAGTGGGTGGAATAGTGGAGAACAATAGCAATGCAAATATCATGGCACAGCTGTATGGAAACTCAGTCCCTGTTACTTTTTAATGGTACATTTACAAACATACATTATGGCAAATAGATTCGAAACTTGCCATCTCATTATGGTGAAATAAGAATAGTCAGTTATAATTGTAATGGCTGAGCTGATAATAAGAAAAGAGGAACAATATTTACCTGGCTCAAAGAGAAGGAAAAGAACACCTGTTGTTTATAGGAAACTCAATTTTAGATGAAGTTGTGTGGAAAAAAGGACTGGGGGGGGGGGGTGAAATATACTTCTACCATGGGCAAAGAAACTGAAAGGGGGTGATATTAATTAACAGTAATTTTGCTCCAAATGTGCATGTAGATGCAAGGTAGATGGATGTTTTTAAATTATGTTATTAGACCATCAACAGATATGGCTCATTACCCTTTACGGACCAAATAATGATGATCCACGCTTCTTTGAAAATATATAATACATTATCAACCCTGCAAGCAATACAATACTCTATTATTATGGTGGGAGATTATATTACTGTTTTAAGTACCTCAATGGACCGTAAACGAAGTCACACTACAAACTATCACCCTCATGCTCTTAAGGACATCATGAATGTCATGGATATATTGGATCTAGTGGATATACAGAGTCTAAAATATCCTGACCTAGTGAGATATACATGGCGGAGGCTCAATCAAGATAGTCGTCTTGACTTCATTCTTATGTCATTCTCGTCGGCACCAAAAGTGTTAATAGGGGATAGAATGCGGTCGGGCCATCAGATAATTGGTATATAAACTACTCTTACTAAAATTCCACGAGGATATTGGAAAATTAAACAAAGCCTATTGAATGATAACTTGTTTAAACTAGGACAGAGGAATTTATAACTGATTTTTTCTGACATAACATAGGTACAGCAAATCCCCTTATAGTATGGGACACTTTTAAATGTGCCTTTAGATGCGATGCAATTCATTATTCATCTCTAAAACAAACGCATTTTAGGTCAAATGGGTTCATACTAACAAAGGAAATAGAAGGTCTAAAAGAACAGATAGAACTTATTAAACAAAGATCAAGTGTAATATATTATAATAATAAAACAAACTGGATGGAAAATTGGGAAAAATTCACTCCAATGAAAGTGGTAGATTATCAGGCACTCAACAAGAAGGTCTGATTTCATTATTACGGAAAAAGGATACAAGTGGGAAAAATAAAGATCAAGTCCATTTAAAAAAATGAAGGCCTCTTACATTTCAGTGTTGTGATGTAAAAATTCTAGCAAAATGTGTAGCGCATAGAATTTAAAAGGTATTGTCGGACATTATTCATTCTAATCATTATTCAAATTTTATTCGACACATACACATGGTTAGCAGATGTTATTGCGAGTGTAGCGAAATGCTTGTGCTTCTAGTTCCGACAGTGCGGCAATATCTAACAAGTAATCTAACAATTCCACAACAACTACCTAATACACACAAATCTAAGTAAAGGAATGGAATAAGAATATGTACTGTACATATAAATATATGGATGAGCAATGACCGCAAAATATGGTATAAAATACAGTATCTACAGTTGAAGTCGAAAGTTTACATACACCTTAGCCAAATACATTTAGACTCAGTTTTCACAATTCCTGACATTTAATCCTAGTAAAAATTCCCTGTTTTAGCTAAGTTAGGATCACCACTTTATTTTAAGAATGTGAAATGTCATAATAATAGTAGCGAGAATGATTTATAAAATATCTCTCTGTGAAGAAGGACAGGGGTGTATGTTTCATGATTAACGAGTCATGGTGTGATTGTAACAACATACAGGATCTCAAGTCCTTTTGTTCACTCGACGTAGAATTCCTCACAATCAAATGACAACCGTATTATCTCCCAAGAGAATAATCTTCGGTTACAGTCACAGCTGTGTATATTCCCCCTTCAAGCCGATACCACGACGGCCCTCAAAGAACTTCACTGGACTTCATGCGAACTGGAAACCACATATCCTGAGGCCACATTTATTGTAGCTGGGGATTTTAATAAAGCAAATTTGAGAAAAATGCTGCCGAAGATCTAGCAACACATTGACTGTAGTACTCGCGCTGCTAAAACACTCAACCACTACTACTCCAACTTCCGGGATGCCTACAAGGTTTGCCCTGGGGGTGCAAATCTGACCATGACTCCATTTTGCTCCTCCCTTCCTATAGGCAGAAACTCAAACAGGAAGTACCCGTGCTCAGGACTATACATTGCTGGTCTGACAATATACTGATACGGTGACTGAGTTTATCAGGAAGTGTACCCACTGTGACTATTAAAACCTACCCGAACCAGAAACCGTGGATAGATGGCAGAGTTCATGCAAAACTGAAAACGCGGACCGTCGCTTTTAACCATGGCAAGGTGACTGGGAATATGGCAGAATACAAACAGTGTAGTTATTCCCTCCGCAAGGCAATCAAACAGGCAAAACATCAGTATAGAGACAAAATGGAGTCACAATACAACGGCTCAGACACGAGATGCATGTGGCAGGGTCTACGGACAATCACGGACTACAAAGGGAAAACCAGCCAAGTCGCGTACACCGACATCTTGCTTCCGGACAAGCTAAACACCTTCTTCCCCCGCTTTGAGGATAACACAGTTCTACCGACAGGGCCCGCTACCAAGGACTGTGGGCTCTCCTTCTCTGTTGTCAATGAGAGTAAGACATTTAAGTGTGTCAACCCTCGCAAGGCTGCCGGCCCAGACGACATCCCTAGCTGCATCCTCAGAGCATGCACAGACCAGCTGGCTGGTGTGTTTATGGACATATTCGATCTCTACCTATCCGAGTCTGCTGTCACCACATTCAAGATGGCCACCATTGTTCCTGTACCCAAGAAGGCAAAGGTAACTGAACTAAATTACTATTGCCCCGTAGCACTCACTTCTGTCATCATTAAGTTTTTTGAGAGACTAGTCAAGGATCATATCACCGCCACCTTACCTGTCACCCTAGACCAGCTTCAATTTGCTTACTGCCCCAATAGATCCACAGACGATGCAATTGCCAACACACTGCACATTGCCCTATCCCATCTGGACAAGAAGAATACCTGTAAGAATGTAAGAATGCTGTTCATTGACTATAGCTCAGTTTTCAACACCATAGTACCCTCCAAGCTCATCGTTAAGTCTCGAGGCCATGGGTGTGAACCCCGCCCTGTGCAACTGGGTCCTGGACTTCCTGACGGGCCGCCCCAGGAGGTGAAGGTAGGAAACAACACCTCTACTTCACTGATCCGCAACACTGGGGCCCCAGGCTCAGGAGGCTGAATAAATTTGGTTTGGCACCTTAAACACTCAAACTTTTACAGATGCACAATTGAGAGCATCCTGTCGGGCTGTATCAGCGCCTGGTACGGCAACTGCACCGCCTGCAACCACTGGTTTCTCCAGAGGGTGGCACGGTCTGCCCAAGAGTGTGCAAAGCTGTCATCAAGGCAAAGGGTGGCTACTTTGAAGACTCTCAAATATAAAATATATTTTGAATTGTTTAACACTTTTTTGGTTACTACATGATTCCATATGTGTTACTTCATTATTATTCTACTCTTCCAAAATTAATAGAATCTAATAGAGGACATGTTTTGTTGTTGTTGTAAGGGTAATAATATAAGCCATATAGGCCTATTGCGTATGACCATATGTCAGTAAGTCCCAGAGAGGGTGTTTTGTCCTGCTCCTGCATTCATCCCAGCCATCAGCGACTGAGCATTGGACTAAGCACATGTTCGACATCAATGTGTGCACAATTACAATGTTAATAAATCGCCGCATTTGCAGAAACGTTTTATAACATACTATTTACAAGTAGAATGGAATGGTTTACCTTGTGTGATAAGATTTGTGGACTTTGACACTCTTATAACCAGCCATACAGTATTGCAATATATGTCACAACACATCTAAATATATGTGTCATGACAGTGTTATGTCAGCTGTTATGACATATATAATGACATGGTTATGGCCGTGTCATAAATGTGTTATGACACTAGGTTTTAAATAAACTGCTACCGAAAACTCCAACTGTGAAAATCTTCCTTTCACATGTGGAGTTACAGATTCACATGTGGAGTTGAACTAATGTTATTCTCCTCACATGTGAAAAGATGGTGTTACATGTTGCAGTAGAAAACAGTTGAATTAATCAAAAAAGCCCAAATGATTTTGCGGGACATTCGGTGAACAGTGGACAGAGCGCATTTTTTTGAACTCCAATGACCTAGTGGCCTCATGGGTGGAATGTTATTAACATTTTTCAAAATGTCATAATTAATAAACATTATAAATAATTGTAAAAAGGCAAACATTCGGTGATGTGTGTATAAAGTGTAATATTGGGATGCAAACTCAAAATGAAATGCATTTCAACTCTATATCTGACATGGTAGAGGTGTCTCATTTTTTTAAAGTGTGTGAGGTGTATACTTTTGTTTCAAAGTAAATTTGTTTAAGACTACCAAGAATCACTCTGTGTGACCATGATTCAGCACACTGCAGTTAGAGGTTAAAGGTGCAATATTTAGTCACTACATACATTTTTTGACCTTACAGTGCCTTCCGAAATTATTCACACCCCTGGACTTGAGTCAAGTATTCAACCCCTTTGTTATGGCAAGCCTAAATAAATTCAGGGGTAAAAAAATGTCTTAACAAGTCATATAATTTAATCAAATCAAATACATTTTTATTTGTAACATGCACCGAATACAACAGGTATAGTAGACCTTACTGTGAAATGCTTACTTACTAGCCCTTAACCAACAATGCAGAGTTTTAAAAAGTAGATAATAAACATGTGCTAAATAAACTAAAGGAAAAATAGTAACACAATTAAAAATAACAATTACAGCCTTAATCAATTTTAGAATTAAAAAAACAATCCTCAGAAATGTACACACAATACCACATGATGACAAAGCAAAAACAGGTTTTTAGAAACTTTGGCAAATAAAAAACAAAACAGAAATACCTTATTTACAAAAGTATTCAGACCCTTCACTCTGAAACTCAAAATTGAGCTCAGGTGGATCCTATTTCCATTGATCATCCTTGAGCTGTTTCTACAACTTGATTGGAGTCCATCTGTGGTAAATTCAATTGATTGGACATGATTTGGAAAGGCAAAAAGAAGAATTGTCCATTGTTATATCCTAGTATTTTTTACTGATACCAACTTTTCTTGTGTGACTTAGTCATAAATCTGAGCGTACAGATTGGGTGAGACCGCAGTATGTGACCTCCTCCTTGGCAGGAATTTAGCTATGTGGGAATTGCAGGGAGGAACAGAGAATGGTGGCGATATCCGATTTCTTGATCTGCACAGATGAGCTAAATTACTTTTTACAACTCTGCACCTACAGGCCTGTTACTGCACATCTGCTAACTGTCACATATAAGAGGATGAGCTTTCTAAAAAGTGATAGAGCCAACTCTGTTTGTTGGGCTTTCAACTCTGAACTATTTGAGTAATTGTTGATTGCTCCATTTTTGCACATCTTATAATAAAGTTATTGTTTGAATAATCTACAGTCTCTCTTTATAATTTACAAGTGGCCCAGCCAGAGCCCGAACTTAAACCTGATTGTACATCTCTGGAGAGACCTGAAAATAGCTGTGCAGCAACACTCCCCATCGAACCTGACAGAGCTTGAGCGGATCTGCAGAAAAGAATAGGAGAAACTCCCCAAATACAGGTGTGCCAAGCTTGTAGTGTCATACCCAAGAAGACTCAAAGCTGTAATCACTGCCAAAGGTGCTTCAACAAAGTACTGAGTAAAGGGTCAGAATAAACAAAAGCTAAACTTTTTTTATTTACTGTTTTTGCTTTGTCATTATGGGGTATTGTGTGTAGACTGATGATAGAAAATAACAATTTAATACATTTTAGAATAAGGCTGTAACCTAACAAAATGTGGAAAAAGTTGAGGGCACTGTGTAGCCAATATACCACGGCTAAGGGCTGTATTCCGGCACTCTGCGTTGCGTCGTGCTTAAGAACAGCTCTTAGCCATGGTATATTGGCCATATACCACACCCATCGGGCCTTTTTGCTTAATTATGTTCCAGGCCCCGAACCATCCACTCAAGAGGAAATCGTCCAGCAGCTGAATCTAGTTGATGATCCCTGTCATATTATATTGTATGACTGCTATTACATTGGTAGGCCAATGTAATGTAACCTAACTTAAAGTAACATATCATACTAAATGGAAGGGTATGGATTTTAGTAAAATATATGTATTTGGCTCTGAGACCAGGTTATTTTTCCAGTTGCAAGTTTTGGTACATTCACATCACCCTGCATCCCTCATCTGGTTTACCTCTGAAGCTAAGCAGGGTTGTTCCTGGTTGGTCCCTGGATGGGAGACAAGATGTAGCTGGATGTGGGTGAATATACGTGAAAAAAATATAATGTGGGGAGTTTTTTTTCACAAGAGGAAAAAAACACGTGAAAAATGTACATGTGAAACTTCACACGTGTCTGAAAACAACGTGTCTAACTAGTTAACTTAAAAAGTATGTAAAAAAAATAAATAAGGAACGTGACATTTTTTCCCCATGGGATTTGTTCAATAAATACATCTAATTAAGTTATAAAGCCCTTTTTACATCAGCAGTTGTCACAAAGTGCTTATAGAGAAACCTAACCTAAAAACCCAAAGAGCCAGCAAAGCAGATGTAGAAGTCTGAAAACCCCATTCTTTTCATGTGTTTGTTGTCGTGAGGGCTGTTCAGACATTACTATTATTACAAACATCACTGAGCCCTGCCTACTGAATTTTACAATACAACTGGCACGAGGCCCTGCAACACTTCAACTACGTATCCTGGTCTTTATCATTCAAACAGTATGTGGGTCATTTCCTAAATGGCTGTTCACTTTTCTAGAGATGAATGCTGATCTCTAACATTGAGTATGACCTAGTCTTCTCTGCTAATGAGGGCCTGATTGAAGGACACCCAGTCACGCTACACTAGAACTTATCCCCTAACTGGCCAATACAAATGAACCACAACATCTAGGCACCATACACAGAGTGTCCTATATGAAATAGACTAACACATCACTACATAGCCCGTTCGTTGTGCAATTGTATGCTCTGAATTACATGTTCTATATTCATTCAATTATGTAAACTCCTCATTGGTTCTCCTATGAATAAATCGACACAAAGTACAAATGATAAACAAGCTTCAAATACAAAACTCTCTTTATCCAGCCAAATCAACGGATCCCATTTACAATTCTCACGCAGCTTTCCTAAATGACAATGCAAATAAGAGCATGAATAAGCGAGAGAGATGATGATGCACTATCTGTCTATCTCTATAGCACATCAACGTATCTAATACCACATCTCTAATTGGCTATCACTGTCATTGTACCTCGTTTCAGAATGCCTGGGCAGCATAAATTAACAAGCAAGCGCTGTTACCTAATTGCCTTGATTAGCATAGAGCCCTGCCACAAAGCAAAGACAGCAATCAGAGCGGGAAATCAACAGTGATTATCTCTACCCACATGACTGTGAACAGTGGCAAACTGGTCTAAGTATTCGGTGCAGAATGGGACAAATCTGGGACTGACACAGAATGTTTTAAAAGGAACAAAATAGGGTTGTGTGTGTGTATATTTTTTGTCTAACGGTGTGTCTCTTAGCATATGACACAGACCTCGCTGGAAGAGCACTTCATTCCTGTGTCATATCTACGGTCTGTGACTCAGGGTGTCCACCCATCTCCAGCAGGAATGCATTAATTGCTGTTAATGAAAGTTGTGATGAATGCCATGGCGATTGGACCCGTGTAATGCATTAGCCCAGAGAGACTGTACTGGTTATTACAGCTTCATCCCCACGAGGCACACAGGCTATAATCAAGGAGCTGACAAATCAACACAGTGTCATTAAGCGGGATCAAAGCCTTTTAATAACACAGCCCTGCCCTGATTGCCTTGGAAATGAACCAGGAGGCGGAGCTGTGTTTCTCCCCCCCCAGGCTTCCAATGAATGATCCCTTATTGATGACCCTTGTTCAATCCACTTCGATCAGTGTAGATGAAGGGGAGGAGACAAATCAAATCAAATCAATGTTAAATAAGGAGTTTTAAGCCTTGAGACCTATCAGACATGGATTGTTTATGTGTGCCATTCAGAGGAATAATGGGCAGGACAAAGGATTTAAGTGCCTTTGAAGGGGGTGTGGTAGTAGGTGCCAGGCACGCCGGTTTGTGTCAAGAACTGCAATGCTGCTGGGTTTTTCACGCTCAACAGTTTGCTGTGTGTATCCAGAATGGTCCACCAGCCAAAGGACATCCAGCCAACTTGACACAACTGTAAGAAGCATTGGACTGGAGTCAACATGGGCCAGCATCACTTTCGACACCTTGTAGAGTCCATGCCCCGACAAAATTAGTCTGTTCTGAGGGGAAAAAAAGGGGGGGGGTGAAACTCAATAGGAAGGTGTTCCTAATGTTTGGTGTACTCAGTGTATATGGTAATGTTGTTGTTTGGCAATCGTCAACAAAACCCCGAACTCAACTAATTAAAGGAAAACTTCAAGATATGTAACTTTCAAAATACTGAAATCATTGCCGCATGATGTATTCATATGTAGATGTTTTAATATATATCTAACTGCCATCATCATTGCTTAAATGGCAAATGAGAGAAAGTACAAACATGCTACTGTAAATATACACATTTCTGATATTCTGAGAATATAACGACCGTGTTCTAGGTATGTTTCTGTGTCTATTCCTTTACTTTGGCAATTACCTGACATTGTGAGACTCGGGTTCTAATCCAGTCGGTTACAAAAGCACACGTGAAACTTAGAATATCGCTTGTGAAAGGGGAAGGGAAAGGGAGATACCTAGTCAGTTGTACAACTGAACGCCTTCAACTGAAATGTGTCTTCCACATTTAAACCAACCCCCTCTGAATCAGAGAGGTGCGGGGGGCTGCCCTAATCAACGTCTTTGGGTTAACTGCCTCGCTCAGGGGAAGAATGACAGATTTTTACCTTGTCAGCTTGTGGATTCAATCCAGCAAACTTTTGGCTACTGGCCCAATGCTCACACACCCGGACATTTAAATCCTTGACAGGGATCTGTCGACAGGACTATCCCCTAGTGCCATCAACAATTCCTCCCATCCCCTCTCACACTCACCCCTCACCCCTAGTTCTACTGGCTAATACATGTCATTTACTGAAGGCTGTTGTGCTGAGACATGAGGCTTTTGGTCTAGCTGAGGCATAGTAGAGCCATAACGGATACAGAAGGCTGCATATACTGTACTAAGCGAAATAATCCACCGGTTACGGTCTCTGATTTGGAACAAGAGCAGAATCACCATCACCAACGTTCTGCTGGTAATCATCATCACAGACATTCCATTGTTCCTGCTGAGGCTGTAAGGCCGCATGCAGCAGGAAAGGAAAGGGAGCTAGAGGAGAAGGACGCAGAAAGTAATGGAGACTGGATGGGTTCACTGTAGCAGGACAAAGTCTTTCGTTCTAAAAAGCAGATACAGGGATAATGTCTAATGAATACATTACATATACATTTGAGCACGCATGAATGTCCCATTGCGGTTCATAAAGTGTGAATCCATGTGTTTCTTCGGTAATTGAGTCATTGTCTCTCACGTAGTTCTGGTGTATAAAGTCTACAGGATGGAAATGCTGACGAGACAGTACAAAGCAGCCTGTCCGTGTGGAAATGGAATGGGAGGGGGGGAGTACACCGTGATGTGTTTCCCCTGAATGACGGACTACCTGTTTAACTGCTTGGGCGGTTGGCTCAGGCCACACTAGCTAGTGTAGGTGCGGGCTTATTACGTGTAGAAAGAAGATGAAATGGCGTTGGGTGGTGAAAGTGCTGATGGTAGAGAGATTTGAGGGTTGACTAACTGACAGCTCCAATGACCTCCACAGATCGCAGTATTCAGTGGATAACCACTTTAAAGTGTGTAGACAGGCGTCCTGGATCACTGGGCAACAAGCAGCACACGTCAAGAATCGATAGATGTCAACAACCAACAAATGACGGCAAGACAAAACATCAAAGCAACCTGCCGGGCATACAGGCATACAGACAATCAGTTTCAGTTGCCCCCGGTAACAGATCAACCTGCATGCTTCAGAAGGCATGAAAAGGAAACGCTGACTAAACCTGAACCTCATGCTGTTTAATGGATTACCCATAATATGCTGCTGTGAGAGAGTTGGTTGTCCAGGGAACATTAATACTGAAATGGTGGGATGGCCATTATCTGCATGGCTGTGATTAGAATCCATTGTTGGGTGGCAGCCCTGACAGACAGGTATGTAGCTATATATTATGTCAAGATAGATATTGCAGACCATTTCCTGAAAAAATGATATTTACGATCAAATAATGAAGTAAAGAGCTTCAAGGCAACACTAAAACAAGTGACCATGAATCTGAATAAAATTCCATATGAAAGACTTGATTAGCTTTATCAATGGTGAACAATACATGATCACTTCCTTTACTACCCAGCAAACATTCCCAGAATATTAGCTAACGTTAGGATAACAGCCCAAAATGTTGTGTAACAACGACTACAGAACATGCCCCAAAAGTTCTGATTAGCTTTCGAGGGTAATGTAACAACACTACTGTCTAGTTGTGCTGATGATTATTGTAGCCCGACCAATATGGGATTTTTGGCTCTGAAACCGATACCAATTTTAGCTAGGCAAGAGTCAACAATTACAGATATATCTGCCGATATATCGTTTTTTTAGAGTTGGAATGAATTATCCTCCAAAGTATTCACATATACTCTAAATGATTATTCCTTAACTAAATACTAAAATAACATTATTTATGATTTTTTTTTGTGGTTTACATGATAACCTCCAAAAAGCAACTGTAATATGAAAGCAAATAAAAAACACTTGTTTAGATTCCTTTATTAGGTACAACTTACACACTGTTTAACCCACTTAATATTCACAGTATATACTGTATTCTAGTCAAGGCTTGTCCTATATTACTACTACTGTACACACCTTTTCTATTCATATACTGTCCATAAGGTCTATACATACCATCATATGCATACACAGTGTATATATTTACATCCCGGAGTTCGATATTGCTCGCGCTAATATTTAAATATTTATTATAGATTTTATGTGTGCTCTTCCTGGTGCCCATCTCAGAACAAATTAGTCAGGATTATTCTTAAACTTCCAGCACATACTCATTTTTACCATCTCCACTTTGAAAGCCTTAGATGGCTTAAAGTGGAGGAGAGAGGTTCTCAGATTAGGTTGTAAGTTGTACATCAGATTGTCCACAGTATGGTCCCCAGGTACCTATATAACTACTTTAACTTGGTCCGGGATAACCATAATTATTCCACTAGAAGTGAAACTGACGTTGTTCCTTTTAGATTTAAAAGTGGTATGGAAAATTTTTATTTTTTGTACTCAGCTGCCATTCTTTGGAATAGTCTTCCAAAGAATTTGAAACTTATACCTTCAATGGGTAAGTTTCAAGTTCTCGCTGCAATCTAGCAAGCCAACAATAATATCTTATCATGAATGCAAGCATGGCCTAAATGATAGATCTGTGTCAACTGTCTTGCAGATTTCATATTTCATAAAACAAACTAAATAAGCCCACTAACATAATAGGCCCAACAGTAACGGTGTTATTTTTGTATCAAGGATGAGCTCACTTTAGAGCCATTCCAGTGTTTGCACTTAAGTAGCACAGATTGCTAGCTAGCTAGGCTCAATCTAGCCAGCAAGGTAGTTAGCCTAACTACATTGCTGGCTAGCTAGCCAGCTAACGTTAACTAAGTGCGCATGTGATTAGGGCCGGGCTGATTGCCAACTGGCGTTGAGCGATTAGTGCTTTCTGAGGTCAATTCAGTTTCGGTTAGATTATAAAAAACGAATCACAGTTTTTGTTTTTTTCAACATTAAATGCATTATAAAATAACGACATTACAATGATTTTAGAGTTTTAAAAAAAATGTAAATTGGCATGCTGACTGCAGGAATGGCCAACAGAGCTGTTTCCAGAGAACTGAATGTTAATTGTTCTACCATAAGCTGCCTCCAACGTTGTTTTAGAGAATTTGGCAGTACGTCCAACCAGCCTCACAACTCCAGACCACGTGTAACCACGCCAGCCCAGGACCTCCACAACCGGCCTCTTAACCTGTGGGATCGTCTGAGACCAGACACCCAGACAGTTGATCTAATTGTGTGCTTGCACAACTGAAGAATTTCTGCACAAACAGTCAGAAATCGTCTCAGGGAAGCTCATCTGCATGCTCGTTGTCCTCACCAGTGTCTTGACCTGACTTCAGTTCGGTGTCGTAACCGACTTCAGTGGGCAAATGCTTACCTTCGATGGCCACTGGCAAGCTGGAGAAGTGTGCGTTTCACAGATGAATCCCGGTTTCAAATGTACCTGCCGTTGTGTGGGCGAGCGGTTTGCTTATGTCAACGTTTTGAACAGAAAGCCTCATGGTGGAAGTGAGGTTATGATATGGGCAGGCATAAGCCACAGACAACGAACACAATTGCATCTTATTGATGGCAATTTCAATGCACAGAGATCCTGAGGCCCATTTGTCGTGCCATTCATCCGCCGTCATCACCTCATGTGTCAGCATGATAATGCACAGCCCCATGACGCAAGGATCTGTACACAAGTCCTGGAAGCTGAAAATGTCCCAGTACTTCCATGGCCTGCATACTCACCAGACATGTCACTCACTGAGCATGTTTATATTAATATTTATGTTCAGTGTAGATGACATCGTGATACAGTCTACTCAATGGGGAGAGCATGAATGGCTCTCCACAACACCGGGACACAGTGTCTAAGTATCTATGTATACAAGACAAAAATATAAACGCAACATGATTGCTGTTCATATAGTGAAATCAGTCAATTGAAAGACATTCATTAGGGCCTAATCTATGGATTCCACATAACTGGGCAGGGGTGCAGCCATGGGTGGGCCTTGGAAGGCATAGGCCCACCCACTAGGGAGCCAGGCCCAGCCAATCAGAATGAGTTTTTCCCCACATAAGGTTTTTATTAAAGACAAGAAATATAACCTAAGCATCTTTGTGCGCATTTTTGTGCGAATGGAAAATTTCTGGCATTTTTTATTTCAGCTCATGAAACATCGGACCAACACTTTACAACATGCATAATATTTTGTTCAGTGTACTTTTCATTAACTGTAACAACCCTGTGACACAGGCTGTGATTCGGTTCGCTCGGATCTCAGCTGCGCAACATAAGTCCCTGATGATAGGACAAAGCGCATGACAAGGTGGCCCCGAGGAAGCCAGCTGTTCTCAACCACCTCATTGCTCCATTCTTCCAAGTACACATACACACGTACACGACACCAGCTTGATATGTCTCTTGTCCCCCATCTTTTTACCCACAGAGCAACAGGCCTGGTGCTCTCTGTCTCTCATTCCATTCGTTCTTTTTCTATGTTTGTCTTAGGTGTAGGAAGAGTTGACAAATCAGAACTGAAGAGGATTGTTAAAGAGCCCCATAAGGAACTCCTGATGCTGGGCTGACTTCTCTCTCCTGCATGCTCTCCTTCCCATACTGCCCTGCTGTGTTTCAACGCCTCTTAACCCCCTTCCCTGAATAGAGTTGCCTTGCCCCTGATCAGATCTAGGATTGTGCCTAATCCCAAATGTGAACTCCATCTCCCTCTCTGTCTCTCCCCTACACCCTAGTACACACACAGGTGCACAATACTGTCATTTTAAATTAGTGCTGTAATGATGCTCTTATTTGGTTACATATGTGTTAACGGGTGTTTCTTTTGTTGTCAATTAGTGTTCATTTGTTGCTCATGTTGTTACCAATCTGAATAAATGCATTTTATGTACAAATGTATTGTTGTTATTTTTACATCAATGTATATAGACTCATTTTTCTCCCTACTATGTTATTGACTTGTTTAATGTTTACTCCATGTGTAACTGTGTTGTTGTCTGTTCACACTGCTATGCTTTATCTTGGCCAGGTCGCAGTTGTAAATGAGAACTTGTTCTCAACTAGCCTACCTGGTTAAATAAAGGTGAAATAAAAATAAATAAAATCAACATTTAGAAGATTTCAGGGACCATTTCCCCCGTAAATGTACAGTGTTAGCAGCTTAATAGTGTAATTTTGCGTCACACCAGAGATACTGTAATATATTTTTCAGTACTATTTTCTTACTTTTAAACATTACATCATCCCTGCTGTAAATCGACACTCGTGTTTGTTTAAGAGGTGTCTGCCTGTGTGTGAGATATGACAGTAGAAGCAACGTAGCAGTGAGTGTCAGATCACAGTGCTGTGTGGTCACTAGTTGGCCCTTGTGTCCTTTAAGTATACATTTACCCAGAGCAACAATTTCAAGCAAACTGTATGAATTTCAGCCCAAAATAACTTGATTTGCAGCTTGATTTGATCCTCTTGTTTCCGTAGCGGGAAAATGGCCACAATTGTGACACATTGCTGAGTGTTATTTTAGACAAATGGTAGGCTTACAGGCTATTGTTCTGAGTAAGTCAGTGAGGTTTTCTTTAAAATACGTTTTTTTGAACAGCCTGATCCACTGCTACATGTTTCTCTGGAGAGAAGCCTGACATCAGCTGTTCAAGGAATTTAAAATGACAGCTCAATCTATTCCTCTCTACCATTGAGACTGTGTGTGTGTGTGTGTGTGAACGCATGCCTATGTGTGTGTGTATACCTCTAACGTGTGTGTGTGTGTGTGTGTGTGTGTCAGTAAGAACAAAGATGTGTGTGTCAGTAGAAAGATATTTAGTTGTCCCAGTGAATTATTCAGACTACAGGGGCAGACTGAGCACTGGCAGCAGAATCGTCTACAATATTTATTTTCCTCTCAAACACTGTCAGCCACATCAAAGGTCTGTTGAGTGGTTCAACTAGTTCTAAGCCAACGGCAGACATGTCTATGGAAAAATACATTTCGAACAGTTACATTTGCATAGAAGATAATCATTTGTAGTGCTGTTAAATTGAAAGCCATTAGCTGAAAAGATGATGACTCACCCTCCGCCAAACTCTTCTCCTGTTTAAATCACTCTACATATTTTTATTAGAAAGAAGGAGATAACACCCATAAATAGATTCATGGCTGGAATTAAATAACTATTAGCGCATATCTTGCGCAAATTCACACCAGTTCCTTTAATTTTCACCAAACCTCAAAATGATTCATTCATTAAAAATGCGTTCCTCAAATGTAAAATAAGAGTTTTCCTTGATTACAGCTAAAATGTGAATTATATAGCAGAATACTTATAATTCATTCTAACGCTGCAAAAAAGTTAAAAAACAGACGAATTCCCAGTACAATATTCCATTTAGAAACCTATCCGATTCCAGGTTGTAGACAATGTGGCTTTTAAAGGCATGTGCAGCATTTACCATGAATGCGATCTCCACAAATGCATTACTTTTAAAAGCTACATTGTCTTCAACCCTTGATCAGATCGTATCCCGTCTCTAAAGAATGACAGCAAATGGGCAACACAGCTGATGCAAAAAAAATGTAAGACAGTGAAAAAACAATATAACAATTGAATCAACTACAACCAGCATCAACATCATTGACTACTATCTACTCCTGTCGACCTTCATTCATAAAAAATATAATGTAGAGCATCCATGTAAACAATCCTTAAGCACAGCTAGCTAGCAGACATTTTAGTCATTTAGCAGATGCTCTTATCCAGAGCGACGTACAACACACACACACACACACACACACACACACACACACACACACACACACACACACACACACACACACACACACACACACACACACACACACACACACACACACACACACACACAGAGCATTAGTGACAGCCTGGTATAGAACATAGCCAGAGAGACACGATCAATAGGGAGGCTTGTGTTCCAAATATAACCTGGAAGCATTCCAAGTGGGAACGCTCAGAAGAACATTAGGCAGTTCTACGCATGGAATGGCTGGTGATTGTCGGGACAGAGACAGAGTCAGCTCTGTGGAGACACACTGGAAACAGAAATAGGTTTAGTGTGACAAGCAGACAGGCATTATGAACAAATTACAGAGAGGACTGGGTAGATATACACCAGATACAGATGGGGGCAGGGAAAGATGTTAGATTGAACACAAAAAGAGGAGAATAAGCCCTAAAATATAATTGCGTTATCCGTTTTCTGTGTGTCATTATGTGTGTGTGTGTGTGTGTCTGTGTGAGATGTGAATGTACAGTTGAAGTCAAAAGTTTACAAATACTTAGGTTGGAGTCATTAAAACTCGATTTTAAACTGCTCCACAAATGTCTTGTTAACAAACTATAGTTTTGGCATGACAAGTAATTTGTGACCTCCACAAGTCTTTGTGCATGACAAGTAATTTTTCTAATAATTGTTTACAGAGAGATTACTTCACTTATAATTCACTGTATCACAATTCCAGTGGGTCAGAAGTTTACATACACTAAGTTGACTGTGCCTTCCAGAAAATTATGTCATGTCTTTAGAAGCTTCTGATAGGCTAATTGACATCATTTGAGTCAATTGGACATGTACCTGTGGATGAATTTCAAGGCCTACCTTCAAACTCAGTGCCTCTTTGCTTGACATCATGGAAAATAAAATAAATGGCTCCCAATCAGGGAAAATAAAAATAAATAAATGAAAAAATATAAATAAAAAAATTGTAGACCTCCACAAGTCTGGTTCATCCTTCGGAGCAATTTCCAAACACCTCCAGGTACCACGGTCATCTGTACAAACAATAGTACACAAGTATAAAAATCATGGGACCACGCGACACGTTCTGTCTCCTAGAGATGAACGTACTTTGGTGCAAAAAGTGCAAATCAATCCCAGAACAACAGCATCGACCCTGTGAAGATGCTGGAGGAAACACGTACAAAAGTATCTATATTCAGAGTCAAACAAGTCCTATATTGACATAACCTGAAAGGCCGCTCAGCAAGGAAGAAGCCACTGCTCCAAAACCAACATAAAAAAGCCAGACTATGGTTTGCAACTGCAGATGGGGACAAATATCGTACTTTTTGGAGAAATGTCCTCTGGTCTGATGAAACAAAAATAGAACTGTTTGTCCATAATGACCATCGTTATGTTTGGAGGAAAAAGGGGGAGGCTTGCAAGCCAAAGTTCAGCATCCCAACTGTAAAGCACGGGGGTGGCAGCATCATGTTGTGGGGCTGTTTTGCTGCAGAAGGGAATGGTGCACTTCACAGAATAGATGGCATCATGAGGATGAAAATTATGTGGATATATTGAAGCAACATCTCAAGACATCAGTCAAGAAGTTAAAGCTTGGTCGCAAATGGGTCTTCCAAATGGACAATGACCCCAAGCATACTTCCAAAGTTGTGTCAAAATTGCTTAAGAACAACAAAGTAAAGGTATTGGAGTGGTTGATGTTAAACTCATCATCTATTCACATCCCAGTAAGATATGGATCTGTTCACACATCCTATGCCTTCCGCTAGATGTCAACAGTCAGTAGAACATGGAATGTAGCCTCTAGTGTGATGTGGGGCCGGATGGCAGCTATTTGAGTCAGTGGTCTGGCAGAATGCTAGTTCCTGGTTACCCGCATTACTCATGATATCGCCATGTGTTCCATTACTCTGTAGACAAAAACAAATTGGAACGTTATTGGATATATATGATAACACCATCCTGAAGATTGATTCTCTACTTAATTTGACCAGTTTATTCGACCTGGAATATAACTTTGAAGTTTTCGTCCGAGTTCACCTGGACCTGTGCCAGCGTTTGGACATGTGAACTAAACGTGCTAGCAAAAGTAGCTAATTGGACACTAGTAATGGACATTATCAAACAAAACAACGATTTATTGTGGAACTAGGATTCCTGGCACTGCATTCTGATGAAAGATCATTAAAGGGAATATTTATGATGTCATTTCGTATTTCTGTTGACTCCAACATGGCGGAGAAATGTTGTGTATTTCTGAGTGCCGTCTCAGATTATTGCATGGTATGCTTTTTCCATAAAGTTTAAAAAAAATCTGACACAGTGGGTGCATTAAGAACAAGTGTATCTTTAATTATATGTAAAACATGTATCTTTCATAAAAGTTTATGATGAGTATTTCTGTTATTTGACGTGGCTCTCTGTAATTACTCCAGATATTTTGGAGGCATTTCTGAACATGGCGCCAAAGTAATCCGAGATTTGTGGATATAAATATGCACATTATCGAACAAAACATAAATGTATTGTGTAACATGATGTCCTATGAGTGTCATCTGATGAAGATTATCAAAGGTTATTGATTCATTTTATCTCTATTTCTGCTTTTGTGTGACTATCTTTGGCTGGGAAAAATAGTTGTGTGTTTTTTGAATTTGGTGGTGATCTAACATAAATATGTTGTGTTTTCATCGTAAAACATTTTTAAAAATCGGACACGATGGGTAGATTAACAAGATGTTTAACTTTCATTTGCTGTATTGGACTTAATGTGTGAAAGTTAAATATTTTTTTATTTCCCGCGCTGCCTTTTCAGTGGAACGTGTGTCCTAGAAAGGTTAAACAATTTAAAGGCAATGCTACCAAATACTAATTAAGTGTATGTAAACTTCTGACCAAGTTGGGATGTGATGAAAGAAATAAAACCGGTTCAGAAAACAGAAATCACTGTTCTGTTATTCTGACATTTCACATTCTTAAAATAAAGTGGTGATCCTACCTGACCTATGAAAGGGAGTTTTTACTAGGATTAAATGTCAGGAATTGTGAAAAACGGAGTTTAAATGTATTTGGCTAAGGTTTATGTAAACTTCCGACTTCAACTGTGTGTATTTATGTGTGTGTATGCTATTCTGTATTCCCCCAAAACACACACACACACAGAGAAACACACTCGTGTCTGAGAAAGCCTTCTATCAGTCCAGATTTGACACACAGCAGCAGCGTAGCACTGGTCTGTCACTCCCAGTCAGCTAATCAACGAGAGGACGCTCCCACTCAAGGCTACCTGACCCTCTGCCACACTGACAGGCTAACAATGCTAATCGATTCACACACACCACCTCATATGTGCAACTCAATTAGTCCCCTTAGCAGAAACAGAGGCCCCATTCAGAACAGTATGACTTTGTTAGCAGCTACAAGACACACTGTCATTTCAACGTCTATTCCACGTCGGTTCAATGTAATAACACTGCAATTATGTGAAAACAACATTGATTCAACCAGTGTGTTACCAGTGGGGTCCTTGTGGGGTCCCAGCAATCAGGCCTCAAAATTGTAAAAAAAAAAAAATCTAGACTAGAACTACACTAGCTACAGTACTGTAAGGCTACCGATTGTACTGCAACATATTTTAGAATGTGTTCCCAGGGGTAGTTATGCACCACAGAGAGCAGGTTTCGTCTTGACTTGAAGTACTTCTCCTCGAAGCCACTTTCGACCTTAAAGTCAGGTCATGTTTTCCCCTAAGGCTCATGTATTACATTTGCCTTGTTCATGTAATTGATTGCTTGTCAGGTTGTTTTTAATGGTCATTCTAACCACATTTAAAATATAGGAAATTAGACGTTAGTGCCAAGTGATTGTTCTTATACGCATTAAACATCTCACCGCATTCAGGATTTTATTGCTTTCCAGAGACAGCCATTCCAGGATTGTTCAAAGGCATGAAGCTGCATCACCAAACCCTTTTCTGGTAATGAAACTCATTAAAGTCAAATTGACAGTGTTTTAGCAACATCAAATGTTATCAAATGTCATCAAATGATGCCTTTTCTTACGTTGTCTGACCAGCGAGCATTTAGATCAAATCAAACTTTATTCGTCACATGCGCCGAATACAACAAGTGTAAACTTTATCGTGAAACGCTTACTTACAAGCCCTTAACCAACAGTGCAGTCCAACAATAAGAAAATATTTACCAAGTAGGCTAAAATAAAAAGTAATAAAAAGAAGTAACACAATAAGAATAACAATAACAAGGCTATATACAAGGGGCACGAGTCAGTGTGCAGGGATACAGGCTAGTTGAGGTAAACTGTACATGTAGATGGAGGCGAAGTGACTATGCGTAGGTAATAAACAAACAGCGAGTAGAAGCAGTGTACAAGGGGGTTCAATGTAAATTGTCTGGTGGCGATGTTTATGAATTGTTCAGCAGTGTAATGGCTTGGGGGTAGAAGTTGCTGAGGAGCCTTTTGGTTCTAGACTTGGCGCTCAGGTACTGCTTGCTGTGCGGTAGCAGAGAAAACAGTCTATGACTGGTGACTGGAGTCCCTGACAATTTTTTGGGCTTTCCTCTGACACCGCCTATTATATAGGTCCTGGATAGCAAGAAGCTTGTGCAGTGATGTACTCGGCCAATTGCACTACCCTCTGTAGCGACTTACGGTCAGATGCCGAGCAGTTGCCATACCAGGTGGTGATGCAACTGGTCAGGATGCTCTCGATGGTGCAGCTGTAGTACCTTTTGAGGATCTGGGGACCCATGCAAAATCTTTTCAGTCTCCTGAGGGGGAAAAGGTTTTGTCGGGCCCTCTTCACGACTGTATTGGTATGTATGAACCATGACAGTTCGTTGATGCGGACACAAAGGAACTTGAAACTCTCAACCCCCTCCACTACAGCCCCGTCAATGGGGGCCTGTTTGGCCTGCCTTTTCCTGTAGTCCACGATCAGCTCCTTTGTCTTGCTCACACTGAGGGAGAGGTTGTTGTCCTGGCACCACACTGCCAGTTCTCTGACATCCTCCCTATAGACCGTCTCATCGTTGTCGGTGATCAGGCCTACCATTGTTGTGACGTCAGTAAATTTAATGATGGTGTTGGATTCGTGTTTGGCCACGCAGTCGTGGGTGAACAGGGAATACAGGAGGGGACTGAGTACACAACTCTGAGGGGCCCCAGTGTTAAGGATCAGCGTGGCCAAACATGTTGTTGCCTACTCTTACAACCTGGGGGCGGCCCGTCAGGAAGTCCAGGATCCAGTCGCAGAGGGAGGTGTTTAGTCCCAGAGTCCTTAGCTTAGTGATGAGCTTCGTAGGCACTATGGTGTTGAACGCTGAGCTGTAGTCAATGAACAGCATTCTCACATAGGGGTGTTCCTTTTGTCCAAGTGAGAAAGGGCAGTGTGGAGTGCGATTGAGATTGCGTCATCTGTGGACCTGTAGGGGCTGAATGCGAATTGGAGTGGGTCATGACCAGCCTTTCAAAGCACTTCATGGCTACCGACGTGAGTGCCACGTGGTGGTAATCATTTAGGCAGGTTACCTTTGCTCCCTTGGGCACAGGGACTATGTTGGTCTGCTTGAAACATGGAGGTATTACAGACTCGGTCAGGGAGAGGTTGAAAATGTCAGTGAAGACACTTGACAGTTGGTCCGCACATGCTTTGAGTACACGCCCTGGTAATCCGTCTGGCCCCGTGGCTTTGTGAATGTTGACCTGTTTAAAGGTTTTGTTCACATCGGCTACAGAGAGCGTTATGACGCAGTCATCCAGAACAGCTGGTGCTCTCGTTCATGCTTTAGTGTCGCTTGCCTCGAAGCGAGCATAAAAGGCATTTAGCTCATCTGGTAGGCTTGCGTCACTGGGCAGCTCGTGTCTGGGTTTCTCTTTGTAGTCCGTAATAGTTTAAGCCCTGCCACATCTGACGAGCGTCAGAGCCGGTGAAGTAGGATTCAATCTTAATCCTGTATTGACGCTTTGCTTGTTTGATGGTTTGTCTGAGGGCATAGCGGGATTTCTTATAAGCATCCGGATTAGTCTCCCACTCCTTGAAATCGGCAGCTCTAGCCTTGAGCTCGATGCGGATGTTGCACTTATTGATGAAGCCGATGACTGAGGTGGTGTATTCCTCAATCCCGGAACATATTCCAGTCTGTGCTAGCAAAAGTGTCCTGTAGTGTAGCATCCTCATCATCTGACCACTTCCGTATTGAGCAAGTCACTGGTACTTCCTGCTTTAGTTTTTGCTTGTAAGCAGGAGGTTAGAATTATGGTCAGATTTGCCAAGTGGAGGGCGAGGGAGAGCTTTGTATGCATCTCTGTGTGTGGAGTAAAGGTGGTCTTGGATTTTTTTCCCACTGGTTGCACATGTGACATGCTGGTAAAAATTTGGTAAATCTGATTTAAGTTTGCCTGCATTAAAGTCCCCTGCCACTAGGAGCGCGGCTTCTGGGTGAGCATTTTCTTCTTTGCTTATGGCCTTATAGTTTTTTTTGAGAGCGCTCTTAGTGCCAGCTTTGCTTTGTGGTGGTAAATAGACGGCTACGAATAATACAGATGAGAACTCTCTTGGTAGATAGGATAAGCTGTCGACCGCACTAAGGTACTCTACCTCAGGAGAGCAATACCTCAAGAATTCTTTAATATTAGACATTGCGCACCAGCTGTTATTGACAAAAAGACACACACCCCCACCCCTCGTCTTACCAGAGGTAGCACCTCTGTTCTGGATGGAAAATCCCACCAGCTCTATATTGTCTGTTTCTTCGTTCAGCCATGTCTCGGTGAAACATAAGATGTTGCAGTTTTTAATGTCACATTGGTAGGATAATCATAATATTAGGTCATCAATTTTTTTTCTGACGATTGCACGTAAGCAAGAAGAATGGTTAGGTATTGAGAGTTTACTCGCTCGCTTCCGGATCCTCAGAAGGATCTCTGACCTGCGTCCCCTTTTCCAGCATCTTTTCTTCACGCAAAAGGCGTGGATCTGGGCCTGTTCCAGTGACAGCAGGATATCGTTCTCGTCGGACTCGTTAAAGGCAAAAATTTCTTCCAGTCCGCGGGGAGTAATCGCTTTTCTGATGTCCAGAAGTTATTTTCGGTCATAAGAGACAATAGCAGCAACATTATATACACAATATGTTAAAAAATAAGTTAGACAAAACGCAAAAAAATATTATAAAATTTCACAACTGGTTGGGAGAATGTAAAACGTCAGCCACGGTCTTCGGCACCATCTTATATGGTCATTTTCACATTTTCTTACTTTCAAAAAATGTTTGGGAATGACGTAAGGCAGTAAGGCATTTGTGAAAAATCTATAGCAATGTATAGTGGGAAAGCGGCCGTGTGTTTGGACAATTAATAGAGCCGGTATGACAAAAAAAAACGTTTTACTGTTCTAATTACGTTGGTAACCAGTTTCTAATAGCAATAAGGCACCCCGGGGGTTTGTGGTATGAATTGTAGCCAATATACCACTCTTAACGGCTGTATCCAGGCACTCCATGTTGCGTCGTACGTAAGAACAGCCCTTAGTTGTTGTATAATGGCCATACCATACCCCCTTCTGCCTTATTGCTTAATCATGGCAGTCAAACAAGTTATATCGACATCCATTGATGGAAAATGATCTGGCGAGTTTAATAAGGTCAAATGATCTTTTCTCTTGCAACGTATTACATCATGTCATAGCTCGCAATACTTATTATTTTGAGGAAAACCACATTTTGCTTCTAATGTCGTTAGAAGTTACAACGATAATCCTTCTTAATTGGCTCGATTATGGAAAAGGGGTTTATTATGTAAAATATGGAACTCCTCTTTTGCTGTGAAAAAAATGATGTTCGTTTTTAGGCCTTTTAGGCAGGTTTAGAGTGGTCAAGAGGACTGGATATTTTCGCTATACCTGGCAACCCTGTTGGCAGTCAAAATTGCACTGATAAACTATGGGGAATAGTAGCAGGCTCGCCCTTGTGCATTCTTGTCTCAACCCACATTTTGACAACTCAATGGGAACTGCCTGGCTGCCTATTTTATCGATGCCAAATTTGATTGACAACTAAGCTATATGCATGCTAACTGTGGATAACAGTTGTTCAAGATCAACATAGCTAACAAATTGATTCCCATTTCTTGCTTGCTAGCCAAATGACACCTGCATCTCTAGCTGTAGCCACTGAAAAACGACATATGGGGAAGAAGTTGGTCACTCACCCACTTGTCCATTGAAATTACATACTCCCAGCAGCTACTGTAGCTAGCTAGCTAAGGCTCTGGGTTGTTAGCTTGCTAAATAAATAGCTCCATAAATAGATACGCTAGTCTATTAGCCACATTATGACTGTCTTGTGATCTTTGCCATTTCTGGTTTGATTGTGTTGACAATCCCAGCCTTCGTAACATTTGTCAGTTTTTGTCCAAAATATGGAGTCACAAAAACTGAAATGGTGCATTCCGAACGGGTGGAGGCAGCAATCAATGTACCAGGCCAGCTGTGATTTACAGCCCGATAGCAATGTTTTTTGGACTACCAAGAAATGTTTTGGTGAATTGTATTAATCCTGCATTGAACTGCATCCATCTATTCAGTTCCACTTTAAATCCTTCTATTGTCTTTCAACACTATGGCCTGCTACTTTATCTACATGTCTAGCTCCATCATCCTCTCCTACGCTCTTCACGACCACCTGCTCCTGAGAAAGCCTTTAAAACCTGTTAGGCTGGCTGGCCCGACACCGGTACACTTATGACAACATCCAGCTCAATTGCAGGGCGCGAAATTCAAAATCAATTTTTTTAAAATATTTAACTTTCACACATTACCAAGTCCAATACAGCATTTGAAAGATAAACATCTTGTGAATCCAGCCAACGTGTCCGATTTTTAAAATGTTTTACAGCAAAAACACCACGTATATTTATGTTAGTTCACCACCAAATACAAAAGAGGACAGACATTTTTCACAGCACAGGTAGCATGCACAAAGCCAACCTAACTAACCAAGATCCAACCAAACAAACCTAGAAACAACTTCCTCAGATGACAGTCCTATAACATGTTACACAATAAATCTATGTTTTGTTCTAAAAATTTGCATATTTGAGGTATAAATCAGTTTTACATTGATGCTACCATCATAGCTACAGTCAGAAATAGCCCGGGAGTAGCCAGTAAATACAGACACCAACGCCAACTACCTAATTACTCATCATAAAACATTTCAGAAAAATATATGGTGTATAGCAAAATGAAAGACAAAGATCTTGTGAATACAGACAATATTTCCGATTTTTTAAGTGTTTTACAGCGAAAACACAATATATCGTTATATTAGCTTACTGCAATAGCTAACACACAACAGCATTGATTCCAAGTAATCGGTAGCGATAGCACAGTTCGACAGATATATGAAATAGCATCCCAAATTGGGTCCTTATCTTTGTTGATCTACCATCAGAATGTTGTAAAGGGGTCCATTGTCCAGAACCGTCTTTGTTTGGATCCAGAACGAACTATTTCCCTCTTGAATTAGCAAGCACACTGGCCGTGCGGCGCTAACCTCTCCTTCTTGAACAAATTCTTCCAACGCATCACGTCTAAAGTCCCGAATAAATTTCAATAATATAATTAAACTATATTGAAAAAACATACTTTAGGATGATATTGTGACATGTATCAAATAAAATCGAAGCCGGAGATCATATTCACCTATAACGACAGTTTTCCAGGAGGCAATTCCAGGTCCAACTTCGCGCCTTCGAAAAAAATAATAATGGCGGACCTCTCACTCCAAGAGGATGTATTCAATCCCAGAACGAGATATTCAAGTCATTTCTGCTCTCACTTCCGCATGACACCCAAGGGAAGGTGTATGACGTGTTTCTATAGTCCCAAGTGACATGCCCTTTTATAGACAAGCTCTTGAAAAAATACCTCGTTTTTGGAAATCTCACTTCCGGATAGGAAATGGGCTGCAGAAAGAGTTCTGGTTCACTTAGAGAAATAATTCAAACGGTTGTCACGATCGTGTGGCGGATTGATGGACCAAAACGCAGCATTTGGAAAGTAAGCCATCTTCTTTTATTTTAAAGATGACGAAAAATAAACACGAAACACTTAATACAAACTAACAAAACAACAAACGATCGTGAAGCTAAATAACGTTGTGCACATACACACACAGGCTACAAACGTTCTACATAGACAATTACTCACAACCAATGAGAGCCTATGGCTACCCTAAATAAGGCTCCCAATCAGAGACAACCGAAATCAGCTGTCTCTAATTGGGAACTCATTCAGGTAACCATAGACTCTCCTAGATAACTAAACATACATAGACAACACTAGACACATGTACTCCACACAAACCCATATACTATACCCAACAACCCCTTTACCATAAAACACCCAAAACCAACAAAACACAAACATTCCCCATGTCACACCCTGACCTAACTAAAATAATAAAGAAAACAAAGAATACTAAGGCCAGGGCGTGACATAACCCCCCCCTTAAAGTGCGAACTCCGGGCGCACCATTACACAGTCTAGGGGAGGGTCTGGGTGGGCTTCCATCCACGGTGGCGGCTCCGGCTCTGGTTGTGGTCCCCACGTCACCACAGTCCCTAACCACCTCCTGGGCTTCCTCCAAATGACCCCCCTCCACATTAACCCCATTGCATTAAGGGGCAGTTCCGGACTAAGGGGCAGCTCCGGACTAAGGGCCAGTACCAGGGTAAGGGGCAGTACCAGGGTCAGGGGCAGTACCAGGGTCAGGGGCAGTACCAGGGTAAGGGGCAGCACCAGGGTAAGGGGCAGCACCAGGGTAAGGGGCAGCACCAGGGTAAGGGGCAGCTCCGGACTGAGGAATGGCAGCTCCGGACTGAGGAATGGCAGCTCCGGACTGAGGGACAGCAGCTCCGGACTGAGGGACGGCCCATGGCTGGCTGACAGATCTGGCTGCTCATGGCTGGCTAACGGATCTGGCTGCTCATGGCTGGCTGACGGATCTGGCTGCTCATGGCTGGCTGACGGATCTGGCTGCTCATGGCTGGCTGACGGATCTGGCTGCTCATGGCTGGCTGACGGATCTGGCTGCTCATGGCTGGCTGACGGATCTGGCTGCTCATGGCTGGCTGACGGATCTGGCTGCTCATGGCTGGCTGACGGATCTGGCTGCTCATGGCTAGCTGACGGATCTGGCTGCTCATGGCTAGCTGACGGATCTGGCTGCTCATGGCTAGCTGACGGATCTGGCTGCTCATGGCTAGCTGACGGATCTGGCTGCTCATGGCTAGCTGACGGATCTGGCTGCTCATGGCTAGCTGACGGATCTGGCTGCTCATGGCTAGCTGACGGATCTGGCTGCTCATGGCTGGCTGACGGATCTGGCTGCTCATGGCTGGCTGACGGATCTGGCTGCTCATGGCTGGCTGACTGATCTGGCTGCTCCTGTCTGATTGGCGGCTCTGGCAGATCCTGTCTGGTTGGCAGCTCTGGCAGATCCTGTCTGGTTGGCGGCTCTGGCAGATCCTGTCTGACGGGCGGCTCTAGCGGCTCCTGTCTGGCTGGCGGCTCTAGCGGCTCCTGTCTGGCTGGCGGCTCTAGCGGCTCCTGTCTGGCTGGCGGCTCAGTTGGCTCATGGCAGACGGGCGGCTTTGCAGGCTCATGGCAGACGGGCGGCTTTGCAGGCTCATTGCAGACGGATGGCTCAGATGGCGCTGGGGAGACGGATGGCTCAGATGGCGCTGGGGAGACGGATGGCTCAGATGGCGCTGGGGAGACGGGCAGTTCAGTCATCGCTGTGCAGACGGCAGACTCCTGCCGGCTGAGGCGCACTGTAGGCCTGGTGCGTGGTGCCGGGACTGGTGGCACCGGGCTGGGGACACGCATCTCAGGGCTAGTGCGGGGAGCAGCAACAGGACGCACAGGACTCTGGGGACACACAGGAGGCTTGGTGCGTGGTTTAGACACTGGTGGTAAAGGGCTGGAGACACGCACCATATAGCTAGTGCGTGGAGGAGGCACTGGTGGTACTGGGTTGGGGCGGGGAGGTGGCGCCGGAAATACCGGACCGTGCAGGCGTACTGGCTCCCTTGAACGCCGAGCCTGCCCAACCTTACCTGGTTGTATGCTCCCCGTCGCCTGACCAGTGCGGGGAGGTGGAATAACCCGCACCGGCCTATGTAGGCGAACCGGGGACACCATGCGTAAGGCTGGTGCCCTGTACGCCGGCCCGAGGAGACGCACTGGTGACCAGATGCGTTGGGCCGGCTTCATGACATACGGCTCAACGCTCAGTCTAGCCCGGCCGATACGTGGAGCTGAAATGTACCGAACCGGGCTATGCACGCGTACAGGAGACACCGTGCGCTCTACTGCGTAACACGGTGTCTGCCCGTACTCTCGCTCTCCACGGTAAGTACAGGGAGTAGGCGCAGGTTTCCTACCTGACTTCGCCACACTCCCTTTAAGGCCCCCCCCAAGAAATTTTTGGGTTGTACTCACGGGTTTCCAGCCTTGTCTCCGTGCTGCCTCCTCATATCGTCTCCTCTCGGCTTTAGCTGCCTCCAGCTCTTCACGAGGAAGGCGATATTCTCCCGGTTGAGCCCACGGCCCCTTACCATCCAGTATCTCCTCCCATGTCCATGAATCCTGTGTAGGTAGGTCCTGTTGCCGCTTTCCATGCCGCTTGGTCCTATAATGGTGAGTAATTCTGTCACGATCGTGTGGCGGATTGATGGACCAAAACGCAGCATTTGGAAAGTAAGCCATCTTCTTTTATTTTAAAAGATGACGAAAAATAAACACGAAACACTTAATACAAACTAACAAAACAACAAACGATCGTGAAGCTAAATAACGTTGTGCACATACACACACAGGCTACAAACGTTCTACATAGACAATTACTCACAACCAATGAGAGCCTATGGCTACCCTAAATAAGGCTCCCAATCAGAGACAACCGAAATCAGCTGTCTCTAATTGGGAACTCATTCAGGTAACCATAGACTCTCCTAGATAACTAAACATACATAGACAACACTAGACACATGTACTCCACACAAACCCATATACTATACCCAACAACCCCTTTACCATAAAACACCCAAAACCAACAAAACACAAACATTCCCCATGTCACACCCTGACCTAACTAAAATAATAAAGAAAACAAAGAATACTAAGGCCAGGGCGTGACAACGGTTTAAGAAACTAGAGAGTGTTTTCTATCCAATAGTAATGATAATATGCATATTGTACGAGCAAGAATTGAGTAGGAGGCCGTTTGAAATGGCCACCTCTTTCCAGGTTACTCAATGCTGCCCCTTGCAGCCATAAGAAGTTTTAAAGAACATCTCATTACACGAGAAATAGCGTGGTGAGGAAGAAAACTATTTGATTTCTGGCCCAAATGGAATAGGCATGCTCTCCCATTTCCAAACCTGTCTCACAGAAGAGACATGGTCATGTTAGTGTGTGTAGGACATGGCTTTGATATTCCCACTCTCATCCCAAAGGCATAGGTGTGTGTGATAGGGAGAGGGATAGGGAGTGTGTGTGTGTGTGTCTGTCCGCTTGTGCATGGCGAAATCTATTTCGGAATCAGTGTATCACCTCACGTAAACTCTCACACATGCCTCATTGCACAAGGATCTAATTTACCAGAGTGGTCCTCAAAGGTGACAGTGGTTTTAAAACCATTCCAGGCAATTACACAGATGAAATCCTGCTCTACTTGTGACCCCGGTCACAAACCTGCTGCCTCTAAATCGTCCACAGTATCCCCCATACTCCACTTATAACAGCAGACATCCGAACCTAACAGCTAAAGAGCATTTAGAGAACCAGTTAACCTATACAACCTTACTTTACAGCTCAAGAATGTTCACTTACCAGTCAGTGACCACAAGCAGACATACAGTAACAGTGCATTGTTAGTTAGCTAGCTGATTTACCATAGACCATACACTTTTAAATTTACTCACGTCCTGACTGTTAATTTCCCTAGCTATCGCCTTACTAAAAAAACAGGCTTCAAGGCAAACAGTTGTGGCAAACCTTTGGCCAAATTGCGCAAGCTCATAATCCAATTCAAAATCAAATAGCTAAATGATTCATAGTCTGACCATCTTAAATAACCCCCTAACAGGGGTTAACAAACAGCCTCCTTTCCAGACCAGTGTGGTCACAGCTCTCCCTGTGCTGTGAGGCACGTGGGTTGTGTCAGCCAGACTAGTTAGTTACAGCAAAAAAAATGACCCACCACGCCTGGAGTATCCAGCAGACGCGGATACTCTCGGACTATCTCGACTGCCTTGGCCCCATTCTGTCTGGTCCACTGAGCCCTCTGGATCATGGTTTCCTTCATGTACCCTGCAACCTGGTTTGTCGGCCAGATGTTGTTCAGCCACTTGGTCATCTGGGCTGCCCTCTCACATTTGACTGTAGTGAGCACAAAGTAATCAATGAATTGTAAAGTCCTCTTAACAATCTGTTTTCAAAGTACACCACAAATCTTTCCACGAGACCCAGCTACTGCTCAAGCTTGGCGTGTCGCTTGGTGTTGCCACGGTCGTACATATTCATGCGTGTGTCCCAAGGACATACCCTCGTGTATAGAAAGGTGGCGTTGACAGAATACTCACTGCATGTAAGGCTTTTATGTTCTTCTTTAACTTCAGGTTATAGTCGAGTCTTCCAAAAGCAAGAGCGTTTCCTGGTCCATCTTTTCAGCTGCAAAAGAGGGTAAAAGTGGTACCTAAATCAGTTGCACAACTGAATGCATTAAACCGAAATGTGTCTTCAGCATTTAACCCAACCCCTCTGAATTAGTGAGGTGCGGGGGGCTGCCTTAGTCAACATCCACGGCACCAGGGGAACAGTTGTTGTTGGGGGTTAACTGCCTTGCTCAAGGGAAGAAAGGCAGATTTTTCCACCTTGCTGGCTCGGGAATTTGAACCAGCAACCGATCTGGAAGACGTAGATGCTACTTTACACAGGGTCATTCAAATTTCGCAGTTTTACTTAACCTCAAACTTTGGAATCAAAAAGGCCAGGTTCCACTCATTCAGCGTACATTTACAAAGCTGCCCATTCACTGGCCTTGGCCTCTGCATTTAAGTACAGAAATAAAAATATGTTAGAAACATACTTAGCTAAACTAACTTGGCTACATCAAATTTAAGGTAAACTCTAACGCTAGTTAGCTAACAGAATTTCCATCCATCCTCCTCAACTTCAGAAGTCTGACTAAAGCTGTCACAGTCAGAAACCATTGAAAACCAGTACAGTAACGATTGCTAGCTAAATCAATCACCACGCAAGCATGAGATAAGCCTGCCAAATAGCTAGGTTAAATGAACCCAGATGGAGAATAAGTCAAATCTAGCTATGGCAACTTAGCTAGCCAGCTAACTTAGCTAGCTTTAACTAATGAGTGAAACAGTTTCCGGGACAGTCCAGAAGATGTGTCAGATATAGCTAGCTAAGGTAGCAGGATAAATAACCCACTGGCTGGGTCAAATATCCATAGCACAACCATAATAACCCAGCACCAACAACTCTTGCTGTATTTACAGAAAACAACCCAACTATTGACCCAATGCCTGCAACCCAGAAATTGGGTCAACCAAACAACCCAACATTTTGTGTAACTTACATCTCAAAGCCATTCATGCAAAAAGCCTTGACCTGTCTGATGCAAACATATTTCTCTGTCCTCAGTTTGATTGTATTTTTGCCTTGTAACGAATTGCTTCCGGAAAGACAGAAGGAAAATACATCAAGATGAGCTAGCTACAAGTTTAAAGCAATTACATATCTAATTGTTACACATAATAAATGTATTGGCTACATTTATGAGAATAAATACATGCGTTTACTTACCTTATCAATCTTGAAGACGATGCACTCATTTAGCACTCAAATAAAGTGTGATGAGTTAGTGCACCTCAAACATATTTCCAGGGTGCTGATGCATCCCCCTCTCAATACCACAGGAAGGGGATTGGTATCCATCTGCAAAAGGTAAGTTTTGCTCTGATGTCAAATCAACTCAAATTGTTGCTAGCTAGCTACCTAAGCTGTTGTGCTAGCTGACATGCTACTGAACCGTGATACTAGAATTTTGGTATTAAAAGACCGCAACATATTCACCTACACATATAAGTGTTTACGCAAATCATTAGTTAGCTAGCTACCCATCAAATAAATTGTGCAAAAATTTGATAGCTAACATTAGCTAGCTAAGCTCTAGTCAGTCAGTGGCACTGACAGAATGAAACTGGTATGAACAAAATGTGTTTCACTCTATCCTACAAAACATGATATTGCCAACAAAATGTTAAAGTCTATTAGGAAGTTTTAATTAATAAGTTACTCACAGGACAACTTTGGTAGGTACTGTAGATAGCTACATAGTTTTGTTTCCATTTTTCAACAGATGTTTTTAATGAAACTCGTGTGTTTACCAGAAACGACTTCTGGGAAACTGTTTGCCACTAGTAGCAATAAATATTATTGTTGTCAAAGGTTTTCCGCAGATTCACCACTAGTGGCAAACGTTTGCATATTTCTGGCAACATCTTATGACACACTATTTACTTAGCAAGAAGTTTGCAGCAACAAATTAATTTCTGTACTAGTTGAACTGCTTTGAATTTCTAAAGTGAATGTGGTCATAAAATAACAGATAAACCATGAGATTTATCTTGTGAATTACATTTACACTATATTTTATTCAGGTCATTCATTTTCGGTGCTCTAAAGCAAGGCTGCAACTGTGTGTGTAATTGTGTGTAATTGCTCCTGGTTTATCGGGCTGCAGTATATAATAATTCATTTTAGCTGCTCGATAAGAGTCATATCTGTGGAAAAACAAAGGCAATAGTAGTCACCAGCAGCCTCTAGGCAGATTCAGACATACACATTAGTTCATAGTGCCCTTTTCTCCGTATCTGGAGAGTGTTGATAGGGGAAAGAGAGAGAGAGGGAGGGGTGAGGGAAATGGAGAGAGAGCGTGAGAGAGAGAGGGAGAGAGATAAAGATATATTTTGAAAACACTGTGCGTTATTCGTATTGGCTAACTGACAACAACAACAACAAAAACATGCATTGTCTGCTAAACAAACATAAATCTGTGGCCAAAGACAGTCTCCAGTGGCAGAAGATTGTTGCGGCCTTGTGCTCCACCCAGGATGAAGTGAGTACAGTGCCTTGCACAAGTATTCATCCCCTCTGTGTTTTTACTACTATGTTGCATTACAACCTCTGATTTAAACTGATTTTTATTTGGATTTCATGTACTTGACATACACAAAATAGTCCAACTTGGTGAAGTGGAATGAAAAAAATGACTTGTTTCAAAGAATTATTAAAAAAATAAAAAGCAAAAGTGGTGCGTGCACCCCCTTTGCTATGAAGCCCCTAAATAAGATCTGGTGCAACCAATTACCTTCAGAAGTCACATAATTAGTTAAATAAAGTCCACCTGTGTGCAATCTAAATGTCACATGATCTGTCACATGATCTCAGTATATATACACCTGTTCTGAAAGGCTCCAGAGTCTGCAACATCACTAAGCAAGGGGCACCACCAAGCAAGTGGCACCATAAAGCCCAAGGAGCTCTCCAAACAGGTCAGGGACAAAGTGGAGAAGTACAGATCAGGGTTGGGTTATAAAAAAAAATCCAAAACTTTGAACATCCCACGGAGCACCATTAAATCCTTTATTAAAAAATGGAAAGAATATGGCACCACAACAAACCTACCAAGAGATGGCCGCCCACCAAAACTCATAGACCAGGCAAGGAGGGCATTAATCAGAGAGGCAACAAAGAGACCAAAGATAACCCTGAAGGAGCTGCAAAGCTCCACCACGGAGATTGGAGTATCTGTTCATAGGACCACTTTAAGCCATACACTCCACAGAGCTGGGCTTTATGGAAGAGTGGCCAGGAAAAAGTCATTGCTTAAAGAAAAAAATAAGCAAACACATTTGGTGTTCGCCAAAAGGCATCTGGGAGACTCCCCAAACATATGGAAGAAGGTACTCTGGTCAGATGAGACTAAAATGGAGCCTTTTGATCATCAAGGAAAACGCTATGTCTGGCGCAAACCCAACACCTCTCATCACCCCGAGAACACCATCCCCACAGTGAAGCATGGTGGTGGCAGCATCATGATGATGTTTTCATAGGCAGGGACTGGGAAACTGGCTAGAATTGAAGGAATGATGGAAGGCGCTAAATACAGGGAAATTCTTGAGGGAAACCTGTTTCAGTCTTCCAGAGATTTGAGACTGGGATGTAGGTTCACCTTCCAGCAGGACAATGACCCTAAGCATATTGCTAAAGCAACACTCAAGTGGTCTAAGGGTAAACATTTAAATGTCTTGGAATGGCCTAATCAAAGCCCAGACCTCAATCCAATGAGAATCTGTGGTATGACTTTAAGATCGCTATACACCAGCAGAACCCATCCAACTTGAAGGAGCTGGAGCAGTTTTGTCTTGAAGAATGGGCAAAAATCCCAGTGGCTAGATGTGCCAAGCTTATAGAGACATACCCCAAGAGACTTGCAGCTATAATTGCTACAAAAGGTTGCTCTACAAAGTATCTGTTTTTTTGTCTTATTTCTTTGTTTGTCTCACAATCTAAAATATTTTGCATCTTGAAAGTGTGTGACATGTTGTTTAAATCAAGTGTTACAAACCCTCCAAAACTCACTTTTCATTCCAGGTTGTAAGGCAACAAAATAGGAAAAATGCCAAGGGAGGTGAATACTTTCGCAAGCCACTGTAAGTAAACATAAATGTGGCAACAGTATTGCACAAAAACAGGATGAATCATTCTCTATTATTGTATTCCCTTATTGTACATCCACCATCCAGACCTACTGATGAAGGACATTTGCTCTACATTGGACAATGAGAAGGATCGTCACGTGTCTATCACTGATTCATAGGCCTATAACTCAACATTCAGAATTGTCTCACGATCTACTGTTTATAATAGAGTCCCTGTTTGAGTGATTAACAGTATTCACCCATTGTGAATGGAAGTTGCATTACCCCCTTATCTCCAGTAGAGACAGACATTACCATACATTGCATCAGCTGATAGATAACCTCATTGGTTGAGATGTCTCCTGGTCTTACTCTCCCTCTCCCAACCAATCACAGCATACTAATTGTAACTCTCCTAATTACAATTACAGATTCTGTTTTGCCATCGCTGCATCCATGCATATTGAAACAGGAATCCTCTCTGAGATGTAAAAACAAGGTCATATTTCATACCCACACGCACTTCAAGCTGGCACATTGAATGTGCGCTCGAACTGCGGCGTACATACTGAAAAATGCCCTTGTTGCTTGATTAAATTAGACATATAGTATAATTATCTCCTACATTTATAATTGGGGTTTTGATTCACAGGTGGAGAAAAGGGCCTTCATCACATCAAGGACCTGTTGGGCCTTTAAATGACAAACAGGTCTTTTTAGAGAGAGAGGGAGGGGGAAGCAAAAGGAAGGGAAGGATTCTGAGGGTGGAAAACATCTTCTATGGCAGGCATTTGAGCCTCAAAAAGGCTATTAAAGAAAAAATATTTCGGGAAGCTTTCCAAATGTCGACAAAATAAAATTCTCGAGACAAGGTGAGATCTTTTTTGTGTCTGTAAAATTAATTCTTCAAAAAATGTCGGTTGAAACACTTTTATGTGCAAATATTGATATAATAACCGTCATAACAAAGTCAACTTGGAGTCATGCGGTGACATGTGTGGTCCTCCCACTATGACTTGTCGGGAAAGCATGCAGTTTATTAAACTACAGATGAAACAAGTTATGATGAACTTCACATGGTGGTGAAAGTGCATGGTGATGAGCTTGATGCTCCTTTCCAATAAATATCTACTTCTGGTGACAATTATGGATGCTTGGCTGCAGTTTGAAAAATAATGTAGGCTATATGTGCGACATAGTCAACTGCGCCCATGTAGCCAATACCAGAGTGGGCACACTGCTAAATGCAAATCTTCCAATCGTATGAGCTGGTAGCATTGCTAGCGGTAGTGGTGGTAGTCAAAGTCATGTTTATCTGTAATGCAGTTGATTGGTGACGATGAAATTAACATATCTTGGTGTTGACAACCACTTCAAGCATTATACTCAGATTTTTACCTCAACATAGTGAGAAAAACACGTATAAACAATAGCCTAAATGTAGGCAAATTTTGCTGGGGGGCAACGAGAAGATTCGTGATCTTTCCCCCACTGCATCTTCCCCACACGCATTTCCACTGTTTTGGTCGAGTTCCATTGACCTTTTTACCACATCTATTAGATAGCCAAGTTTGCTCTAACTCTTAGTACATTTAGCAAGCTAGCTAATCAAATAACATTTTATTGGTCGCGTACAAATATTTTGCAGATGATTTTGTAGGTGCAGCAAAATTGTTGTCCAACAGTGCAGTAATACCTAACAATACAAGACAATAAGCACAAAGAAAAATAAAATCAGGATGAGCAATATCAGAGTCCAGAATACAAATATACTGTATACACATTCAAATATAAGTATACCACCCCGTTCACAAAAGACCTATGCAAATTTGAGCGTGTGGTATGATCATCAGTGTCAGGTTCGCTGGATCCGGTATCTCAGAAACGGCCACCCTCCTGGGCTTTTCACACACGACAGTGTCTAGGTTTTTATCGAGAATGGTGCAACAAACAAAAAAACATCCAGTCAGTGTAGGCGAGAACATCTCGTTGATGAGAGAGGTCGAAGGAGAATGGAAGGAATCGTCCAAGCAAACAGGCGGGCTACAAACAGACAAATGACGTCGCACAGAACAACATCTCGGAATGCACAACTCGTCGATCATTGTCATTGATGGGACTATTGCAGCAGACAACCACACCGGGTTCCACTCCCATGAGCTAAAAACTAGAAGAAGTGGCTCCAGTGCGCACCAGCACTGGACAATTGAGGAGTGGAAAAACATTGCCTGGAATATGACTGCCAGTTCAGTTTACTTGAGTCGCCTCCGCATACCCTAGACCTCAACGTAATGGAGCATCTTCGGGATGAGACGGAACGAGCTTTTTGCAGCATGAATGTACCGCCGTTCAATCTGCAGAAACGCCATCACATCAGCCTGGACCAACATCTCTGTGGAACGTTTCCAACACCTTATAGAATACCTTGAAGAAGTCCTAGATGGGTGTGTACAGCAGTAGTTATATAGGATGAGCCTTGACTAGAAAACAATATATACATATGAAGTGGGTTAAACAGTATGCATTATTAAAGTGACCAGTGTTCAATGACTAGGTACATAGGGTAGCTGTCTCTAAGGTGCAGAGTTGAGTACCAGGTGGTAGCCAACTAGTAACAGTGACTAAATTTCAGGGCAGGGTACTGGGCAGAGGCCTGCTAGTGGTGACTATTTAACAGTCTGATGGCCTGGAGATAGAAGCTGTTATTCAGTATTTCGGTCTCATCTTTGATGCACCTATACTGTCTCCACCTTCTAGATGGTAGCACGGTGAACAGGCCGTGGCTCCGGTCTTCCTGTCACACTGGGTGCTGTAGATGTCCTTGAGGGCAGACTGTGTGCCCCCAGTGATGTGTTGGGCTGACCACACCACGCTCCGCCTGCAGTGGCGGACTATGATAAAGCCCGACAGGATGCTCTCAATGGTGCATCTGTAGAAGTTTGTGAAGGTTCTATGGGCCAAGACACATTTCTTCAGCCTCCTGAGGGAGTTTTCACGTCATCACGCAACAGATGCCATCAGTACGTGCAACAGAACAGTGTCGTACCTACACTCAGTTTGTGGGTTTTATTAAAAAGTTTTCATTAAATCGTTTTTAATCATAACTAAAGTATGTATTGCTACTGATTCCACGACAAGGTCGACAAGGTCCGGGACCGCAAGTTTGGGTCTCGGATTCCTGTTAAGTAGCAGTTAGCTGCTAGCCATCATGAAAACGACTCAGGTTAACGCTAGCAGTGTTAGCCCACCAGTGTTTTAATCCACGGCTGGGCACAAATCCTTCAGGTGTGAGCTGATTTCCACACAATCACAAGATGAAGATAATGTGGAAATGGGAAATGGACAGGGATTTGTCTGCCCTAAATGCTCCCCTATCAAGCATCTTAAGGAAGAGATCCTCTGGTGTTTAGCTCGGCTGTGAGAAAAGGATAAACTGCTTTCTAAGAACACCAACCTTGCTGTAACCCAGGCAAAACAAATCTCAGTTTTAAATGCCTCCTATAGCAAAGCTGGCGATGAGTCGGACGGCGTTGATCTGTCCCAATGCAACAGGACAGATCAACACGATCCATGGGAGACTGAGCACTCGCAAGGCATAGGAGATCGGGGAGGCAGTCTGGACACCCTTCATCTATCCGAGAAGATCCAATCCAGCCATCAAACAGCTTTGCTCCCGCTTGAGACGGACCTAACAGCCTCGGGAGTCAACGCGGATGCTGAGTTTATACCAACAGAAGGCCACCCAGTGGCACCCTCCCCCACGGCCACCACAGTTCAGGTGACCAACATCACTATGGGCAGCTTGATGGTGAGAGATTTTGGCCTGCCTACGGTCTGTTGACCAACCAAGGTCCACTGTCACCCAGGAGCCAGTGTCCATGACATGAACTCCCTCCTGCCCAAGGTTCTGACCAACCACCATCGTCACTCACATAAGTTTTAACAACCTTCGTTTTAAGCGATCTGAGGAACTGCAGGAGGACTACAAAATGTTTTAAACACCCTCGCTAGCACAGGGAAGAGAATAATTATCTCTGGCCCCCTCTCGTGCTACCAAAGGGGTTAGGAACGTTTCAGCAGACTCTTTGCCCTAAACAATTCCCTGAATAAACTTGGCAACGACAGGAATTTTTATATTTGTGACAACTTTTGAAAGAGACAGGACCGCAGGGGTTCCAGAATTATTTCCAGCAACATCGCAAACTGTTTTAGAGACTGACAGACAAGGTCTGGTAGTGCTCCAGTTCTCCATGTCAGAATAAGCAACAGAGGACTTGGAAACCATATCAACTCCTATATAAATGGCACTATGGTTATTGTCAGGAACCTAATTTATGTTCCTTTAACTCAGCCTTCTAGTGAGTTTATACAAACTGTCATCTCCTACCATTCTGATAGATTGGAGACTGTCAGAAAACGTGGTTGTAACATTAATAATTTGGTTGTTATTCCATTGGTTACCTCGAGGCAGATGCCCCAGGGACAGTGGCCCACACTCAATGAAAATGGCACTTTTAAATGTTAGAGCAATCCCTAGTAAAACCGTTTCATGCGTTGATTGAATGTTTCTTATTGAAACATGGCTGTCTTCAGGATATAGTGCCGCTCTTATTGAAGCCTCCCCCCGGACTACAGCTTTTCATACTCTATCAGAAAAGAGAAAAAGGGTGGGGGGACAGCCTCTATTTCTACTAATGCTCTCAGCTATAAGGACATTTCATTTGGCGACTTTGGGTCTTTTGAGCATCATGCTATTCTGTTTAAACGTCAGCCACCAGTGTTGGCCATAACCCTGTATTGGCAGGCCACCAGAGCACTGACCTACTTTCTTTACTGATTACTATGAACTATTGTCTATTGTCCTTAAATTATGAACTATGATAAAATCATTGTGTTGGGTGATTTTAATATTCATGTTGCCAAAGAGACTGACTCCAAGGCCATTGAATTTATGAGAGTTCTTTTGGAGTTCTTTTTCCAACATGTTACTGAGCCCACCCATAACCATGGCCATCCTCTGGACCTGGTTATTACCAAGGGACTTTCTATTGCTATATCCTCTGTTGTTGATGTTGCTTTATCTGATCACCACTATGTATTTTTTTAATATCCTGTTGCCCATAGCACAGGGTAATACTGAACGCATTATTAAGAAACACTATCAGAACTTATTGAGTGTATGAACAAATCTCCATCACCTATTCTGCCTTCCTCTTGTGATGATTTAGTTGATAACTTTAATAGCAAATCACAGGCAACCATTGATGCCATAGCTCCAATAAAGTTGAAAGGCCACATCCAAATGGAGAACCGTTTGGATGAGTGAGGAAACTAATAAATAAAAGAGAAATTGCAGAAAGGCAGAGCGGAAGTGGAGAAAGTCAAAGTTGGAGGTCCATTATGATATTCTGAGAGAGAAACTTGGCATATATACCAAGGCAAATTTTACTAATAATCACTAATAATCAGAATAATCTGAGAGTGCTCTTCTCGACCATTGATGCCTTATAAATCCTACCCCTGCAAACTTATGTGAACTTGTAAATGTGATGCGTTTGCGGCATATTTCAGAGATAAGATAACAAACATTAGGCTGGGTATCAGTCAAGCAAGACCTGATGAGACATTTGACGATATGTCCCCTAGTTTACCACGCAAAGGCACTATGGATTTAATATAAACTGAGCAATACCGGAACCAAAATTGAACCTTGTGGAATGCCCATGTGAAATGTATTTTCTCTGAGTTATGTTCACCAAGGCTGTTAAAAAAAACTCTTGACCGGTTAAATAGGTCCTAAACCACCTCTCCAGTCTGTCCAGAAAGACATCATGGTCAACAATGTCAAATGCATCACTTAAATCCAATAGTAGAAGGACAGAGAGCTGTTTGGCATCTGTTTGGCATTTCTAAGATCATGTATTGCTTTAACTAAGGCTATCTCTGTGCTGTGTTGGGCACGAAAACCAGATTGTAATTCTTCAAAAATACAGTTCCCTAACATTTTTGGGGTCTGTGAGCAAATGTTTGGTCTTGTGAGTGGAAACTTGTACATTGTGAGAATTTTGAACTTCCGGTGCACGTTTACAGTGAACATTGAGGCTGTACCCTTACAGTTTTAGACAGCAGCCAATAGCATATTGTGACTATTTTGAGCAAAAAGTAGGCCTACCAACAGAACCAATGGAGCAAATCCCATAACATTTTCACATGGAAATAGCTTTTGATTCCTATGATATAGTGCAGGCCTACATTGCACGTCTTTACATAATGAAGGGCTTGACATGAATTAATCATTTTGTACCTGGTCTTTAACACCATGGGCCAAATACTGTAGGTTTTGTTACAATTACAATTACATTGTATTGTGTTGTATGATGCAAGAAACCACTTTACAAAATGAAATTAATTATTATTACCATACAGATAATTAGACAATGTAGGCTACCCTCTGCCAATTGGCTTATTTGCATATTCAAGCCTGTCTCAAAATACAACACTGACCCTTTAATTAAGACATAAGCTATTTTTATCTTTTATTTTTTATTTCACTTTTATTAAGCCAGGTAGGCTAGTTGAGAACAAGTTCTCATTTACAACTGCGACCTGGTCAAGAAAAAACGCAAAGCAGTTCGACATATACAACAACACAGAGTTACACATGGAATAAAACATACAGTCAATAATACAGTAGAAAAAAAAGTTGATATACAGTGTGTGCAAATGAGGTAAGATAAGGGAGGTAAGGCAATAAATTAGACATGGTGGCGAAGTAATTTTATTTACCTGAACTGGCTTTTCAAAGACAGCTTGAAATTTAGCCTACATGTGGTGTGCTCTTGTAGGAAGCAGTCCCTCCCTATTGCTGACCTAAACTCATCTACAGTGAGGATACAGTGAGGATATTTGATCCCCTGCTGATTTTGTATGTTTGCCCACTGACAAAGAAATGATCAGTCTATAATTTTAATGGTAGGTTTATTTGATCAGTGAGAGACAGAAAAACGCATGTCAAAAATGTTATAAATTGTTATAAATTGATTTGCATTTTAATGAGGGAAATAGGTATTTGACCCCCTCTCAATCAGAAAGATTTCTGGATCCCAGGTGTCTTTTGATAGAGGACTGAGGGTCTTCCAAATATTGAAAGTGTGTAAATAGTTACCCATGTTATTTTGTAAATGTATATATATTTTTTTCAATATTTTTTTTCTCATTTTTTATTTTTATTTTTTTTTCTCCATTTTTTTGGGGGGTGTGTTAGAATACCATTTTAGTATTTTGTATATAGTTATTTGTTTCAAAATGTATACCTTCACCAATTTGGCCACTTGGGTACATTTGGGCTACTTGTGTGGGACACCTGAGTGACTTCATGATAAATGTCATGTAGCACACTCATTTTGGAAGTTATCATTCTGAAACTTTGCACAAGTACTGTTGCCCTGTTATGTTTTTCACTGAAATTGTCCCCATATTCATATCTGAATGTTTGTTTTATCTTGTTCATTTTAAAGATGATGATACAACAATTAAAATGAAAAAACGTATGTTTTTTTCATTGTATTATCTAAACCAGATCTATTGTGTTATATTCTCCTACATTCAATTCACATTTACACAAACTTCAGAGGGTTTTTACTTTCTAATGGTACCAAGAATATGCATATCCTTGCTCCTGGGCCTGAGCTAGAGGCAGTTAGATTTGGGTATGTCTTCAGGCGGAAATTGAAAGAACGGGGGGGGGGGGGGGGGGGGGGGGGGGTAGCTGTAAGAGGTTTTAAGACACTGATGCCCTTTGCAACCACGTACCAATGTGAGAGTGGATTCTCAGCCCTCACTAGCATGAAAGCTAAATACAGGCATAGACTGTGTGTGGAAAGTGATTTAGTACAACCCAACATTGCAGAGTATCCAATACAACCCAACATTGCAGAGTTATGTGCATCTTTTCAAGCACACCCTTCTCATTAACCTGTGGTGAGTTATTCACAATTTTCGATGAACAAATACGTTTTTACATGTAAGGTGGTTAAATAAAGAGCAAAATGATTGATTATTATTGTATTTTTATTTGTGCCCTGGTCCTACAAGCCGGGTTGTGACAAAAACTCACACTCATTCTTATGTTTAATGTATCTTATGTATCATATGAGGTGTGTGTGGCCGGCTTACAATGATGGCAAAGAAACTGACCCTGGTGCTAGAGGGGGTACAAAGCTGGAGGTTGAATGTTTGAAGGGGTACGAGACTATAAAAAGTTTGGGAACAACTGATCTAGTGCAAACTAAAGGGGTGACCTCATTGATGTTAAAACTCTTGTGTATTTACACAGCCTGGCATTTCATCTGCGCAGCAATCCTGGAGGAGGTGCACGGTCGTGCACGCGCGCAGCATTAGAGGGAACATTGTTTGGCACTTAAACAATATTTTAGGTGTTTGAAAACCAATTTCTCTAGAATTTTGCTTGAGAATGGAAGGTTGGAGAATGCTAAGAGCGGAAGAATCTAGATTACTTTTCTTCATTATAGTAGTTCAGTGGGTAAAGTGCCTGTGATTAACAATAGCTTGCACTTCTTCAGAAATGTAATTAAAAACTGTTTTGAAAAAGGTAGTGGGTGTAGGATCAAGAAGACCGGGAGAAGGCTTAAGTTGTGATATCACTTTCCTGAGCATGTCTGTGTCAACCAGGGAAAATATTGTATGTTACACCCTGGCAGCGTTATCAGAAAGCATTGATTTTTTACTGCTATTGCAGACTATACACAGCTTTACATTTCTGTGTCAACAGAGGATTTTAGCTCCACAGATAAATTATTAAGACTGTATTAGTGATCTATACACTATATACAAAAGTATTTCAGCCACACCCGTTTTTAGGTTGCCATTTTCCATGTTGGTTTTGTGGGTAGTTGTTTTCTGTTTTGTGTTGCTGCACCTTACAGGACTGTTTCGTTTCACTCTCTTTGTTATTTTGTTTAGTGTTTCTGTTCTAATAAAAATAACATGAACACTTGCCATGCTGCGCTTTGATCCGATGACTACTCTTCATCCGAAGACGAATATCATTACATATAAAACTGTATAACATATAACATTATTACTCTACTACATATCTACAATACCAAATGTTTGATACCACCATACAACAATATCACAATGCATTTGTATGCATTCGTATGCATGCTACTCTATACCTTTGTGTGTGTCTCTTCACAGTCCCCATTGTTCCATAAAGTGTATTTTTACCTATTTTTTTATCTGATTCTACTGCTTTCATCAGTACCTGATGTGGAATAGAGATCCATATAGTCATGGCTCTATGTTGTACTCTGCGCCTCCCAGAGTCCGTTCTGGACTTTGAAGAGACCTCTGGTGGCATGTCTTGTGGGGTATGCATGGGTGTCTGAGCTGTGTGCAAGTATTTTAAACAGACAGCTCGGTACAGTCAGCTTGCCAACACCTCATACAAAAATAAGTAGTGATGAAGTCAATCTCTCTTCCACTTTGAGCCATGAGAGATTGACATGCATGTCATTAATGTTAGCTCTCAGTGTACTTTTAAGGGCCAGCCATGCTGCCCTGTTTTGTGCCAACTGCAATTTTCCCAAGTCCCTACTGAACGATAGTATAGGTGTGACATAACTAGGGCCTGTAGGATTTGCCTTGTTGATAGTGTTGTTAAGAAGGCAGAGCAGCGCTTTATCATGGACAGACTTCTCCCCATTTTAGCTACTGTTACTATAGCAGTAGCTACTGTAGCTACTGTTGTATCAATATGATTTGACCATGACAGTTTACAATCCAGGGTTAGGCCAAGCAGTTTAGTCACCTCAACTTGCTCAATTTCCACATTATTCATTACGAGATGTAGATGAGGTTTAGGGTTTAGTGAATCATTTGTCACAAATACAATGCTTTTAGTTTTGGAAATATTTAGGACTAACTTATTCCTTGCTACCCATTCCGAAACTAACTGCAGCTCTTTGTTAAGTGTTGCAGTCATTTCAGTTGCTGTAGTAAAATATTGAGTCATCCACATACACCACCGGTCAAAGGTTTTAGAACACCTACTCATTCCAGGGTTTTTCTTTATCTTTACTACTTTCTAAATTGTTGAATAATAGTGCAGACATCAACACTATGAAATAACACATGGAATCATGTAGTAACCAAAAAAGTGTTAAATTAATGAAAATATTTGATATTTGAGATTCTTCAAATATCCACCCATTGCCTTGATGACATCATTGCACACTGTTGGCAATCTCTCAACCTTGAATGCTTTCCCAACAGTCTTGAAGGAGTTCCCACATACACTACCGTTCAAAAGTTTGGGGTCACTTAGAAATGTCCTTGTTTTTAAAAGAAAAGCAATTTTTTTGTCCAATAAAATAACATCAAATTGATCATAAATGTAGTGTTGTCACGTTCTGATCATAGTTCTTGTGTGTTTTACTTGTTTTAGTGTTGGTCAGGACGTGAGCTGGGTGGGCATTCTATGTTGTGTGTCTAGTTTGTCTGTTTCTATGTTTGGCCTAATATGGTTCTCAGAGGCAGGTGTTTTGTGTTGTCTCTGATTGGGAATCATATTTAGGTGGCTTGTTTTGTGTTGGGGTTTGTGGGTGGTTGTCTTCTGTCTTTGCACCAGATAGGACTGTCTCAGTTTTCACGTTTGTTATTTTGTATTTTGTATAGTGTTCACGTTATCGTCTCTTTGTTTATTAAACATGTTGAACACTAGCCGCGCTGCATTTTGGTCCTCTCCTTCACCAACGGAAGAAAACCGTTACAAGTGTAGACATTGTTAATGTTGTAAATGACTATTGTAACTGGAAATGGCAGTTTCTTTTATGGGAATATCTACATACAGTAGGTGTACAAAGGCCAATTACCAGCAACCATCACTCCTGTGTTCCAATGGCACGTTGTGTTAGCTTTTAAAATGGTGAACTTGGATTAGCTAATTGATCATTAGAAAACCCTTTTGCAATTATGTTAGCACAGCTGAAAACTGTTGTGCTGATTAAAGAAGCAATACAACTGGCCTTCTTTAGACTAGTTGAGTATCTGGAGCATCAGCATTTGTGGGTTCGATTACAGGCTCAAAATGGTCAGAAACAACTTTCTTCTGAAACTCGAAGGCTATTCCATGCAAGAAATTGCCAAGAAACTGAAGATCTCGTACAACGCTGTGTACTACTCCCTTCACAGAACAGCGCAAACTGGCTCAAACCAGAAAAGAAAGAGTGGGAGGCCCCGGTGCACAACTGGGGCCTTTTATAACCCAACACTGATCTTTACTTCTCCACAACTTTGTCCCTGATGTGTTTGGAGAGCTCCTTGATCTTCATGGTGCCGCTTGCTTGGTGGTGCCCCGAGCTTAGTGGTGTTGCAGACTCTGGAGCCTTTTAGAACAGGTATACTGAGATTATGTATACAGGTAAACTGACATCATCATATACTGAGATCATGTGACTGATCATGTAACACTTAGATTGCACACAGGTGGATTTTATTTAGCTAATAATGTGACTTCTGAAGGTAATTGGTAGCACCAGATCTTATTTAGGGGCTTCAACCACTTTCCGTTTTTTATTTATTCAAATTGTTTGAAACAAGTGATTTTTTTCATTTCACTTCACCAATTTGGACTATTTTGTGCATGTGTGTTACATGAAATCCAAATCAAAATCTATTTAAATTAAATGTTGTAATGCACCAAAATAAGAAAAACGCTAAGGGGGATGAATACTTTTGCAAGGCACTGTATTCCATTAAAAATCTGCCTTTTCCAGCTACAATTGTCATTTACATCCTTAACATGTCTACACTGTATTTCTGATCAATTTGATGTTATTTTAATGGCCGTAAAATTAGATTTTCTTTCAAAAACAAGGACATTTCTGAGTGACCCCAAACTTTTGAACGGTATCGTATCTCACCATGCAGACTGCAGGAGAAGAAACTGCGTGGTCGAACAACACTGCTGTTTCCTTGAGTGACAGGAGACTGGGCTTCGTGTCCGAAGCGGCCTAGCAGCAGGAGGAGTGGAAGAAAGACGACTGAAGATCTTCATATGCACATGTACCCCCCTAAGAGGCAGGCTGGAGAAGAGCTGTGTGTGTGTGTGTGTGTGTGTTTGTGCCGATCTAATTTACTTTGTGTGTGCTTGCACGTGCATGTGTCTGTTTGTTTGTTGTCATGGATACAGCTGTCTTGCACAGAGGGGGATATGAGGGGTATAAGTGGTAGTATGCAAGTGTTGAATACAGAGAAGGAGACAGTTTAATCGTTTTCATTTGAAATCTGTGACTTGCCTGTAACAAGCATTTCCATCTGGAGAACTATGAATTCTTTCTCTGGCTGTATGTGTGTCTTTCAATCTCTCTCTATCTCTCCCTCAAAAAATTATTAGAATTCCCTCACAAATTATCACTCAGACTACAGTACAGCAGGCCATAATTGCATTCCCAGAACCTTCCCATTTGTCACACCTGCTCCCGCTCTTCCCCCCTGGCGCTCCAGGACGCCAGGCTCCCCAGCATTGCTCACTCCTGCCATCATCATTACGCACACCTGCCTTCCCCCCTCACCTGGTGGACTCAATCACCTCTGTCAATACCTTCCCTATTTCTGTCTGGTTACTCGCTCTGTTCCCAGCTTCTGCATTAATGTTCATATGTCCTTGCATACCTGTGTGCTGACACTGTTTCTGTCCAGTTACAGGTCTGTTCCTATTAAATGTTTGACTCCCCGTACCTGCTTCTCATCCCCAGCGTCGGTCCTACCAACATTGTTCTAGGAGGCTCCTCTCCCAGTATCTGACACACAGAGCTAGAAGACCAGACGATGACTGTACAGAAGGCTATGCACATGAGACATGAGAAACCAACCACTCGAAGCATCAAGGCTAATCCACAAAGGTTTAAGATTACAAAAGATGATGCCATGCAGCCATGAGTATCTACCACGATACTATACTTAAAACCTGGGAAAAATCTACAGTACAAAACACATGTTCGAAAACCAAGCACCGGTTTGGGCACTTACGGCATACAGTGCCTTGTTCATTGGGTCAGGACTTTAGGTACTGAGAGTGAATGGGAGCTAAGTGTCTTTATATATAACGGCAAGAGAGAGAAAGAATATATGGTGCTGTTTGAAATGTAATGCCCCACTCCTTGAATAGTAGCACGTTGGATCTAAAGCCCAGTGTGTCCTTCCTCTCTCTGCCTGTGTGTTTTAGTGCTGAGGTGAGCATAATGGCTCTTGTGGGAAGAAAGATTTCACACTGGGACTCACACACAGTCCTTCGTAACACACTCATTACTCCAGGGGTGCAGTTTAGCCTCGCAGATAGCTATTCATTACCATAGGTGTTGGTCCATTTGGGATTTTAGTGTGCGTGTGTATGTGCATGAGTAAGAGAGAGAGAGAAAGAGAGAGAGCGTGAGAAAGAGAGAGAGAGAGATATTCAATCATAAATCAACCATGTGGTGTTGTGCCAATTATTATAATTTTTTGACATATTAACTGATGGAATTTCCTGATATCCCCTGGGCCTATTGAACAACTTTAACCCTTTGACGCGTGCGATCACATATTTGTGATCATTGTTGAGGGGTCCCTGCAGCTTACCATCATAAAGATGTGATTGGAAAAGTAGCAACCGAACCTATGATGCAACAAACGCGTCTAACAGCATTCTTGTATAAAAAGTACCGAAACAAAGTTGTGTACTGATGGGAAATTAAGGTCTTCACAACTTTATTCCTCAATTTCATGTTTTATTGTAAAAGATAAATGCGAACTTCATCATCCAAGCATCACACTCATCATCCAAGCATCACTGTCACGACTTCCACCGAAGTCGGTTCCTCTCCTTGTTCGGGCGGTGTTCGGCGGTCGGCGTCACCGGTCTTCTAGCCATCGTCGTTCCTCTTTTCATTTTCCATTTGTTTAGTCTTGTTTTCCTACACACCTGGTTTTCATTTCCCACATTAATTGTTGTGTATTTAACCCTCTGTTCTCCCCATGTCTTTGTGTGGAATTGTTTGTTGTAAGTGCTTGTGCACATGTTTACTGGTGCGCGTCAGGTTTTGTATCCTTTGTTTGTTATTTCTTTATGCCGTTGGTTTTGCAATTAAACTGCTCCGGCTATTACCTAGTTCTGCTCTCCTGCGTCTGACTCTCCTGCCACCAGTTACACACCCCTTACAATCACATTCACAGCCAAACTCATTCCATAAACCAGTCTAAATAAAAGGTTGCGCTGACAAAAAACTAAACATAAGTTAGCGACCTAACAGCTAGACTTACAATGTACCACATCTCTGGTAAGCACTGTAATATTGGGATAAATGTAATATTGTTTAGAAAAGCTAACAGCAGCTAACATCTTTATGATGGCAGCCATGTTTGTTTATGTTTGACAAGCGAAAACTTCCTAATCCCAGACTGCCATTCACTATAAAACGCATGTAAACAAAGTCAAAGTCAAAGATGGCTGTGCCCATTGCCTGAAAAATATGAACATAGTTTGGCTGCTTTTCAGCATATTGCAAATCTTTGATGTACTTGTTACAGTGTATACAAGAACCAGAGCAAATTACATGACAAGTCGTTTACAGTTTTTGACAAATCACAAAGCAAATGAAATGCTATCACCTCACAGATCACCAGCCAAATAGAAGCCTACTGCCTAACCATCATGTGAAAGCTAAACAGGGTTGCCAGATTTAGGTGAAACCATCACTTCACCTCATTTTGTTGTAACATCTTTGGTCTGACAGACATTTGTGACAACCAGAATGCATTGTATGATGTCAGCAAACATGGTGCCAGACATAGCTGGTATTTAGATCCGCATTAGCGCATAATAATCAGTACAACCTTCAAAAAAGTATTTTACAAACAATGTATGTGCCCATTACAGTCTTTACAAGAACCGGAATGCATGATTTGTCACCAGAACTTAAAATACGTGAATAAAACAGTAAATGCATTACGCTCCATACATACCCGGCTCAGTGAAGCCTCAAACATGAATTGTCCGCAACAGTGAAATGGGCTACTTCTATGTGAATGAATGCAGAGGTGGAACACACCTAAATTCAAACTGATGTTAGAAAATAAAACTTGTTACAAAAATATTTGAAATTGACAAGTTGAAACATTGCCTGATAATTATCTATAGGCTATGTGCCTTGGTTAGAGACCAGCGCAGGTTAACTGTCCTGTTGCGTAATAATCACATTTTGGGACAGTGAGTGCATTCTGATATTACAGCCATAAAAAAAAAAAACATATTCTGGGGTGACCGTTAGAGATATTTGGAACTCGCACGTGAAAATGTTAAACGCGTCAACTACCACAGCAGTTTGCCTACGTGGCACCATCATCTGCCTTGGCATGACATGACTCTCAAGTCGAGGGTGGCCATGACGACCAAGTGGCCACACTACCTAAAGAGTCAACATGAACTGCCCTCGTTGTCACGATCGTCTTGACGTGAATGAGAGGACCAAGGCGCAACATGACTTGAATACATCTTCTTTTATTTACAACGACGAAGATGAACACGTAACACTTATACAAACTAACAAAAACAATAAACGATCGTGAAACTTAAAACGCAAGGGCGCACACACAAACTACTTACGTTCGACATATACAATGACCCACAAACAGCTAAAGCCTATGATCGCCTTAAATATGGTTCCCAATTAGAGACAACAGAAACCAGCTGTCTCTAATTGAGAACCCATTCAGGCAACCATAGACTTTCCTAGAAAACTCCACACAACCATAGACACATCTAGATACATACACTCAACACAAACCCATACACTACCACCAACCCCCCTCTACCATATAATACCCCAAACACACACATACCCCATGTCACACCCTGACCTAACTAAAATAATAAAGAAAACAAATAATACTAAGGCCAGGGCGTGACACTCGTCTATTTTCCACTTCACAGAAACCGTCTCCAAAATGACTCTCGCTGTCACGTTCCTGACCTGTTTTCTCTTGTTTTATATGTCTTTATTGGTCAGGGCGTCAGTGTTGGGTGGGCAGTCTAGGTTTTCTATTTCTATGTGGGGTTTTGTGTTCGGCCTGGTATGATTCTCAATTAGAGACAGGTGTGTATCGTTTGTCTCTGATTGAGAGTCATACTAAGGCAGCCAGGGTTTCACTGGTGTTTTGTGGGTGTTTGTTTCCTGTGTTAGCGTTTGGGCCACACAGGACTGTTGCAGGTTAGTCACGTTTGTTGTTTTGTTAATTTGTAGTGTTTGTTGGTTTGCCATTAAAATCATGAATACCTCCTACTCCGCATCTTGGTCCGATCCATGCTCCTCCTCGTCTGAGGAGGAGAACGACATTGACAACCTTTACACTCGCACTCAACGTGTCAACTACAAAGCAGGAACACTTTGAGCAAAACTCTCAGTGGTTCTGCTTGGCAAGCACAGGCAGTGAATGTTCAAATAGGACTCAGAGACATACAGTGTATGACTGCCCACCATATTACCTTTATTGGGTTACTTGTTACACCCTCATACTATTAAATTAAAAACACATTTACCCCACCTGCAACCTGCTGTACCTAATTATAGTTATTTATCTACACATCGGAAATCAGAACCTACTTGATCTTCTCCCAGCTGTATACCTGATTGTTCTTGACACACCTCTCCCTGGTCTTTGTTTGTCTCTCTCCTCTCACCGTAGCTGTGATTGTGAATTGACGGAAACGGAGATCACCAAAACACAGCATTAGTGAAAGGACATGTGGCTCCATCAGCCTGCAGTCAAACAATGGGGGCATCTCACTGTGTTTAAGTTCCACTTCCTAACCACACAGACATGGGGGCTTGCAGTTGAGAGAGAGACTGTATTATGGTGGAGGACAGGGTAGCTATTTGATTGAATAAAATTCAGGCAGTTACAAATGATAAGGAAATTTGACCAAATTGTATTTGTCGCGTAAAACATCATGGACCGGTAACTAGGAGTCAGAAGGCAGGAAATTGCTAAATGGAGACAGGTTGTGATAATTTCGTTGGCTGAGCACTTTTTAAAGGTCGTCCTCTGTAGTTCAATCGGAGCATGGCGCTTGTGTAACGGATGTGAAATGGCTAGCTAGTTAGCGGGTACGCGCTACTAGCGTTTCAATCAGTTACGTCACTTGCTCTGAAACCTACAAGTAGTGTTGCCCCTTGCTCTGCCCCTTGCTTGGCTTTTGTGGAGTGATGGGTAACGACGCTTCGTGGGTGACTGTTGTTGATGTGTGCAGAGGGTCCCTGGTTCGCGCCCGTGTCGGGGCGAGGGGACGGTTTAAAGTTATACTGTTACACTTGCAATGCCAGGATAGTATGTTCAATTCCTGGGACCACCTGTACGTAAAATGTTTATGCATGTAGTTTTGGATAAAAGTGTCTGCTAAATGGCATATATTATTATTATATTATTATATACTGTATTATAATATTTATTAACCTACAGTATTCTCTATAGATATCTACTGTATCTTGCACACAGTTGCCAAGGAAACGCCAGCAGTTGCCAACAGTCGTTTAAAATTCCAAAATGAGACAGTTGAATCTCTACGGAAATTCCAGAGGTGGAATATTTTTCAACAAAGCGCCATGCTCCAGAAACACAAAACAGTCAACGCACAGTTAGCCCATTTCTTTTCCATAACACCTCAATTCCCAAAACCAGCCATTAACCGATTATCATACAGCTAGGCAACCTGACATGGCATGCATTTTGTGAGGAGAGGAAAATGAAAGCAGAACTATGCCTCAACACTTAGTGCTTTATGTTTTTTATATAGCAGTCTTCTGGTCTTGTTCATCATCTCTTTATGTTTGTTCTCCTGTCTCTACAAGCACTTGGCGAGAGGCTGAGTTTGTTTATTCCGTCATTTTATTATCAGACCAAATTGGTGTTGCGGGAGACCAGAGCAATTTTCAGCCCAGACATGTTAATTAGACACTATATGCTGCTCAGCCAGAGAGAGGAAATATAAATACTTTTTTGTACAATACAACCCCTTTTATGACTCCTGCATAACATTGGTTATGAGGCAACAGATGGCTATTTGGTGATGATGGCAGGGGTGGTTTGGGGCTGCTAGCAGCCTGAGCTTACCATGGCTACCCATCCACATCGCTCCTGCCAACTGACATTTATTCTCCTTGATAAGTCTGGATTTGCCTCCCTCCCTCCCGACGATCTCTAGAATGCAAACACATTTTGACCAGTCTGGTCCCAGAAACCGATAGGTTCAGCCAGAGCTGGCCTACATAATGACGTTAACAACTCTGATACTCTGGTTAGTTAGATTTGTTAGAGACAATCCAATCCGTGAGGAATTTGTTATGTACAACACACCTTATTTTGAAGTCACACAAACGACTTCTTGGATGGAAGTTTCAGACTGAATGTATGTGTTGTTTGATAGAGTTGCGGAATTAAATTCAGAGTGAGTCGTCAGGCAAAGCCTGGGTTTGGTTAAATATTTAACCAATAGCTACCTGGACTATCTGCGTTGACCCTTTTTTCATTACCTATTTTGACTGATCACATAAGCTGCAGTTACTGTTTATTATCTACCCTGTTGCCTAGTCACTTTATCCCTACCAATATGTACATATCTACCTCAATTACATTGTACCCCTGCACATTGACTCGGTACTGCTACCCTAGCCAAGTTATCATTACTTATTCCTTGTGTTATTATTTTTCAAATATTTTTTCTCTTTTTTCCCTCTACATGGTTGGGAAGGGCCCATAAGTAAGCATTCCACTGTTAGTCTGCTCTCTTGTGGAACGATGAGGTGTGCTTTTTAGCTGCCCTGCTTGTCGTGCAAACCATCTAGAGGTTGCTAGCTACTTAGACACAGCATCCTGCATTAATGCTTTGCGTAGATTTATCTGCCGAAGAGGCCCCGTGCCTAGTATCAAGACTGATAAAGGCACAAACGTTGTGGGTGCACAAAGGGAGCTAGCAGGGGCCCTAAAAGAACTGGATCACAAGAAGATTCAGAACACATTACGGAACGTTGGAGTAAAATGGTCATTCAATCCTACCTCAGGAGCCCACCATGGAGGAGTATGGGAAATGCCGATTCGGGCTAGTGAAGAAGATTCTAGCATCATCCTCAAAGAACGAGCACTGGATGACGAGGCGTTGCAAACAGCTCTGTGCGAGGTCGAGGCAATCATAAATGACAGGCCATTAACAACGGTGACCAACGACCCCAACGACCTTGAGCCTCTTCCTGCTTCTACTGAGGGCCCGTCAAAAAACCTGTCATGCCCCTCGGGCTATTCCAGAGAGGAGACCTCTCATGCTGTGTTGTCATGTGTTGCCGCCATGCTTTGTTGTCGTCTTAGGTCTCTCGTTATGTAGTGTTGTGGTGTCTCTCTTGTCATGATGTGTGTTTTGTCCTACACGTTTATTTTTAATCCCAGCCCCCGTCCCCGCAGGCCTTTTGCCATTTGCTAGGCCGTCATTGTAAATAAGAATTTGTTCTTAATAACTGACTTGCCTAGTTAAATAAAGGTTCAATAAAAAATAAAAAAATGCACACACACGAACACACACAACGTTCTGCTGCCCCTGATTCTTTAATGGAGGCCATGTTACAGCATATCAGCCCTGGGAAGTACAGCCATCTTTTAAAAGGATATCGCTCATATTCCCCAACTCAGGATGAAGACAGTGCATCCAACGCAGACATGCAAACAATGGTACTACCATTAGAATTTTTACTAAATGCATTCTTTTAGGACCCACAGATAGATTTGAAATGTTCACGGATTTAAAGACTTTATTTAACGTGTGTTGTAGGGTCAATAAAAACAAACAGTTCAGTTCAAGAGACATGTACTTCAAAGGACAAAAGCACACAGAAGTTGTTTGTGGGTCTAAACAGATGGGAGGGTTTTCAATATGAATGTGGAGAATATAAGAGGAATGTACAAAATTCATCACTGAGATCCCTCTGTATGCATACAGCTTGAATATGTAATACACATTACCCTCTCCCTCCCTCCTCACCCTGTGTCTCCTCAGCCTCCATGCTCTGAAATGGCAACAGTGTCACCACAACACAGCTGGTTAGAGGTGGACAGTTGCAATATGACATGTTGGAATCACTTGTTCATTATATTGTGCTTTTGGATAAACATTATTTATGATACTATTGTAAAGTCAAACAAGGACATCAATATTAGGTTGCTGTATACTGAGTGTACAGAACATTATGAACCGCTCTCTCCATGAGATAAACTGACCAGGTGAATTTAGGCGAAATCTATGATCCCTTATTGATATCCCTTGTTAAATCCAATTCTATCAGAGTGTGAATGGCAAGACAAATATTTAAGTGCCTTTGAACGATGTACCAGTTTGAGATGCAGCAGAAAAAAAAAATACCCGAGCTAAAGACTTCTATAATGGTCCTCTAATACAGGACTAGTGTACTACTTTTGTGAAAATAGAGTGTTTACCAGCATTTGTAACAGTCTGATAGTTATCTGTACAAAACAGTTAATCTGATAATACTTGTGGAATATAAAAATACTTGCTTGATATATGTTTTCCAGTTTCTTGAAATACTTTGCAAATGCAACTTATTTCTATGGGAAAACTGAAATGGTATATTCATTCCTTTTCAATAGATGCTCTTATCCAGAGCAACTTAGAGTAGACTGCATACATTTTCATACTTTTCTGTACTGGTCCCCCGTGGGATACAAACCTACAACCCTAGTACTGCAAGCATCATGCTCTACCAACTGAGCCACACATCACAAACCACTTGATGTCTCAATGTACTCAATTACTGTGTTGTGCATTGTTTTTCTTCATGGTGATGGAAAGTCCACAGGTAGAAACCTAGATGACCAGCCTATGTACAATACAGTCATTTGTGCTGCTTTGTAAGAATGGTAAATTAATACTGCACAAGAAGTGGTTGTTTTCCAATAAAAATATTTAATTTGATGTAGATGTTTTGCATCTTTTGATATAAATGTTTGAGGACAGGGTCTTGTTCTTTCTGGATTCCATTAGAATGACAATAGCAGAGAAAGGGATTCTTACAATTCCAACTATTGAATCCTCCAAGATACTGTATTTAATTACACAACTACCTTTTTATGCCAAAGCTGAGATGCTAAAAAAAATGTTTTGCCTGCAGTTCAGAGGTCTATATCAGTCTGCTAATAAAGGCCCAGTGCACTATTTTTGTGTCCCCATAGAAGAAACCTTTTTGTTTCCAGGTAGAACCCTTTAAGGTTCTAGACAGCACCTTTTATTCTAAGAGTGTAAAGTGCCTGTAGCGAAGGGTTGGCTTAAGGTTCTATAGCCTCATTTCAACGACACTTCAGAGGATATCTATGCCAACAGTAAGCAACATTAGCAATGCTCTTTGTGGGCTCAAATATCAGGGAGATAGGGTGTTATATGACTATTTCCCATGCTATGGAATAGAATAATTATGTCAACGAAGGTAATACAACTCAGCCTACACAGTAGCATTAGGCTATATAGCAAAGAAACAGCATGTCTTGTTAACCTTCTGTAACTTTAATTATTAAATGGGAACAAATGTTCGAAATGATCTGTTTGCGTGATCAAATACACTGTACATCAAAGCAGACAGACTTGAAGCACAGGGTAGTAGTATAGAATATACTCTTTCTGTTGGTGCCTGGGTGTTTTACCTGCATGCGTACCAAATCAAATCAAATCACATTGTATTTGTCACATGAGCCGAATAACAACAAGACCTTAGAGTGAAATGCTTACTTACAAGCCCTTAGCCAACAATACAGTTTTAAGAAAAAATAAGATGAAGAAAATATTTACTGAATAAACTGAAGTTGAAAAAAGTAACACAATAAAAGAACAAGGCTATATGAAGGGGGTACCGGTACCGAGTCAATGTGCAGGGGTACAGGTTAGTCAAGGTAATTGAGGTAATATGTACATGTAAGTATGCATAGATAATAAACAGCGAATAGCAGCAGCGTAAAAAAAGTGGGGGTTTAATGCAAATAGTCCCTGTTTATCTTTTCATATGGGAGCTCCACTACAGCCCTGTCGATTTGAAAGGGGGCGTGCTCAGCCCTCCTTTTCCTGTAGTAACGTGGTGGTTCATTAAGCACAGAGGTGTGTGTGTGTGTGTGTGTGTGTGTGTGTGTGTGTGTGTGTGTGTGTGTGTGTGTGTGTGTGTGTGTGCGTGCATGTTTTCTTCAGTAATAAAAGACCATCCCTGTTTATCTTTCCATATAGGAGCAGAGACACAAAAACAGACCAGGCAGGCACAACAGGATGCTAGACCTCTGGTGGATCTACGTGCTCTTATAAGCAGGAAATTAAGATTCATTCACATCAACACAATAAATAAATGCATTGCTACATTCATAATACACTGTACTGCAGCCAGAATGAGGGGGGGGGGGGAAACGTTAAAAGTTCCCTAAGTGGCATTATGGGCTAATATAATAATATAGTGCAGCGCAGTAGAACTGTTCCGTGCAGTGAAAGTGGCTCATGTGCGCCAATACATTACACGGTGGCTTTAAAAAATGCCCATTAAAGTTGTATCTCTTTTATGCTAAAACACGACATGCCATGCATACTGTAATCAAACACAGACTATTCTGCAGAAGAAAGGGGCTCCTTTTAAACAGCATTTTGAAAAGCAAGATGTTCAGGAGATTCACAGAAAGGAGAAATCAAATCATTCCACAAATGGGGAAAGTGGCTTTTCTCTTTGAGCCACAGTAGCAGACAGACAGACAGACAAGAGAGCTTCCCAGGTCCACTAGGATGAATACAAGAAACCTTCTCATTGGCCATTCATTCAATGATGTAAAGTACTTACAGTAGCTTGCAAAAGTATTCACCCCCTTGGCATTTTTCCTATTTTGTTGCCTTACAACCTGGAATTAAAATATACATTTTTTGTGGGTTTGTATCATTTGATTTACACAACATGCCTACCACTTTGAAGATGGAAAATATGTTTTATTGTGAAACAAACAAGAAATAAGACAAAAAAATGGAAACATTCCCATTCCCTTCCCTGCCGTTAGAACAGCCTCAATTAGTCGGGGCATGGACTCCACAAGGTGTCATGCGTTCCACGGGGATGCTGGCCCATTCTTGATACACACAGGAAACTGTTCAACGTGAAATCCCCAGCAGCGTTGCAGTTCTTGACACAAACCAGTGCGACTGGCACCTATTACCATACCATTAAGTCTTTTTTCATGCCCATTCACTCTCTGAATGGCCAACATACACCACCCATGTCTCAATTGTCTCAAAGCTTAAAAATCCTTCTTTAACCTGTCTCCTCCATTTCAACAACACTGACTGAAGTGAATTTAACAAGTGACATTTTATCAGTAGCTTGCAAATTTCATCCCCCTGAAAAGTTGAACAAATATTACGGCTGAACTCAAATGTGCTGGTTGATAAAATACCTGTATTTATGGGAAATATGTTTTTAAAGGGTATTTTGTTCTTAAATTATATTGTAAATTGGAATGGTAGAGTTATGTCAATGGAGTTATCAGAATTGTACGGGAAGGTCTGCTCAATCCAAGAGTACAAACAATTGATTACACCATTACTCCAAAAATGGAGGAGGCAGGTGGAGGTAGAGAACTGGTCTGTCTGCCCAATATAAAGGATCAAAACTGGCAGAGGAATAAAAATAGCATAAATAGGAAAGTATACCAGTTTCATTTGAGGACCAGAATGTTTACAACTGTGCCATACAGATTCCAAAAAAGTTGGGAAGAGATTTTTGATGTACCGATTCCATGGTACAGGGTGTATGAGTTTATATATAAAACAACGCAAGATTCAAAACTTTGTGCTTTTCAGCTAAAATGATTATATCGAATTCTGGCCACCAACAAAATGTTGAATATTTGGGACATAAAATCATTAAAGCTCTGCAGATGTTGTGAGAATACAGAATCCTTAGACCATTTATTTTGGTATTGCCCTCAGATAACTTGTTTCTGGTCTCAGGTTCAGGAATGGCTGAAAATCTAAAATTGACCCTAGAAATAGTACTGTTAGGAGATCTGGAGAGTCAGTCAATTACTAATATACTAATACTCTTAGTAAAAGTATTTATCTTCAACTCGCAATCTGTGGATTCCATTCGATTAGATAGATTGAAATTGTACGTTTGTCACGTTCGTCCTCGTCTGAGGAGGAGCATGGATCGGACCAAAACGCAGCTTGAGTAGAATACATGTTTGTTTTATTAAAGAAAGACGAAGAAGAAAAAACTCTTAACAAACTACAAAACAATAAATGACGTAAACAGACCTGAACATGAGAACTTACAGACAATGAAGAACGCACGAACAGGAACAAACTAACAAACGAAACAGTCCCGTGTGGCACAAACACTGACACAGGAACAATCACCCACAAACAAACAGCTTGAACAGCCTACCTTAATGCAATCGCAGTGTTAGAATTCTAAAAATATCTTCATTACGACATAAGGCTTATGTTATAGCGAGAGAGTGGCCAAAACCTGGGTGCAAAACTACTAGTATACAGAGACAGATATATGAAATAGCATCACAAAATGGGTCCTACTTTTGGTGATCTTCCATCAGAATGTTGGACAAGGGGTCCTTTGTCCAGAACAGTCGTTGTTAGGATTTAGAACATAGTTTTTCCCTCTTGAATTAGCAAGCACACTGGCCAAGTGGCGCGAAGCTCTCCTTTCTGAACAAAGGCACACAACGCAACACGCCTAACGTCCCAAATAAATTTCAAAAATCTAATAAAACTATATTGAAAAAACATACTTTACGATGATATTGTGACATGTATCAAATAAAATCAAAGCCGGAGATAGTAGTTGCCTATAACGACGGCTTTTCAGAAGGCAATTCCAGGTCCATCTGCGCGCTTTCCAGAAAACAGGAAATGGATGACTCGTCATGCCAAGAAGATATATTCCACCTCAGACCAAGATAAACACTTCATTTATTCTCTCACTTCCTCTTGCCATCTAGGGGAAGATGTATGACGTGCATGTATACTCATACGTATCATGCCCATTTATAGCAGGCCCTTGAACAGAGCATAATTTTCACTTTCCACTTCCTGGTCAGAAAGTGTGCTGCCAAATGAGTTCTGTTTTACTCACAGACAAAATTCAAACGGTTTTAGAAACTAGAGAGTGTTTTCTATCCAATAGTAATAATAATATGCATATTGTACGAGCTAGAGTACGAGGCCGTTTAAATTGGGCACGATTTTCCCCCAAAGTGTAAATAGCGCCCTCTATCCTCAACAGGTTAATGTTTTGTACACTCAGTGTATGTATTTCAATGAACCTTGACCAAAACTTGCACTTCTGTCTTTTCACTAGCTCAGAACAGCATGGTTTCTAATTGGACTCAAACTCTAGAATCTAGACTGTACAAGATGTACTGTGGATTACAGGATATACCGTAGACCGGTGAAATTCACAGTATTAATGTTCTTGGTACGGAGGGAGAATCCTTTGTCTTACAATGTCACGATCCTCTAAGGTGGAAACAGTGGACCAAAGCGCAGCGTGGTGAGCGTACATACTTCTTTATTTTAAGATGTCGCCAACGAAAAAACATGACGCCAACGTAGTGCTCACAGGCAACTATACATGGACAACTACCCACAATTACAGGTGGGAAAAAAGGCTACCTAAGTATGGTTCTCAATCAGAGACAACGATAGACAGCTGCCTCTGATTGAGAACCACACCCGGCCAAACACACAGAAATACAAATCATAGAAAAAGGAACATAGACTGCCCAACCAAATCACACCTTGACCAAACCAAAATAGAGACATAAAAAACTCTCTACGGTCAGGGCGTGACATACAAGATGATTTTATCAGAGCAAACATTCTAAACAATGATGTCACCATTGAGGCAGAGCCAGCAATCAAACATCATCCATATGCATCCTTATTCCTTACTCATCTCCTTCCAGGCCAGAGCAGAGAACGTCAGACTTTCCTCTACTTATAGAATCTGCCAAGAGACAACAACCAACATGAGGTCACCCTATGACTTCACTACAACAGTCACACTTCTAAGCTGCTCATCATCTTTTGTCAGCCCTAGTTTACTACTAGAGCTGTGAACTGTCAGCATTTAATCTAGATTTCATATTTCACATGTGTTATAGTCTTCTGAGACCTGATTCAAGTCATATGGGTAAAAGGGCATTTTGTAGAGCATTCTAATGAGGGAAACTATGAGCCGGGGTCAAAAGTAGGCCATATAGGTGGGAATTCTGACCAGATTTAAAGCTGCAATATGTAACTTTTTGGGCAACCTGACCACATTCACATAGAAATATGAGTTATAGATCTGTCATTCTCATTGAAAGCAAGTCTAAGAAGCGGTAGATCTGTTCTGTGTGTGCTTTCTCTGTGCTTCACGTTCTTAAGTTTCATTTCTGCATCTTTTACTCTCAGTTTTTGTACACTAGCTTATTAAAACAGCTGAAAATACAACATTTTTCTTTCTGGAAAAAAAGACGGTAAAATGATTCTCTACACTGTACGTGATTGTTTTGTCACATAAACGGAAAGTAGGCAAACTATTAGACTTAGTAACCAGGAGATGACAGATCGATTTCTGCAAAGTGCAGCTGTAATCACACAAAAATAGAACAAACGAAAAGAGAGTCGAGGAGACTGCGTTGTTCAGGGGCAAAACAACAACCTTGTCAGCGCAGGGATTTGATCCAGCAACCTTTCTGTTACTGGCCAAATGCTCTAACCACTCAGCGAACAGCCACCCCAGTGAGTTGCAATTCAGCAACTATAGTAGAGAGATGAACGAGTAATCCTTTAAACATGACGGCGGAACCTTTTAACCTCGCACAGTACAGCAAGGACCTATTAACCTCACACAGTACAAGAGGACAAAACACACAGTGTCTGGTTGAAAAACTGTTATTTGTCTCCTGCCATTGAGTGATGCTTTAAATGCCACTAAATAACAACCTGTCACAAGTCTGGATAAGACTGATCTCTCTTTTCCTTTTCTCCTCCTCTCTTTTCCTTTTATATTTTTCCATCGCTCCTCATGACACACGGCTTCCCTGCTGTGTGGACATGGTGGGGTCGTTCATGCTCTGGGTCATCTTGGCAACCACTCACACTGGCGTCATCTACTGAGCGGGGTATAACAATTTAAATTGTAAAGCATTTAAAAAGTTATCCTGTTTAGATAAAACTATACTAAATATATCACCAAATAACTGATTAAAACACACTATTTTGCAAAGAAGGTCTACAGTAGCCTCAACAGCACTCTGTAGGGTAGCACCATGGTGTAGCTGGAGGACAGATAGCTTCCGTCCTCCTCTGGGTACAATACAATACAAAATACAAAACCTAGGAGGCCCATGGTGTAACGGTCCTGACCTGTTTTATGTTGTTTTTGTATGTGTTTAGGTCAGGGCATGTGTTTTGGGTGGGCAGTCTATGTTATCTGTTTCTATGTTGGTTTTGGTTGCCTGGTATGGCTCTTAATTAGAGGCAGGTGTTTTGCGTTCTCCTCTAATTAAGAGTCATATTTAGGTAGGGTGTTCTCACTGTTTGTTTGTGGGTGATTGTCTCCTGTGTCTGTGTCGAAGTTACACCATACGGGATTGTTTCGGTTTGTTCGTGCGTTTATGTAGTCTGTTCCTGTGTCAGCGTGCTTCGTGTATTTGTAAGTTCGTTTGTTCAGGTCTGTCTACATCGTTTTGTTATTTTGTTAGTTATATCAAGTATAGTTCGTTTTTCGTCTTTGTCTGTTTTGTTTATTTAATAAATCATCATGTATTCACAACCTGCTGCGCCTTGGCTCGATCACTACTCCACCTCTTCGTATGAAGAGAGAGAGGAATGCCGTAACAGAATCACCCACCCCTCCAGAGCCAAGCAGCGGAGTAAATGGAGTAAAGGACAGGGCAACAAGGACTTCTGGACTTGGGAGCAGATATTGAATGGAGAAGGTCCCTGGGCTAAGGCAGGAGAGAATCGCCGCTCTCAGGAAGAGAGGGAGGCAGTTAAAGCCCAGGAGCGGTGGTTTGAGGAGGCAGCAAGGAGACGTGGCTGGAAGCCCGAAAAGCCATGGGAACAGCTGGAGGCACTGAGGAGAGCAGAGGCTACCGGAGAGAGGAACCGGAGCTATGAGGGAACGCGTCTGGCACGGAAGCCCAAAAAGCCCGTAAGTAATTCCCAAAAATTTCTTGGGGGGGGGCTAAGAGGTAGTGGGCCTAGGGCAGGTAGGAGACCTGCGCCCACTTCCCAGGCTTACCGTGGAGAGCGGGAGTACGGGCAGGCGCCGTGTTACGCAGTAGAGCGCACGGTGTCTCCTGTACGAGTGCATAGCCCAGTGCGGGTTATTCCACCTCCCCGCACTGGTAGGGCTAGATTGGGTATTGAGCCAGGTGTCATGAGGCCGGCTCAACGCGTCTGGTCTCCAGTGCGTCTCCTCGGGCCGGCATACATGGCACCGGCCTTACGCATGGTTTCCCCGGTTCGCCTACATAGGCCGGTGCGGGTTATTCCACCTCCCCGCACTGGTCGGGCGACCGGGAGCATTCAACCAGGTAAGGTTGGGCAGGCTCAATGCTCAAGAGTGCCAGTACGCCTCCACGGTCCGGTATTTCCGGCGCCACCTCCCCGCCCCAGCCTAGTACCTACAGTGCCTACACTACGCACTAGGCTACCAGTGCGTCTCCTGAGCCCAGTTCCTCGTCCACGCACTCTCTCTGTAGTGCGTGTATCCAGTTCGGTGCCTCCAGTTCCGGCACCACGCACTAAGCCTCCTGTGCGTCTCCAGAGCCCTGAACACACTGTATCTTCTCCCCCTACTAATCCTGATGTGCTTGTCCTCAGCCCGGTGTCACCAGTGCCGGTACCTCGCATCAGGGATAGAGTAGGCTTTGAGAGTACAGTGTGCCCTGTCCCTGCTCCCCGCACTAGTAGGAAGGTGCTTATCCTTAGCCCGGTGCCTCCAGTTCCGGCACCACGCACCAGGTCTACAGTGCGCCGTATCCGGCCAGAGCCATCCGTCTCCCCAGCGCCATCTGAGCCATCCGTCTCCCCAGCGCCATCTGAGCCATCCGTCTCCCCAGCGCCATCTGAGCCATCCGTCTCCCCAGCGCCATCTGAGCCATCCGTCTCCCCAGCGCCATCTGAGCCATCCGTCTCCCCAGCGCCGTCTGAGCCATCCGTCTGCCATGAGCCTGCAAAGCCGCCCGTCTGCCATGAGCCTGCAAAGCCGCCCGTCTGCCATGAGCCTACAGAGCCGTCCGCCAGACAGGAGCCGCTAGAGCCGTCCGCCAGACAGGAGCCGCTAGAGCCGTCCGCCAGACAGGATCTGCCAGAGCCGCCAACCAGACAGGATCTGCCAGAGCCGCCAACCAGACAGGATCTGCCAGAGCCGCCAACCAGACAGGATCTGCCAGAGCCGCCAACCAGACAGGATCTGCCAGAGCCGCCAACCAGACAGGATCTGCCAGAGCCGCCAACCAGACAGGATCTGCCAGAGCCGCCAGCGAGCCATGAGCAGCCAGAGCCGTCAGAGAGCCATGAGCGTCGAGAGCCGTCAGCCCGCCATGAGCGTCGAGAGCCGTCAGCCCGCCATGAGCGTCGAGAGCCGTCAGCCCGCCATGAGCGTCGAGAGCCGTCAGCCTGCCATGAGCGTCGAGAGCCGTCAGCCTGCATAGACCTGCCAGAGTCCTTCAGCCAGGATCTGCCAGAGTATATCAGCCGGGACCTGCCCCTTGTCCCGGTGCTGCCCCTTGTCCCGGTGCTGCCCCTTGTCCCGGTGCTGCCCCTTGTCCCGGTGCTGCCTCCTGTCCCGGTGCTGGTCTTTATCCTGGTGCTGCCCCTTATCCTGGTGCTGCCCCTTGTCCCGGTGCTGCCCCTTGTCCCGGTGCTGCCCCTTGTCCCGGTGCTGCCCCTTGTTCCGGTGCTGCCCATTGTCCCGGTGCTGCCCCTTCTCCTGGTGCTGGCCGTTTATTTAGGGGATGTGAGTTTTAGGGTGGTCATTGGGAGGGGAAGACAGAAACGGGGAGTGACTATGGTGGTGTGGGGACAGCGTCCAGAGCCGGAGCCACCACCGTGGTCAACTGCCCACCCAGACCCTCCCCTGGACTTTGTGCTGGTGCGCCCGGCGTTCGCACCTTGAGGGGGGGTTATGTAACGGTCCTGACCTGTTTTATGTTGTTTTTGTATGTGTTTAGGTCAGGGCATGTGTTTTGGGTGGGCAGTCTATGTTATCTGTTTCTATGTTGGTTTTGGTTGCCTGGTATGGCTCTTAATTAGAGGCAGGTGTTTTGCGTTCTCCTCTAATTAAGAGTCATATTTAGGTAGGGTGTTCTCACTGTTTGTTTGTGGGTGATTGTCTCCTGTGTCTGTGTCGAAGTTACACCATACGGGATTGTTTCGGTTTGTTCGTGCGTTTATGTAGTCTGTTCCTGTGTCAGCGTGCTTCGTGTATTTGTAAGTTCGTTTGTTCAGGTCTGTCTACATCGTTTTGTTATTTTGTTAGTTATATCAAGTATAGTTCGTTTTTCGTCTTTGTCTGTTTTGTTTATTTAATAAATCATCATGTATTCACAACCTGCTGCGCCTTGGCTCGATCACTACTCCACCTCTTCGTATGAAGAGAGAGAGGAAGCCGTTACACATGGTTCTCACCCCCTTCCATAGACTTACACAGTAATTATGACAACTTCCGGAGAATGTCCTCCAGCCTTTCAGAGCTCTTCCAGCATGAACTGACATTTTGTCCACCCAGTCAAAGGATCAGAGAATGAATCTAGTACTGAAAGCATATGCTACAGCTAGCTAGCACTGCAGTGTATAACATGTGGTGAGTAGTTGACTCAGAAAGACAATAGTTGAACAGTTTTGAACAAATACATTTCTTCCAAAATGAAGAAGCAAGAGAGAAATAGAGTGTCATATTTTTTCAGTTTCATTTATTTAGCTAGTAAATGTAGCTAGCTAGTTTAGCCTACTGAAACACCCTACTCAAGCAGAGGGCTGCTATGTTAGCTAGCTGGCTATGTCTTTCCAACACAACACTGGAACTCTTCCAAGTCAAGAATGTCACCAGGCCCGCCGGTGTAACTGCTTACTTACTGTACACTAACATTACTGCTTGCTTTACTAACATGTTAGTTCTATTACCTACGCTGACTATGACGTTACTCTAGCTAATACGGGGACAACGATGTAGGCTGTTTGTAGAGGTTTGGCTTGGAAGGTTTTTTTCGCCAGGTCACATACAGCTGATGTGTTGTACATTGAAGTCCACAAGCAAAGGGAAGAGAAGGAACGCAACGTGGCTGTTATGAGAGTGAACTCTGTTTACGCGTGATCAGGGGTGTATTCATTCCGCCGATTCTGTTGAAGATCATTTTTTTAACGTAAGCAAACGGAACAAAACAGGGATAAACATACCTGAATTTGTCCAATGGAAACTCTCGTTTGCAACTGTTGGACTAATAAGTATACTAACTATTATACCCTATGTCAGCTAGATGCAGGCAAGAGTGTCACTGTCTGTCACCTCAAATTTGTCTCTCGACCTGCGTGCATCTATGTTGTAAACTTTCATTCATAGGCTAAGTTGTAGCAACCTCATGATGGGTATAGGGAAAATTTGAGTATAATGTAGTAGTCTAAACCTATCGCTGTTACATTGAACCGGGTGAATGAAATATGAATGAGATTCATCCAATATGCTGTAATAGAAATAAGGCCATGCTCATGGAAGAAGAAAAATAAATAAATCGATCTGCCTCATCTTAAGCGGCACCGACCGCCACTTTTGTATGCGTGCGTGTCCTACCCTGTGAACAGGCCAGTAGGTCAGGAGAGAATGCAACATCAACAGTCAACTTTTCCCAATGAACATGGCCTCATGGCAACAGTCAGGCAAATTGAACAAAGCAACGCCCCTATCCTCCTCCTCACACTCACCCCTCTTCCTCACCCAACAACATCATAGCGCACACCCACACATATTCTTATGCTTGACAAAAAAAAATGCTTGTATGCAACACTTAATCTAATCAAATCCTACGTTTGGCAGACAATTTTGTTTTGGTAAATAAAGCATTAGCAGCACTAGATACCCTGTAGCCTACCACACCTCACTGGCACATGTAATGTGTAGGCTATAGTTCATAGACTCACATTGTGATGCAAATGCAGACATGCACAAATGCATAAGTATACACGTCCGTACACAGACAGAGACAGAGACAGAGAACGGGAACATGTTCCTCTCTCCACTCTAAACTGTCACGTTATTTGTGTTCCTGCCAAACGTACACACCCCAAACCGTCCATTAAAAATATGTTGTTTTTCTTCACCAAGAGAATTTGTGATTTATGAGTCTGTAAGGAAAGCAGTATTGGCTTTTAGTTAAATTGATCATAGAACAACTACCTTGCCCATTCCACAGGGAAAAATATTAATTCAATCTCTAATAGATACAGTAGGGAGATATCCCCAAATGCTTTTCCTTTACTTACTTAGACACATTCAAATGGAATGTTGTGTCCGCAACCTTCAATGTTGGTTCAGGAACTCTGCGCCCACCTACAAAATAATATAGGGGAAATACTGGAACACCATGTACAGAGAGGCCTCGCTGATACATGATGCTACACTCTAATGCTAGTTCTCAGCCACCATCTAAGACCTAACCCTGGGGCTTGAGAGTTGAGGACACTAGATAGGTGAGGTCAGTGTGAATGAATAATTATCAGATTGTAAATCGCCACCCTCTACAGGAAATTAGAGACTGATTGTCGAATCACAGCAGCCGACAACACAGCAATTCTAACTCAGACCTCCCCAGGATGTAACCTGTTCTTAGGGCAATATGTAGGATGTGGTATGTATATTTAATCCCTCCATTTAGTATGATATATTACTTTACATTAGGTTACATTATGAATGGAATAGCGGTTGTAGAATATCATACGAGTTAGAGGACTTATCATAAGTTGTACCCGGTCGTACAATAGCATACAAATTGAGTGACGTAACTTACAGTGCCTTGCAAAAGTTTTCACCCCACTTGGCGTTTTTCCTATATTGTTGAATTACAACCTGTACTTTAAATTGATTTCATGTAATGGACATAGACAAAATATATATATATACAGTATATATATATATATATATATATATATATATATATATATATATATATATATATATATATATATACAGTATATATATATATATATATATATATACAGTATATATATATATATATATATATATATATATATATATATATATACTGCTCAAAAAAAGAAAGGGAACACTTAAACAACACAATGTAACTCCAAGTCAATCACACTTAGGAAGCAACACTGATTGACAATAAATTTCACATGCTGTTGTGCAAATGGAATAGACAACAGGTGGAAATTTTAGGCAATTAGCAAGACACCCCCAATAAAGGAGTGGTTCTGCAGGTGGTGACCACAGACCACTTCTCAGTTCCTATGCTTCCTGGCTGATGTTTTGGTCACTTTTGAATGCTGGCGGTGCTTTCACTCTAGTGGTAGCATGAGACGGAGTCTACAACCCACACAAGTGGCTCAGGTAGTGCAGCTCATCCAGGATGGCACATCAATGCGAGCTGTGGCAAGAAGGTTTGCTGTGTCTATCATCGTAGTGTCCAGAGCATGGAGGCGCTACCAGGAGACAGGCCAGTACATCAGGAGACGTGGAGGAGGCCGTAGGAGGGCAACAACCCAGCAGCAGGACCGCTACCTCCGCCTTTGTGCAAGGAGGAGCACTGCCAGAGCCCTGCAAAATGACCTCCAGCAGGTCAGAAACAGACTCCATGAGGGTGGTATGAGGGCCCGACGTCCACAGGTGGGGGTTGTGCTTACAGCCCAACACCGTGCAGGACATTTGGCATTTGCCAGAGAACACCAAGATTGGAAAATTCGCCACTGGCGCCCTGTGCTCTTCACAGATGAAAGCAGGTTCACACTGAGGACGTGACAGACGTGACAGAGTCTGGAGACGCCGTGGAGAACGTTCTGCTGCCTGCAACATCCTCCAGCATGACCGGTTTGGCGGTGGGTCAGTCATGGTGTGGGGTGGCATTTCTTTGGGGGGCCGCACAGCCCTCCATGTGCTCGCCAGAGGTAGCCTGACTGCCATTAGGTACCGAGATGAGATTCTCAGACCCCTTGTGAGACCATATGCTGGTGCGGTTGGCCCTGGGTTCCTCCTAATGCACGACAATGCTAGACCTCATGTGGCTGGAGTGTGTCAGCAGTTCCTGCAAGAGGAAGGCATTGATTCTATGGACTGGCCCGCCCGTTCCCCAGACCTGAATCCAATTGAGCACATCTGGGACATTATGTCTCGCTCCATCCACCAACGCCACGTTGCACCACAGACTGTCCAGGAAATGGTGGATGCTTTAGTCCAGGTCTGGGAGGAGATCCCTCAGGAGACCATCTGCCACCTCATCAGGAGCATGCCCAGGCGTTGTAGGGAGGTCATACAGGCACGTGGAGGCCACACACACTACTGAGCCTCATATTGACTTGTTTTAAGGACATTACATCAAAGTTGGATCAGTGTGGTTTTCCACTTTAATTTTGAGTGTGACTCCAAATCCAGACCTCCATGGGTTGATAAATTTGATTTCCATTGATCATTTTTGTGTAATTTTGTTGTCAGCACATTCAACTATGTAAAGAAAAAAGTATTTAATAAGAATATTTCATTCATTCAGATCTAGGATGTGTTATTTTAGTGTTCCCTTTATTTTTTTGAGCAGTGTATATAAATTAATTAGGTTTCCATGGCTGAGCAGCCGCACACAAGCCTAAGATGCGCAAGTGATTTTAGGCTTGTGTGCGGCTGCTCAGCCATGGAAACCTATTTCATTTCTATTTTACTAGGCAAGTCAGTTAAGAACAAATTCTTATTTTCAATGACGTCCTAGGAACAGTGGGTTAACTGCCTTGTTCAGGGTCAGAACGACAGCTTTTTACCTTGTCAGCTCGCAAGCAATGCCCAGTAACGCCAAGCATCAGCTGGAGTGGTGTAAAACTCGCCGCCATTAGACACTGGAGCAGTGGAAATGCGTTCTCTGAAGTGAAGGACGAATCTGGGTTTGGCGGATGCCAGGAGAAAGTTACCTTCACGAATGCATAGTGCCAACTGTAAAGTTTGGTTGAGGAGGAATAATGGTTGGGCGCTGTTTTCCATGGTTTGTGCTAGGCCCCTAACTTCCAGTGAAGGGAAATCTTAACGCTACAGCATACAATGACATTCTAGACAATTCTGTGCTTCCAACTTTGTGGAAACAGTTTGGGGAAGGTCCTTTCCTGTTTCAGCATGACAATGCCCCTGTGCACAAAGCGAAGTCCATGCAGAAATGGTTTGTCGAGATCGATGTGGAAGAACTTGACTGGCCTGCACAAAGCCCTGATCTCAACCCCATCGAGCACCTTTGGATGAATTGGAACGCCGACTGCGAGCCAGGCCTACTCGCCCGACCTCTCTAATGCTCTTGTGGCTGAATGGAAGCAAGTCCCCCCCGGCAATGTTCCAACATCTAGTAGAAAGCCTTCCCAGAACAGTGGAGGCTGTTATAGAAGAAAAAGGGAGACCAACTCCATATTAATGCCCATGATTTTGGAATGAGATGTTCGACCCGCAGGTGTCCACATACTTTTGGTCATGTAGTGTATAATAGGTCTTGGAGGTGTATCAACATATGTATAGTATGCTTTGTATGGCTCTGAGGCCAGGCTGCAGGGTGAAGTGAACTCGCTGACCCTGGGACAGTTCTATTCTCTCATGGTTATCATTAAAGAAATCTGATATGTGACCAGTCAGTCACTCATTACATTAGCGCTGGGCCTGACAAGTGTGAGGTGAGGTGCTGATCCAAAGTTTGTGTTTTGGGGGTATTCAAAAGTGTTGATTATTATTGCCACTTTTCCCTGAGGCCCCTGCCCTCAGGGCAGATAGCTGATACAAACTCCTTTTTAGATTATAAGGATGTGAAGAGTATTGGAAGCAAGGCACTAATATCTTTCTCATGATGGTAACCGCACCAAAGTGACCTTCAAAAGACTGGCCACTCACCACTCCATCACCTGAGAACACACTGGGAGGCAGCAGGCACTTATGTGAGATCAATACAGGGTTTCTGTAAGACAATATGAGGTCAACACCGGACAAAGCACACCAAAAACATTTGTTTGACTTATATACCTTGTTTGAGTATGGCGGCCTGGCGAGGTTGATGCCATCTCCGATGACTTTATCCCTAATCATGATCTTCAGCTTCAGTTTGGGGTAAATCACCAACTCCCTTCGGTTGCCAAGCATCAGGTTCCTTTGCACGCACAGATATGTGCCCCCGTTCCTCCCGACCCGGTCACTGTCCGGTTCGGTCCAAGACTTTGACCCCCAGAGTTTGGACTCGTAATGTTCCAACAGGTGGCTTTTGGGGGGTGTGGTGGGCATTGGCTCAAGTGTGAAGTAAAGCCCGGCGGCTTCCTCATCCTCGTCTTTCAGCCTTTGCACCGCGTTGTTGATCCTTCGCCGGTGGTGCGGTATGTAGACACCGATAGCATCCAGGTCGGGGTCCCCAATTTGTTTGCAAACTTCCAGATCATCATAGCCGTTATCCACGAAGGACTCCACATACTGAGAGAGCTGGAGGGTCTTCAGCCACTCAAACACGATGCTAGGTCCACGGGTGGTCATTTTGGGGAGCAAGCAAGAAGAACAAATACGAAGGAAAAAGGTTCAGTAAATCAGAAAAACACTAGTCATTCTGCTTTATTCTAATGAAAATCCTGACTGCGTGTAGCACGCTCATCCTCTCCTTGTCTCCATGTGTCCCATCTACCAACATGCGCGCTATGCATAGAGCAAGTGTTTGCCAGCTACTCGAAAGTCCCCACTCCGCAGTATCTCCACTACAATGGATAGTCCCCAGCTACATCTCAATGCACTTAGTGTCCTGCCTGCATTCAAATGAATTGAACTGATTCGTGAGTGTTTGCTGCCATCTACTGGGAAAAGATTGATTTGTCGATAACTGTGCCTCTGAGTGGACCAATGAAGAACATGTATGGGCTCTGGGACTTGACCTTGATGAGACTGTCCTGATTTTTAGGCTCAAACTTCATGATACTGTCTGAGGCACTCACTTTTAGACATAGCCGCGAGAAGTAGTAGTGGGGGGTGCGACAAATAATCCTCCCACAAAAATATATTCATATTTTTAATGATGGAATAGCACAGTCCAGCTGCCTTAGCTTCACAAGTAATCAGAATATTCTGATCAATTCTAAATAAATTATATTTAATTACTACTAAAATTCCATTAAAAACAATAGATTGAGAAACAAAATAAATACGTAGGCTACAGCAGCCTAAAAGTAGGTAAATGGTGGTTTCTTCCCTGTCTTCTCTCTGGCGAATGATGACGAAATGTAGGCTGCATGTGTGCACTGCAGAGGCCCATTGGAGGCTTGACAACTTCATAATGTTGGGAAAAAAATATCACCTGTCTGCCTTGACGTTCATAGAACTTCACCGACCTGCTCTGGTGCAGTGGAATCCAGAACGATATGTGACCACCTGGTTACAACGACACTGTCCTGCCAAGGACACTCAAACCAGAGTGGCCACCATAAAGCCCAAGAGCCTGACTCTCTCTGGAAGTTGCTGTGGCCCTGCTTGGGATCTTTAGCCTATATTGACTATTGGTTGAGGCCCGTTAGGGTAGGCTATGACAGGGTGGGGAATTAGAAATGTGAATTGGGCCAAATTGGCGGTAATAATGCGTAATTATAGATTAAACGTATCGGTGCTCATTGGCCGTTGGAAATACGCATTACACACCAAGTTGGATATCGCAAATTCACAATGAGTGATTTGGATGGAATCAGTGGCTAACTGCAAGCATAACAAAGCAATCACTAGCCTGCTATTCAGTGGAGTGGGTGTGTGGTTCAAGTCTGGGTTTAAGGATCTCTTTTCCAAGCTTAAATAAGGATTGGTGTCCCGCATGCGTAAATCAAATAAATTCTAATAGTTATTATGGATTTTAAACATTTAGGTACATATAAGTGTCTTATATTGGCTGAAAGCTTAAATTCTTGTTAATTGAACTGCACTGTCCGATTTACAGTAGCTATTACAACGGAAACATGCCATGCAATTGTTTTGAGGACGGCGCCCCACGATATTTTTCCACCAGCACAGGTTTCATACATTCACATATAAAGATTAAATATTCTTTTCCTTTTTGAAAATCTTCCTCTGATTTGTCATCCAAAGGGTCCCCGCTATAACATGTAGTGTTGTTTTGTTCGATAAATCCTTTTTATATCCCAAAAAATCTGTTTAGTTGGCGCCATCGATTTGATTAATCCACTCGTTCATATTGCAGAGAAAGGAATCTGAAAATCTACCCATAAACTTTGTTTCAACAAGACAAAATATGTTTCTATTTACTCCTCAGATACCCTAAAATGTAACCAAACCATAATATTTATTTCGGAAAGAGATATGTTCAGTAGGAAACCGATTTTAGCATGTGCGCAACTTCATCATTACGCGCGGTGACACGGATTTTGCAGACTGTGTCCTCATACAAAAACTGTTATTTCTTATTCGCTTTTTAAGTTACAAGCCTGAAACCTTGAACATAAACTGCTGACACCCTGTGGAACATAGACTGCTGACACCATCCAGGGAGCTATTTTACAATATGACCTTTCTCTTGCATTTCTAAGATGGTCTCTCTCTCAAAAAAATTCTGGTTGGTTTTTCTTTCGATTTTCTCCTACCATACAGTATCTATTCTGTTATAGTCTCCTACAATATTTTAACACTTCTACAAACTTCAAGTGATTTCTTTCCAATGGTACCAATTATATGCATATCCTGGCCTCAGGGCCTTTGCTACATGCAGTTTACTTTGGGCACGTCATTCAGGCAGAAATTGAGAAAAAATGGGCCTAACCCTAAGAAGTTTTAAAAGGATTAACATTCAAAACCATGGGCCAGAAAAGGTTGAATACATTGGCCATGCTGTCAATCCAGCATGACTTCTGCCATGTTCAAAACAACTGGAAATTCGGAACTGGGAAATCTCAGACTTCAGTGAGTTCAAGACAACAACAAAAAAACAATTATAAAAAGAGCTCAGCCTGGGATAATACGTTTTGAACGGTCATCCAACTTGGAATTCCAAGTTGGGAACTCAGGCCTCGTTCTGGAAGATCACTGACATCATGTTTTTGTCCAAGTTCCCAGCTGTCTTGAAAGCAGCATCAATCCAGAGAATGCCAGACTTTGATGACAACGTTTGCCGACAAGGACCGCCGCGCCACCTTCCTGTTCAAGTGAGCACAATGTCCAAAAATGTGTTGTATGCTGCTGTATAAATGATGTAATATGCCAGGGAGATATGTATACTGTAGCTTAGAAAGTAATACTAAGTGTATGTTGTGTAGTAAGCTGTTAGTAGCCCATGTGCCTCACCCTAATAATTTGTTCCCTTTCCCTCTCATCACTTAGCCTACTATTATGACTTGGTGGTGCACATGTAGCCTATAGCCTGTTTTAGAGAGATTTTGTCTTTTTAAAAGGCAGCAAATGAGGCTGAATGAACTGTTTCCCTGCCAGACAAGTCTCCGCTGATAACCAGGTGTAGCAGTGGTAAGGATTCCCTCCGTGGTGCTGAAAAGAAAGCGCTGCTGTCGGGACAGCTTTATGTAGGCCCTAACAGTTTGTGGGCACCTTTTGTCACCGTTATAGTGCAGTTAATGTATTGGTTAGTGTTGTGTTGTGTAGTGACATTGCTAGCATGTATCCCTACGTTTTTTGGGGAGTTTGTCCCACCATGATTTACATGCTAAAGTTACAACTGATCATACACCAAAACTCAGAGCCACTATGCAGGATATGCTATGATTGAAACAAAATATAAGAAAGACATTATCTGCTCTAATTTGCCCACAAAACAGTAATTCAAGACCATCAAAATGCATAGGCTATTCCCATAAAACGGATTGAGATCAATCAAATTATTGGCATTCAGATGTAAAACGTGAATAATTATCATTCACGATTGACAGTGATGATGGCCTGTTTCAAAATGTAATCAAATCAATGTAATAGTCCGGTGGCCATTTGATTAATTGTTCAGCAGACTTATGGCTTGGGGGTAGAAGCTATTAAGGAGCCTTTTGGTCCTAGACTTGGCGCTCCGGTACCGCTTGCCGTGTGGTAGGAGAGAAAACAGTCAATGACTTAGGTGACTGGAGTCAGTCTCCTGAGGAGGAAAAGGTTTTGTTGTGTATGAACAGCATTGTCACATAGGTGTTTCTTTTGTCCAGGTGGGAAAGGGCAGTGTATAGTGTGACTGAGATTGCATCATCTGAGAGTCCTTTAGGTGTCTCTTGGCAATTTCTACCATAAAGGACTGCTTAGTGGAGTGCTGTAGAGATGGTTGTCCTTCTGGAAGGTTCTCCCATCTCCATAGAGGAACTCTGGAGCTCTGTCAGAGTGACTTGGGGTTTTTGGTCACCTTCCTGACCAAAGCCCTTCTCCCCCACTTGTTCAGTTTGGCTGGGCAGCCAGCTCTAGCAGGAGTCTTGGGGGTTCCAAACATTTTCCATGTAAGAATGATGGAGGCCACTGTGTTCTTGGGGACCTTCAATGCTGCAGAAATGTTTTGGTACCCTTCCGGTCGACCTCATGGCTTGATTTTTGCTCTGACATGCACTCTCAAATCATGTCCAATCAATTGAATTTACCAGCGGTAGACTCCAATCAAGTTGTAGAAACATCTCAAGGATGATCAATGATCAATGGAAACAGGATGCACCTGAGCTCAATTTTGAGTATCATAGCAAAGAGTCTGAATACTTACGTAAATAAGATATTTCAGTTTTTATTTTTAATACATTTTCTAAAAAATTGTAAAAACCTATTTTCACTTTGTCATTATGGGGTATTGTGTGTAGATTGAAGAGGGAAAAAATATTTAATCCATTTTAGAATAAGGCTGTAACGTAACAAAATGTGGAAAAAGGGAAGGGGTCTGAATACTTTCCGTATGCATTGTATATACTGTATGCTACAGTAGAAACGCCAACACGATATACAGAAAATAAAGGCACTTACTTGGATAGGAACGCACACATCCAAAGGTATTATTTGTAAGGAAAACAACAATGAAGGCAATGCGAGCCATCCAGAAAATGTGCCAGGGGGAAAAAGTGTGTGATAGACTGCGCAAATGTCTGCTTACCTGATCTGTGGAAACACTGGGGAAGTGCTTGGGCTCTCCTCGAAGAGAAACGTTTGTGCAGCTCAGTAAAGCCCCAAACATAAACTATCCGCAGCAGTGAGATGGGCTACGTCTATGCAAATTAATGACACTTCAATTCAAATTGTTATTAGAAAATAAAACTTGATAGAAAATAATTTGAAATTGACTAATTGAAACATAGCCTATAGATAATTAGCAGGCAGCGTGTCTTGGTTTAAGGGCAACGTAGGTTAAGAATCAAATCCCTTTAGCGGGATCGATTTGACAACATCTGGTGAAATGGCAGAGCGCCAAATTCAAATTAAATTACTATAAAAATTAAACTTTCATGAAATCACACATGCAATACACCAAATTAAAGTTACACTTGTTGTGAATCCAGCTGCAGTGTCAGATTTTAAAAAATGCTTCACGGCGAAAGCAAACCGTGCTATTATCTGAGGACAGCACCCCATCAAACAAAGACAGACAATCATAATTCAACCCGCCAGCCGCGACACAAAACTCAGAAATAAAGATATAATTCATGCCTTACCTTTGACGAGCTTCTTCTGTTGGCACTCCAATATGTCCCATAAACATCACAAATGGTCCTTTTGTTTGATTAATTCCATTGTTATATATCCAAAATGTCAATTTATTTGGCACGTTTGATCCAGAAAAACACCGGTTCCAGCTCATGCTGCATGACTACAAAATCTCTCATAAATGACCTGTAATCTTTGTCCAAACATTTCAAACAACTTTCGAAGAACAACTTTAGGTATTTTTTTATGTAAATAATTGATTAAATTTAAGACGGGATAAACAGCTTTCAATACCGGACGAAAACAAAGAAAGCATGTTCCAGGTCGTGCGCACCAAATCATTAGAGTGCACCTGGAGTGACACAGGAAAATAACAGGGCTACTTCTTCGTTTCTCTAAAGAAAAACATCACCAATTTCTAAAGACTGTTGACATCTAGTGGAAGCTATAGGAACTGCAAGGATATTGCTATTAAAACGGAAAATCAATGGAAAACAGATTGGCCTCAAAAAAAATTCACCTGGATGGATTGTGCTCGGGGTTTCGCCTGCCAAATAAGTTCTGTTATACTCACAGACTTTATTCCAACAGTTCTAGAAACTTTAGAGAGTTTTCAAATCTACTAATTACATGCATATCCAAGCTTCTGGGCCTGAGTAGCAGGCAGTTTACTTTGGGCACACTTTTCATCCGAACGTGAAAATAGCGCCCCCAAGCCATAATAAGTTTTAACTGTCCTGTTGCTTAGCAATCACATTGGAATAGTGAGAGCATTCTGACATCACATGCATAAAAAAACTCACACTGGGAGTAACCGTTATAGATATTTGGAAGGTTAATACTTGTTGTAGTTATTCAGATTTTTTAGGGGGTGCTCCAACACCCTTGTTCTTTAAGATACCCCAGATGGTATATCAATGCTGTAAGACAATGGCTACTCTAACAAACTCCTCTGTGTTAATAGACTTATTTGAGCAACAACTGTATGAATGAAGCTGTGCATTCACCTTAGGGATCATGATGGACACGGGGAATAAACCACCACCAGAGGTATACATTTTTTCCACTTTTATTTTCCGTTGCACAGTAATTTCTATCTACATCATTTCTAAATTGTTTGTGGCAGCAGAGAAAGTCATAAACATCCATGTGAAATTTGCATAAAACTGTACAAGAAAATTGGCTACAATGAGAAAATACTGCAACCCACTGATAACTGTTAAATCCAGGACGGAAATGGCATTATGGCGGACAGACTCCCTCTTGTAAATTAGTATGAATCATACCAGGTAAGAAGAATACCGCATACTGAGTATAGACCAGAAACAACTCACTCAAAGACAAGAAAAAACACATAAAAAAATCGAATAGAAAAATAAAAGAGAGCTAGAAGGGAAGGACCTCAATCATAGCCTAGTTTTTTTTTTTTTCCTGAAGTATTCTTTTCACCTTGGAAGATTGAAGCAGGGCTACCTACCGACATCCACACAACAATGCATACTAGAACACAGAGAAGGAGGCCAAACCTGTCAGTTAGTATCACCAACATGAGCCACTTGGTACTGTTACCGGAGTAGAAGGAGAATGCATTAGAAGACAAGCGAGGGAGAGTCGAAGCATGATGTGTGCTGACTCAGACACTGAACATGCGAGGCCGCTCTATGATGGAGCCACATTACACAGAGGTTGCGTCATCCTGCTGATGTAGACATCCTCGAGTTACCGTGGTTACTGACTCGTTTCTTTCTTCTTGGTGATTTCCCCCAATTGATTGGAGACAGAAAGCTTGGTCACGGAAATCAAGTATTTCAGACGAGAAAGACATTGTTGATCATACAACACAAAAAAAAAATGTTAAAGAACGATGTACAACTAAAAATAGGAAAGGAAAAGATGGCAAAGTTGAACATTAAAGGTAGACTCAGCAATATGACGTGGTTGCAAAAAGTAAATGGCATAGTGGGTCAATTTCCGCAACAACTAAGAGCATTGAAGCACGATGCTCAACTCAACGTCTTCGCTATTTTGGCACCCTGGCTGCCACACTAACAGTGTGAAGCGAACCCACACACATGCACCTACCTATACTGTGTGATTGTGTGAGAGCAAAATCTTGCATCTCGCTCATCACAATATCTGCGGTGCTGCTTGTGGCAACGTCTACCTTGAAAGATACTGTGCTGGTCAAATGTTGTTTAGAAGTTAGTGAAACTTTTATGAAGGGCACAATGTTGTGAATACAATAGTTGTGTTCGATTCTGAAAACTTGCTACCCTCACTAGTGGCCTCACGGTTGAGTTGCTGTAATCTTACTTCAACCTAACCAGCCATCTCCTATCAGGATGAGTCGAAAAGGTCTTAGAGAAGAAAGAACGTCTTCAGAATGGAACCTAACTCAGTGACCGAGTCAGAATGCACAGTTCCCAAGGCCCTGTATAGACAGACAAGGGCCTATTGTATTTCCATTAGCGAAACACTTGGAATGCCAAGTTGACTAATAGAACAATGAAACGAAAGCTAAAGTAATTCTTTGGCGTTAGAAAAAATATGGCAACTGTCCTTGTGTCGCTCGCTTGAGCAATGTCAATCACTTTTCAATTGGTCTTAGATTGTCAAACTATTTACCTATTTACAAAAGGATGGTAGAGAGGCCTGGCAGAACATTAAAGTAGATAGATATGAGTGTTTTCACCACTGAAATGAGGACAGAAACAGAGGACAGTTCCGACACACTACACATATAGCAGCGTCTCTTACACTTCAATAAATAAAATGTGAATTAATAGACCACTCACACTGACAAAGTTATTTTACGGGAAAAAAAATAAAAATAGTTTCTGTCTTCAAAAACGTATGACTTTGCCTGAATGTACATATATATTCCTGCATATATGAACACACACAAATAGGTTTTCTTCCCATGTGTATATACTGTAGTAATCTCCAAGTTTACGTGCACTTGAGGAGTTCATTTCCATACAGTATTACTCCTGAAAACCAATCCAATAGGTGTGGATACACTACCAGTGTACGGGCCTACTGTAACACTGACATAATTCACACAGAGTCATTATTAAAGTCAAACTGGAGTAGATGTTAAATGGCATGATGAGGTCAGGGGTGAAGGTAGCATTTACATGTCAAATGAAACACTTCAGGGGAGAGGAGACACTGACCATCTTGCTTCTAGAGTTCCGATCTTGCTTCTCGAGTTCTGATGTGTGTGATACCTGATATGACACATTGTTTATGGTGACCGTGTACTGATCTGAATGATAAATCTATGCATTTTATATCCATGCCCTCTTTTTGAATCCAGCCCTTTTTATAAGGATCAATTAATGGGAGTTTGACAAAGCCACAAAACATACTGGCAACATGACCAAAAGAAAATATATCATAATTCACAACGTTCACGACAACTAAGAACAAACAAAAACAGATTTCAAGTAAAAACAGACTGAGCATAAAATAAACGATAAACAAGAGGAAAGAAATGAATACATCTATAAAACAGTCGGGACCAATACGAAAACAGTGAATCCATATGATGAGGAGAGTCTAATTGGATCAAGGAGAGAGGATCCAGTGTACATTGGAAGGACTTGCTTTTTTTCATCCTGCAACTCTCTGCATAGAGCCGGCTGTCACTATGACAACACATCCCGTGACTTTGAGTAGAGCTTCTTATGCCCACCACCAGTTTCGCTCCACCTGTGAAGTTCTCCTCTTGTTGTTTTGCACTTGACAGTCGGAAGTGAATACAGCGTTGATCATTTATGTAGATTTATGTATATATAATTATGTATATATATATATAATTTTTTTCCTCTTTTTCCATTTTGAGATTTTTTTGTAGTTGTTTTTTCTTCATTGTTAATTTTTTTCTCAGTTGTGTCTGTTTTTGTCTTTAGTATACTGGCCCCGGATTGGTTGGAGCAGAGACGACGGCACGGAACATTTTGGCGAATGAGGATGAGGGAACCCCGTAGCTCCAACCAACTGGCAGGCCACAGAGGGGAAAACAAAACAAACAAAAGATAAAAATAAAGAGGACACCCTTTTTCTCACTTTGTCCTTCTCTCTAGTCCGTTCCTCATATGAAGCCGTATGACTGAGGTAAATACAGTATACAACATTGTGCTAGGGAAGAGTATCCCGCGTGTCCAGCAAAGGAAGGAGAGATGGAAGGAGGTATGGATGGAGAGATGGAGGAGGGGGGGGGCATGTAGAGTCCGGATGAAGCAGTGTCCCTTTGGCTCTGCTCCCCTCTTTCAGATCAGAACTGGTACCACTTCTTGTCTTTGCACTTCAGCATCATCTATGGAGAGAGGGGAAAATGAAAAACTCGTGTTACAGAAAACTGCCATTTGTCTCCCTCTAGGGGCTATACATGACACTATACAAGCGGCATCTTCTAGGAGTATAGGATGAAGCTGATCTAAGATCAGTTTTATGTTTTGTCTCACAATGTAATGTCTCTCTTTCTTACATCGTGGGCGTGTTTGCCAAAGGAGTCTGCGCTGGCCAGCATGGCGGCCGTCCTCTCGTCCAGCTCGCCCAGTTTCTGCCCTCTCTCGTCCAGCGCTATCCGGGCACGTGCCAGGTCCGCCACCACGCCCGAGGCTGCCCCCTTCATGCCTTCCAGTCCCTGAGGACCCGGGATGTGCTGGGCAAGGCCACGGGATGCTTTACCCGCCTGCGTCTCGCCAACTGGAGGAAAAGGGTAGAAAGAGAGGTGGAGAGGAAAGAGAGAGAGAGAGAGGGGAAGGTAGGACGTGTGAGAGGGAGAGTCAGAAAGACAAAGAGAGAGGAAGAGACAGGGAAGAGGGAGATACAATAGGCACAGAAAGGGAGAGAGTTGTAACGGATATCAAACTTACACTGAGTATATCATCTTAGTGCCTGCTGTGTTAGGGACTTTGGATGTACTGTATTACGATAAAGAATAGAGTTTCTGTGTGTACAGTATGTGTGTACATTCTGTGTATGTGTCACTCACATAGCTCCTCTCTGTCCAGGGAAGTTGCTCCTCCCCCAAAAAGGCCCTTGAAGAATCCTCGGTTGGGAGCCTCCGGGGTCTCCACTGGTGTGAACAGTTCTCCTAGCATCTCCTGAAACACGCACATACACACATAAATGCATGTATATTGATTGTGTGTGTGTGTGTGTTAGCGTGCATGCCTGAGTTCTTGTGTGGGTGTATTTGTGTGGTCCTAACCTGCAGGTTCTCGCAGGTCTCCTGGCTGTATGTGATCCTCTGTATCTCAGTGGGGGAGGTGAGGTACATGGCCTGGCCAAGGTTGGTGAAGCAGAAGGTCCGGGCTATCCGCATGTCTGTCAGCGGCAGGTAGTTTACATCAAGCAACGGTCTCAGCCCTGGCAGACTGCAGACAAAGATGGAGACCACGTACAGCACATTGTTACTCAAACACAACATCATTCTACTGGCCGTGTCCAGAAAAGGAACGTTTCATCTAGAAACCTTCAGTCTAACCTTAGCATTCAATAAGCTATTGTAAAATAGGCTTTAATGTATGTATCTCTAACCTGTGTGTGTTTGTATGGCTCACTGACTCACCTGAGGGTCATGATGTGTCCGTTAGCACAGAAACAGGCCACACAGTTCCCTATGTTCATCTGGACCACGTCAGCCCTCAGGACGAACGATGTCTCTGTGATGCTGTGTTTGAATATGCAGTTCTGGGAGGGCAGTGCTATGACCTTAGCCTGTTTCTCAGAGCACACCACCGCATACTGGCTCTCCTGCAGCTCCTGGGAGGTGGAGGGCGACACAGAGACCGGGCGGCGTTTACGGGCTTTGTCTCGCTCCTCACTGTCGGCGCCCACGGCGTTGGGCTCGTACCACAGCTCGAAGGCAGGGGGAAGGAAGGTGCCCGTGTTGTCCAGGAAGGCCATCCTCAGGATACTGCCCTTTAGACGCCCCAGGGTACCTGGACAGATAGGGGAATGGAGATGTTAGTGTGTTTAAATTATATCTACGTGTTATCGAAAGTTTGGACATACCTACTCATGAAACGTTTTTTCTTTCTTTTTACTATTTTATACATTGTAGAATAATAGTGAAGACATCAAAACTATGAAATAACACGTATGGAACCATGTAGGAGAAGTGTTAAACATATCAAAATATATTTTATATTTCAGATGCTTTGCCTTGATGACAGCTTTGCACACTCTTGGCATTCTCTCAACCATCTTCATGGGGTTGTCACCTGGAATGCATTTCAATTAACAGGTGTGCCTTGCTAAAAGTTCATTTGTGGAATTTATTTTTGAGTTTGAGTCAATCAGTTGTGTTGTGACAAGGTAGGGGTGGTATACAGAAGATTGCCCTATAAGTCCATATCATGGTAAAAAACAGCTCAAATAAGCAAAGAGAAATGGCAGTCCATCAATATTTAAGACATGAAGGTCAGTCAATGCGGAACATTTCAAGAAGTTTGAAAGTTTCTTAAAGTGCAGTCTCAAAAACCATCAAGCGCAATGATGAAACTGGCTCTCATGAGGACCGCCACAGGAAAGGAAGACCCAGAGTTACCTCTGCTGCAGAGGAGAAGTTCATACCAGTCTCAGAATTGCAGACCAAATAAATGCTTCACAGAGTACAGACACATCACAACATCAACTGTTCAGAGGAGACTGCGTGAATCTGGCCTTCATGGTCGAATTGCTGCAAAGAAACCAATACTAAAGGACACCAATAAGAAGAGACTTTCTTGGACCAAGAAACACGAGCAATAGACATTAGACCGTGTGATAGAAAAATTACATATTTACCTGATTTGTTGGATATTTAACAATTATTTACTTAACAGTAAGATATTTCTGTCCTGCTAATGCTGTGTTTTATGGTCTTCACTCTAGCACCCTTCAGCTAATCTGGGCATATGGTTTTACTAGAGATAGCAATTGATTGACTTGGTGATAAAACCTACAGCTGGCATTCCAGTGACAGGATGGTGGTAGTAAATGGGATAGAGAGGAGTAGAACAAAGACCTCAATGGTTCTTAGACATCCTGTCATCTGGGAAATTAGGCCAGGGTCGGGGGTTAAGATAATGCCTGGTGCAGATAAAGACAGGATGAGCCCAAAGTGGCTTATGGTGCCCCCAATCTATATGGGTGGTGGGTGTTGAACCAGCTATGACTGAGCAATCGTGGTATGAGGTATATAAGGAACAGCATGGTCTGTAACGGGTAGGCTCTCAGCCTAAGTGTCAGTCAAGACTGTTGGGCTGACGGTTTCATTATTGCAATAAAGAATCAATATTAAATAAAGAAGATTGTGTGAAGAAATTACCAAGTCTCTCTCAGTAATGAATTTCCACGACAACCGGAGGAAATCTGTCCTTTGGTCTGATGAGTCTAAATTTGAGATTTCTGGTTCCAACAGCCGTGTCTTTGTGAGATGCAGAGTAGGTGAACGGATGATCTCCGCATGTGTGATTCCCACCTTGAAGCATGGAGGAGGAGGTGTGATGGTGTGGGGCTGCTTTGCTGGTGACACTGTCAGTGATATATTTAGAATTCAAGGCACACTTAACAAGGATGGCTACCACAGCATTCTGCAGCAATACATCATCCCATCTGGTTTGTGCTTCGTGGGACTATCATTTGTTTTTCAACAGGACAATGACCCAACACATCTCCAGGCTGTGTAAGGGCTATTTGACCAAGAAGGAGTGTGATGGAGTGCTGCATCAAATGACCTGGCCTCCACAATCACCCGACCTCAACCCAATTGAAATTGTTTGGGATGAGTGAAGGAGAAGCAGCCAACAAGTGTTTAGCATATGTGGGAACTCCTTCAAGACTGTTGGAAAATCATTCCAGATTAAGCCGGTTGAGAGAATGCCAAGAGTATGCAAAGCTGTCATCAAGGCAAAGCGTGGCTACTTTGAAGAATCTCAAATCTCAAATATATTTTTATTTGTTTAGCACATTTTTGGTTACTACATGATTCCACATGTGTTATTTCATAGTTTTGATGTCTTTGGCGCCGAAGAGGATGGCTGACGTTTTACATGCCCGTAATACATTTTTGTTATTTAGTTCGTTTTTTTGCTCCTAACCAACTGTGCTATTTTGTTAGTTTGTAACTTATTTTGTAACTTATTTTGTACATAATGTTGCTGCTACCGTCTCTTATGACCGAAAATAACTTCTAACTTCTAATAACTGCCTTGTACTCAATTCTTGCTCGTACAATATGCATATTATTATTACTATTGGATAGAAAACACTCTCTAGTTTCTAAAACCGTTTGAATTATATCTGTGAGTGAAACAGAACTGGACTTAGAGCAATTTTCCTATGTGTATGTGAGAATGCCAAATTAGGTGCCTCTCCAAGATGGCGCCGGACAGATTGCTTGAAGTTTTGGACACTAATCACATTGTATAACAACGATTTGTGCCGCTAAATATGCACATTTTCAAACAAACTCTATATGCATTGTGTAATATGATGTTACAGGACTGTCATCTGAAGAATTCTGAGAAGGTTAGTGAAAAAATTCATATATTTTGGTGGTTTATATGTTATCGCTATTTTTGACTTGAATCAATGCTGTTGTGATGTTTGCTATTGTGGTAAGCTAATATAACGCTATATTGTGTTTTCGCTGTAAAACACTTAGAAGATCGGAAATATTGGCTAGATTCACAAGATCTGTGTATTTCATTTGCTGTACGCTGTGTATTTTTAAGGAATGTTTTATGATGAGTAATTAGCTAATACACGATGGTCTCTGTAGTTATTCTAGTTGCTTTGGTGAGAGTTGTGATGGTGGCTGCAATGGTAAACTATGATTTATACCTGAAATATGCACATTTTTCTAACAAAACATATTTATTGTATAGCATATGTTATCAGACTGTCATCTGATGAAAGTGTTTCTTGGTTAGTGGCTATTTATATCTTTATTTGGTCGAATTTGTGATAGCTACTGATGCAGTAAGAAAAGGGTGGAGTAAAAAAAGTGGTGTCTTTTGCTAACGTGGTTAGCTAATAGATTTGCATATTGTGTCTTCCCTGTAAAACATTTTAAAAATCAGAAATGATGGCTGGATTCACAAGATGTGTATCTTTCATCTGGTGTCTTGGACTTGTGATTTAATGATATTTAGATGCTACTATTTTTTATTTTTTTCTTAAATTTTATCCCCTTTTCTCCCCAATTTTCGTGGTATCCAATCGCTAGTAATTACTATCTTGTCTCATCGCTACAACTCCCGTACGGGCTCGGGAGAGACGAAGGTCGAAAGCCATGCGTCCTCCGAAGCACAACCCAACCAAGCCGCACTGCTTCTTTAACACAGCGCGCCTCCAACCCGGAAGCCAGCCGCACCAATGTGTCGGAGGAAACACCGTGCACCTGGCCCCCTTGGTTAGCACGCACTGCGGCCAGCCGCCACAGGAGTCGCTGGAGCGCGATGAGACAAGGAAATCCCTACCGGCCAAACCCTTGATTTTTTTCTGGGCATGCCATATTTTCAACCGAGCTCTCATTGAATATAAAGAGAGATATGGATGGTTTTCACTTCCTACGGCTTCCACTAGATGTCAACCGTCAATAGAACTTAGTCTGATGACTCTAATTTGAAGGGGATTCGAAGGAGACAGGAATGAGTAATCACTGCCATGAGTTGCCCACGCATTGAACTGGCGCGTTCACGTGAGAGTGAGCTCCGTTCCTTCTCTCAATTGAAGTCGATTTAATTCTCCGGTTGGAACGTTTTTCAACATGTATGTTAACAACATTCTAAATATTGATTCAGTACATCGTTTGCCATGTTTCTACTGACTGTAACGGAACGTTTGGACATTTTGTCACGTTATAGTGGTCGCGCTTTGAGACTTTGGTTAGGGTATTTGGTAAACAATTCGAAAGTAGCTAATTTGATATAAATAACGCACATGAACGAACAAATCAAGCATTTATTGTGGACCTGGGATTCCTAGGACTGCATTCTGAAAAATTCATCAAAGGTAAGGAAACATTTATCATGTATTTTCTGGTTTCTGTTGAGTCCAACATGGTGGCAAATTTGGCTAATCATCTGAGCTCCGTCTCAGATTATTGCATGGTTTATATTTCCGTAAAGTTTTTTTGAAATCAGACACAGCGGTTGCATTAAGGAGAGGTATATCTATAATTCTATGTGTATTACTTGTATTATCATTTATATTTATGTTGAGTATTTCTGTTGAAACGATGTGGCTATGCAAAGTCACTTGATGTTTTTGCAACTAGTAAATCTAACGCCTCAATGTAAACTCAGATTTTTTTTATAGAAATATTTTATAGAAATAAAACATGCATGTATTGTGTAACATGAAGTCCTATGAGTGTCATCTGATGAAAATAATCGAAGGTTAGTGATTAATCTTATCTCTATTCTGTTTTTTGTGAAAGCTATCTTTAGCTGGAAAAAAATGGCTGTGGTTATTGTGGTTTTGTGGTGACCTAACATAATCGTTTGTAGTGCTTTCGCTGAAAAGCCTATTTGAAATTGGACACTTTGGTGGGATTAACAAGAAGAGTACCTTTAAGGAGAAGTATATCTTTAATTCTGTGAATAACACTTGTATCTTTTATCAATGTTTATTATGAGAATTTCTGTAAATTGATGTGGCTCTGTGCAAATTCACGGGATGTTTTGGAGGCAAAGGAGGTTTTTGGAGGTTTTTGGATATAAATATGAACTTGATCGAACAAAACATACATGTATTGTGTAACATATTGTCCCGGGAGTGTCATCTGATGAAGAATATCAAAGGTTAGTGATTCATTTTATCAATATTTCAGCTTTTTGTGACTCCTTTCTTTGGTTGGAAAATCGCTGTATGCTTTCTGTGACTAGTTGCTGACCTAACATAATGATATGTTCTGCTTTCGCCGAAAAGCCTTTTTGAAATCAGACACTGTGGTTGGATTAACGAGAATTTTTTCTTTAAAATAGTGTCTAATACTTGTATGTTTGAGAAATTTGAATTATGAGATTTCTGTTGATTGAATTTGGCGCCCTGCAATTTCATTGGCTGTTGGTGAGGGGTACCTAGAAAGGTTAATGAGTCCGACGAGAAAGAGATACTGCTCTCCCAGGAACAGGCCCAGATCCACGTCATTTGCGTAAAGAAAAGACGGAGGAAAAGAGGACGGAGATCAGGCTGCCTTTTGAGAATCCGTAGGCGAGTGAGTAAATGCCCATTGCCATCAATTCTACTTGCTAACATGCAATCATTGGAAAATAAAATGGATGATCTACGATTACGATTATCCTACCAATGGGACATTAAGAATTGTAATATCCTATGTTTCAGCGAGTCGTGGTTGAACGACGACATAGACAATATAGAGCTGGAGAGATTTTCAATGCACCGGCAGAACAGAGAAGCTACATCTGGTAAGATGAGGAGTGGGGGTGTGTGTCATTTTGTCAATAACAGCTGGTGCGCGATGTCTAATATTAAAGACATCTCGAGGTATTGCTCGCCTGAAGTAGAGTACCTTATGATAAGCTGTAGACCACACTATCTACCAAGAGACTTCTCATCTATATTATTCGTAGCTTTCCATTTACCACCAAAGACCGATGCTGGAACTAAGAGCGCACTCAACCAACTCTATAAGGCCATAAACAAGAAAATGCTCACCCAGAAGCGGCTCTCCTAGTGGCCGGGAACTTTAATGCAGGCAAATTTAAATCAGTTTTACCAACTTTTTGGCAGCATATCACATGTGCAACCAGAGGGAAAGAAACTCTAGGCTACCTTTAATCCACACACAGAGATGCATACAAAGCTCTCACCCGCCCTCCATCTGGTAAATCCGACCATAATTCCATCCTCCTGATTCCTGCTTACAAGCAAAAACTAAAACAGGAAGTACCAGTGACTCGCTCAATACGGAAGTGGTCAGATGGTGCGGATGCTACGCAACAGCACTGTTTTGCTAGCACAGACTGGAATATGTTCCGGGATTCATCCAATGACATTGAGGAGTACACCACCTCTGTCATCGGCTTCATCAATAAGTTCATCGATGACGTCGTCCCCACAGTGACTGCATATCCCAACCAGAAGCCATGGATTACAGGCAACATCCGCATCGAGCTAAAGGCTAGCCGCTTTTAAGGAGTGGGACACTAATACTAAAGAAATCCCGCTATGCCCTCAGACAAACCATCAAACAAGCAAGGCGTAAATACAGGATTAAGATTGAATCCTACTCCTACTCTGACGCTCGTTGGATGTGGCAGGGCTTGAAAACTATTACGGACTACAAAGGGAAACCCAGGCGCGAGCTGCCCAGTGACACGAGCCTACCAGATGAGTTAAATGCCTTTTATGCTCGCTTCGAGGCAAGCAACACTGACTGAAGCATGTACGAGAGCACCAGCTGTTCTGGATGACTGTGTGATAACGCTCTCGGTAGCCGATGTGAGCAAGACCTTTAAACAGGTCAACATTCTCAAAGCCGCGGGGCCAGATGGATTACTAGGACGTGTACTCAAAGCATGCACGGACCAACTGGCAACTGTCTTCACTGACATTTTCAACCTCTTCCTGACTGAGTCTGTAATATTTTTTAACCACCCCATAGTCCCTGTGGCCAAGGAAGGCTGGTCATGGTTCACATCAACAGCATCCTCCCAGATACACTAGACCCACTCCACTGCTCATACCGCCCCAACAGATCACACTCCACACTGTCCTTTCCCACCTGGACAAAAGGAACACCTATGTGAGAATGCTGCTCATTGACTACAGCTCAGCGTTCAACACCATAGTGCCCACGAAGCTCATCACTAAGCTAAGGACCCTGGAACTAAACACCTCCCTCTGCAACTGGATCCTGGACTTCCTGACGGGCCATCCCCAGGTGGTAAGAGTAGGCAACAACTTGTCTGCAACGCTGATCCTTAACACTGGGTCCCCCTCAGTGGTGTGTACTTGTATTCCCTGTTCACCCACGACTGCGTGGCCAAACATGACTCCAACACCATCATTAAATTTGCTGACGACACAAAGTAGTAGGCCTGATCACCGACAACGATGAGACGGCCTATAGGGAGGAGGTCAGAGAACTGTCAGTGTGGTGCCAGGACAACAACCTCTCCCTCAATGTGAGCAAGACAAAGGAGCTGATCGTGGACTACAGGAAAAGGCGGGCCGAACAGGCCCCCATTAACATTGACGTGGCTGTAGTGGAGCGGGGTGAGAGTTACAAGGTTTCTTGGTGTCCACATCACCAACGATCTATCATGGTCTAAACACACCAAGACAGTTGTGAAGATGGTACAACAAAACCTTTTCCCCCTCAGGAGACTGAAAAGATTTGGCATGGGTCCCCAGATCCTCATAAAGTTCTTCAGCTGCACCACAGAGAGCATCCTAACCGGTTGCATCACCGCCTGGTATGGTAACTGCTCGGCATCTGACCGTAAGGCGCTACAGAGGGTAGTTCGTACGCCCCAATACATCACTGGGGCCAAGCTTCCTGCAATCAAAGACCTATATAATAGGCGGTGTCAGAGGAAAGACCATAAAATTGTCAGAATCGAGTCACCCAAGTTATAGACTGTTTTCTCTGCTACCTCACGGCGAGCGGTACTGGAGCGCCAAGTCTAGGACAAAAAAGCTCCTTAACAGCTTCTACCCCCAAGCTATAAGACAGCTGAACAATTAATCAAATGGCCACCGTGCAATTACATTGACCCCCCGTCCTCCATTTGTACACTGCTGCTACTCACTGTTTATTATCTATGCATAGTCACTTCACCCCTACCTACATGTGCAAATTACCTCTAACCTGTCCCCCGCACACTGACTCGGTACCAGTACCCGCTGTACATAGCCTCGTTATTGTTATGTTGTTGTGTTACTTTTTATTATATTTTACTTTAGTTTTTTGGATAAATATTTTCTTAACTGTTCTTGTACTGCACTGTTGATTAACGGGTTGTAAAGTAAGCATTTCACGGTAAGGTCTACACCTGTTGTATTCGGCGTGTGTGACAAATAAAGTTTGATTTGATCTCTACTATTATTCCACAATGTAGAAAAAAATTGTACAAATAAAGAAAAACCCTTGAATGAGTCAGTGTCCAAACTTTTGACTGGTACTGTAGATTATGTGTAGAGCAAGATGTAATGTGTGTACAGAAACAAAGAGTTTCCATTTACACATAACCCAGACACCCACCGCTAGGCAAGACGATGACGGGCTGCAGTAGCCTCTGTTCCCCAGCAGGAGGCAAGTTGAGGGCCACAGCCAGCACTGTGCCCAGGGAGGTGCCCACGTACAGGCAGGGTGTGATGGTGCTGTCCCCCTTCCGAGCGAATGTCTCACAGAAGTGGAAGGAGGTGATGGCCTCGCGTGCCTCCTTGTCAATGGAGGTGACGGAGGAGGAGCGTGAACGGCTGAAGGAGTTGTCCCGGTGGTCTAGTGGGTTGGCGCCCCGTGGAGGACATACAGACAGGAGGACAGTAGAGGAGAGGGCACAGAGAGGTAAAACACCCGCACACACAGAGAGAGAATACACACAACACACAAACATACAGTATCTAAATACTGTAAACAACAGCTGTATGGTTGTTAGACTGCGGTTGGAATCTGACAAACAACATTGCGGTTAAAACGTTATTGTATCACTGAGCTAAAATAGCAATTACACTCGGGAGAAGCAAACAGCGAGCAGACATTCATTTTAAACAGGTCTAATACACCTTTTGAAATGTAGTAAAATAGCTGTGGATGAGCAGATGTACTGTATCTTTTTAACAGTACAAAAAACTGCGGGGAAAACCTTTTTCCTTATGTGGCAAACTCAGAGTTTGAGGTCCAGATGGGTAACAATGAATATAAAACAACTTTTATCTGTAGGGCAGATGGAACTCATAAAAGTAAGAGTCAGCACATAAAGAACATTTGGCATGTAGGAGAGAGACCCATAGGAAGATGTCACTAAAACTTTACAACCTTGTACTTGTCTTATTTTATTTATCAGTCAAAAGAAAACACCCATCATCAAAACCTTAAACGAGGTGTTCATTTAATACGCTAATACAGTATTTTTAGTCTTAATAGTTATTTGTGAGTTGATAATGATTAAGTTGATAATAATTAATGGGATGTTGAATTAACTCAACTTCATAAACAATGTATAAACACTTAGTTATTGTGTTAGAGTGGCTTGCGAAAGTATTCACCCCCCTTGGCATTTTTCCTATTTTCTTGCCGTACAACCTGAAATTAAAATAGATTTTTTGGTTACATTTTATTTACACAACATGCCTACCACTTTGAAGATGCAAAATATGTTTTATTGTGAAACAAACAAGAAATAAGACAAAAAAACTGAAAACTTGAGCGTGCATAACTATTCACCCCCCAAAGTCAAAAATTTGTAGAGCCAACTTTTGCGGCAATTATAGCTGTAAGTCTCTTGGGGTATGTCTCTATAAGCTTGGCACATCTAGCCACTGGGATTTTTGCCCATTCTTCAAGTCAAAACTGCTGCAGCTCCTTCAAGTTGGATGGGTTCCACTAGTGTATAGCAATCTTTAAGTCATACCACAGATTCTCAATTGGATTGAGGTCTGGGCTTTGACTAGGCCATTCAAAGATATTTCAATGTTTCCCCGAAAACCACTCAAGTGTTATTTTAGTAAGCTCATTGTCCTGCTGGAAGGTGAACCTCCGTCCCAGTCTCGAATCTCTGGAAGACTGAAACAGGTTCCCCTCAAGAATTTCCCCGTATTTAGCGTCATCCATCATTCCTTCAATTCTGACCAGTTTCCCAGTCGAAACTGAAAAACATCCACACAGCATAATGCTGCCACCACCATGCTTCACTGTGGGGATGGTATTCTCGGGGTGATGAGAGGTGTTGTGTTTATGCCAGACATAGCGTTTTCCTTGATGTACTAAAAGCTCCATTTCAGTCTCATCTGACCAGACTACCTTCATGCATATGTTTGGGGAGTCTCCCACATGCCTTTTGGCGAACACCAAACATGTTTGATTATTTTTCTGGCCACTCTTCCGTAAAACCCAGCTCTGTGGAGTATATGGCTTTTAAAGTGGCCCTATGGACAGATACTCCTTCAGGGTTTGCAGCTCCTTCAGGGTTATCTTTAGTCTCTTTGCTGCCTCTCTGATTAATGCCCTCCTTGCCTAGTCCATGAGTTTTGGTGGGCAGCCCTCTCTTTGGCAGGTTTGTTGTTGGTGCCATATTCTTTCTGTTTATTAATAATGGATTTAACAGTGATGTTCAAAGTTTCACATATTTTTTTATAGTCCAATCCTGATCTGTACTTCTCCAGAACTTTGTTGCTGACCTGTTTGGAGAGATCCTTGGTCTTCATGGTGCCACTTGCTTGGTGGTTCCCGTTGTTTATTTTTTTTCCTTTATTTAACTAGGCAAGTCAGTTAAGAAGTAATTCTTATTTTCAATGACGGCCTAGGAACAGTGTGTTAACTGCCTTGTTCAGGGGCAGAACGACAGATTTGTACCTTATCAGCTCGGGGATTTGAACTTGCAACCTTTCGGTTACTAGCCCAACCTTTCGGTTACTAACCACTAGGCTACCCTGCTGCCCCTGCTTAATGGTGTTGCAGACTCTGGGGCCTTTCAGAACAGGTGTATATCATGTGACAGATCATGTGACACTTAGATTGCACACAGGTAGACTTTATTTAACTAATTATGTGACTTCTGAAGGTAATTGATTGCACCAGATTTATTTTAGGGGCTTCATAGCAAAGGGGGAGAATACATATGCACGCGTCACTTTCCTGTTGTTTTTACATTTTTTGAAAAAAATGTTTTTTTAATTTCACTTCACCAATTTGGACTATTTTGTGTATGTCCATTACATAAAATACAAACAAAAATCTGTTTAAAATACAGGTTGTAATGCAACAAAATAGGAAAAATGCCAAGGGGATAAATACTTTTGTAAGGCAGTGTATATGTCAACACCTCAAAAAATGTACTACACTATAATATCCCTGCATCAGACAGATTTGGCACATTCAAGGTGCTGACCAAATACCCCTCTCTTTCCCATTCAACGGTTTCTACCATTTGGGCGTCCTAGGAAGGAAATTGTCCTTTTTGTTTTGGGTAAACTGTGCAGATAAAACCAAATTAAAGGATGTTTTGTTCTGTAGTTGCATCTGTCGGTCACCTATAAGAAAACGTTTGAACTTTACGAAAATACTAATCACAAAATAACAAATAGAGAAACAGAAAAGAGGAAGAGATAGCTTCTGAACACACACACATACACAGAAAGCTCTATTGTGCAACAGTGTGCTGGTTAGTTTACCGTAGAAGTTGGTAAAATATCCAACCAAAACGTGTTGTAGTAGAACTTCTGTTAAGTTCTCTACAATTTTTTTTGCTGGGCTTCCCGAGTAGCCCAGCGGTCTACTGCAGCGCCACTACAGACCCTGGTTCGATCCCGGGTTGTATAACAACCGGCCGCGATCGGGGGTCCCATAGGGCGGCGTACAATTGGCCCAGCTACGTCCGGGTTAGGGGAGGGTTCGGCCGGGGGGACTCATCGTGGCTCATCATCCTCTAGCGACTCCTTGTGGCAGGCCAGGTGCCTGCACGCTGAACTCGGTCTTCAGGTGAACGGTGTTTCCTCCGACACAATGTGCGGCTGGTTTCTGGCTTGAGTGAGAGGGTGTTAAGAGGCACAGTTTGACAGGTCATGTTTCGGAGGACGCATGACTCGACCTTAGCCTCCCGAGCCAGTTGGGGAGTTTCAGCAATGAAACAAGATTGAAATTGGGGAGAAAAAGGGGGTGAAAAAAATATATAATAACAATAATTTGCTTTCTGTCGTCTCCACCTCTTATCTCCAGGTTTATCTCAAGAAGTAGCAGAGAGACTGCCAAATGATGATCGTTAGTTAGTTAGTCTCACTGTATTTCTGAGGAAATCCATAGGATGCATCTATCAATTTGGTAGTCGACGGGGCTCGTTGCCAACCCTAGTGCAATATATGTACAATAACATCTTATAGAAAACTACATAAGGTTCTATTCATGGTTAGTAGCCTAACTATGGAACTCGTATTATTCCTTTGAGATGCTCATATCGTCAGACCATTTGGACTTGAGGATACAGTGTAGTCCAGTTTTTTGAAAAAAAAATATTAAGAAAAGCAAAATTGTAAACACAAAGTTAAGGCTTACCCAAGTCTGGCTTTAGCTCAGTAGGCAAGCTTAATTTCCGTGACATCTTTGCTGGAAAAAAGAGAACATCCCTCTTTACAAACACACCTAAGCTAACACGACAGGCCATGCAAATCTAGCTAGAAGCTAGGAGTTGGGAACTAGCAGATAGGACTGAGCTGTGGTTGTGCTTATATCATTACAAGACAGACACATTGCTGGGCATTGCTTCATTGTGCTTCATTGGAGGCAAAAATGCTTTAGAATGAAACAGGGAGGAAGTATTGGAGCATCAGAGGAAGACGACCCTGTTGAATCAAAGAGGAACGCTGGAACGGACAAAATAACAACAAAGAAGTAAGCTGTTGTACGTCGCACACGCAGTGCCCTGGAAGAGAGGAATTGTAAGAAGATACACATTCATTAAGAACCCCTCACCACAGGAGCATGCATCGAGGACAGGAAGGAAACAGGAAACAGGAAGTGAGCAGGATGTAAGAAGACAGTGGAAGGACAATACAGTGCAAGCAGAGAAGGTGTATCTCTAGGGAGGCCTAAAAGGCACCGTTAGCTAAGTAGTCAGAACTACATTCACTTTTGGAGCCTCCAAAATTACAGTCCATTTCTACTTCGTATTAACTAATGTTGTTACAGACACCTTGCAAACAGAATTGCACACAGAATTTGTATTGTAAGCAAAGACAGCACTTCGTAAAACGGATCTTTTCCCTAAATCTACGAGGTAGAGAATGATAGTGAATACAAACCTTGCGGCAAAGTCAACGGTGTCGGACAGACAGAACAGATTGAATACAAATAGACTGCTGTGATGTCATAACTACAGACAGACAGACAGCCAATCAGGAGCGGGGGTGAAGGTGGAACAATCGTCGAGGCTGATAAGGACATTTGCCACAGGCACATTTCACGACGTGACAATCGTGCTACAAACATGTAGCATGCAATGGTGGTCTAGGGTATGCCGTTATACGTGTGTGTCTGTGTGGGTGTGTGCATATTATTTGTGTCTTTTCTAAGTCAAACAGTGATTCAGTGCCACTGAGGTGACTATGAAACAGAGACAGAGACAGGTTGTTAGAGGAAAACAGGGGCGGACACCTTATTTTATACGGTGTACTATCCCTGACCAAACTATTCCAGGGTTGAAGTCTTTGGCCACTCTTACCTCCTCTACCCCCACTTCCATTGTAGAATTGCTGATGGTTTAACGCCAACACTTTTGGGAGGAAGTAGATAAACGTGCAGTTAGAAACATCCTGGTACTTTACCATACCGTCTACCAATCACTTTTCCCGAAATGTGTCCATTCGTGGAAAGGGCAGTTTTTCTGCTTGTTAACATTGTAACATGTAAACCAATTGGTAGCAGTTTACTTCAATCTTCAGTTTCAACACTATCTGGGTGCATGCAGAATGCTTGTTGACATAGTGTACATTTTTGCTCGGACTAATTATTTTCTTAGCGGCACAAAGCTTTAAAGCCTTGTTGGCTCTCCCGACGACTCGAGAATCTCAATTAGGAGGAGACATATGCGCAAGTCAAGACTGCATATCAGATATGCCATCCTCATCAATAGCAGGTGAACTGAGGCAGTGTCTAGCTAGTGACACCAGACGTTGGGGGTTGGCGTGGTTGGCTGAACACCTGGAACATAGCTTGCAGCGGGACTTCAGTCTTGGGACTACTTCGTTTTTTTCCGGTGACCTTTTAAAAAGCAGCTCAGCTCTGTGTTTGAGCCCCGGTGTCCGTGTGTTAATATCAAGCTCCCAGTAATGAGATGGAACTGGGTTGTTTCTCATTAGCATGCCTCGTCACCTCAAATGCTAATTTAGCAAACCGAGAATAGATGTCCAGGGCAGGGCATCGAGGAAGCACCTTGTCTCGACGGTAACGATTTGTTTGTGCAAATCTAACAATGGGCAGATTGTTTGGATTAAGTTGTGTGAAAGGTGTTGTTTGTTGTTGACCTGTTTGCGACCATGTTCCACATACTTTAGGTAATAAATCAATATTTAGTTTGTCAACAATCTATAATTGAATCTGCATCTCCTAGCTACATGATCCGATCTCCCTTACAACTCACATGGAGGTTTTCAGTTCCATTTCAAATCTAGATCTGCAAACGCCACAGCATTAAATGAGTAAAACCCACTGGAAAGAAAACCACTACATCAGGTCCTATAAAAGTTCAAACAAAATATGAGGTCTGGAAGACAAATCCTAGATAGAAAAAAAAATGGGCAAATCGTAGGATCCTAGAAAAAGCTTTTTTCTCATTTTAATGGGATTATTGAGGTTTTCCAAGACTGTAAAGTCCATATAAACTAAACTAACCCTCCTTAGAAATATATTGATTCCTACCAAATAGGATATTAGTTTATATCTTGGACTGACTTCAGAGTACTCACTAACTCAGTGAGTTTTATGGTCTTAACTGTCTAGATAATTCAGAATCATAGTGGCCTCTCCGCAGTGTACTGCTAATGTCTCAGGTTTCGATAAAACATACTGAAACAACTGCCAAAATCAATCTGATACATACTTTCCATTTTATTGAAAGTATGAAGTGTCCGTACACAACTGAGACCTGTAACAAAAGTATTATTTAAACCCAAAAACCCTCCAGTTCAATAAAGTCTGCCTGAAATCAAACTTTCACAGACAGAGAACTGTAACATCCAAAGGTTTGAGTGTGACATCTAAGAGAGAACCATATTTACCAATAGCAACCAAATCTCGCTGATGCATTCGAATAGAATTGCGTGCAAATAAACTATATACACAAAAGTATGTGGACCCCCTTTCAAATTAGTGGATTCGGCTGTGTCAGCCACACCCATTGCTGACAGCTGTATAAAATCAATGTAATCTCCATAGACAAACATTGGCAGTAGAATGTCCTTGACTGGCCTGCACAGAGCCCTGACCTCAACGCCATCGAACACTTTTGGGATGAATTGGAACGGCGACTGCGAGCCAGGCCTAATCGCCCAACATCAGTGCCCGACCTCACTAATACTCTTGTGGCTGAATGGAAGCAAGTCCCTGCAGCAATGTTCCAAAATCTAGTGGAAAGCCTTCATAGAAGTCTGTTACAGCAGCAAAGGGGGGACTAACTCCATATTAATGCCCATGATTTTGAATGAAATGTTGTTTACACTGAATTCATCATTTTCAGGTTAGGTCAATATACAGTCTTCAAGTGAATCATGCTTATTATCCACAACCCACCTGTTACTAAACAATAGGTTGTGGGTAAAGTCAGTGGGTGTTGTAACTGATGTGGGTACCAGTGTAATGCCTACTCTAACATGCTGAAAGACAGTTTACCTGAAGTGGGGGATTTGCAGCGGTCCTCCGAGGCAGAGCCCTCGTTGATATCACACAGACCTGCAGCGGAAAAGACAGACATTGCACGACATTAGATATGATTCTTATCAAACTGCAGATTACATGCACGCTGTCCTTTTCTCCTTTCTGTTTGATAAGGATGTCATGATATGTAGGTTTAATTTGAGTATGGCGCCATTTTCCCTGCCAAAGAGACCAGCGGGGAAACAGACTGCTATCCAAGCCATTGTCCTTGTGCTGTGCCCCAACCTTCCTGTACAGACAGACAGACAGACAGACAGACAGACAGGCAGACAGGCAGACAGGCAGACAGGCAGACAGGCAGACAGGCAGACAGACAGACAGACAGACAGACTCTAGTCCTGTGGGTAGGACAGACAGCACAGCTGGAGAATGCATTACTGCTCAGACCCCACACTCTGACAGGTGCCAGCCCACCGCTTACCAAAGTCAATTACACACACACACACACACACACACACACACACACACACACACACACACACACACACACACACACACACACACACACACACACACACACACACACACACACACACACACACACACACACTTCTAATTTCCCCATCAAGCTGTTGCTAAGCCACGCAGGTTACAGAGTCATCACACCACAGCGGTTACTGGCGTTGATTTGGTGATGCTGGAGACTGTAGTACAATCACTGAGCAGAAGGTGGCAGTATGTCATAATGCAGTCAGTGACGCTGCTGTCTGTCAATAACACAGTGCTGCACTGACAGGGTGTGTGTAGGAAAGGAAGACGGGCACTTATGTGTCTGAGTGTGTGTGCCAGCCAGGCACCACAGAGAGAAGATGATGTACTGACTCGTCAAAAGAACAATTTCGACACCATTCAAAATCCTCTCAAGGATTTGCAAAGATACAGAGACGGAGGAGAGGAGACAGAGAACCTCATACAACCTCGTCACCACCACCATTGCGATTTTTTGACTGCCTGCATGTGCATGTGATACAGCCTGAACAGTCTGTAAGCACATCTACCAAATATACCTCTCATCCCTGTAACATTGTATAACACTGCATCAGACCATATCTACATACCTATAAGTAGCAGTTTAATTAAGATGACATAAACCATATCTAGTACTAGACTACAAAAGACTGTACTGAAAGTCAGTATATAGTACAAGCCTACAGAAAGCTATCTGCTTGGTGGTAAAATCAGTGAACTGGTAACAGTCTTTACCATTACCTCCGGAAGGCTGGCGTGTCTTGCGTGGCGAGCGAGGCTGTCTCTGGTAGGGATCGTTAGACCCATACAGCTCCACTGTCCCCAGGTTCAACAGCACTGTCTTCTGGAGGTAGTCCACCACTGCCAGACCATTACTGTTCCCAAACACAATCCTGTTGGAGAGAGGAAGTGGGGGGGGGGGGGGTAAGAGAGAGAGAGTAGGGGTAGGGAGAGATAGAGAGAGAAGGGGAAGAGGAGAGAAGGAGATATGAAAAAATATATATATGAAATTGGGGTTCAGATGAGATATAGCTAGTTCTACCAGAAAAGAAAGCAACAGAAGTCTCAGTCTGAATTTCCCAGCAGACATAAATTGTGTTGAGACGGCTTCATTCCATTCCAGCTTGGCTGTACTAGGAAAATCATATCGAACAGGCCCAAAACCACATTTTGACTCTTTGAATTGAGGACTTGTTACTCAAGTTGAGATATCGACCACCCCTTAAAACGTATCTTACTTTTACAGTATCCTTGGTTGGTTCGCACACAGCTGCAGATGTAACTGCCATACTGGGTTGTTTCATTAGGGTGTACAGTACATCTCATATACATGCACCGTCTACCACCTTATACTTACAGTCCGTAGGAGGAGTTGAGGGCCAGGCTTGTGATCTGTTGGGGGGGCTCTCCACTCACCCACACCAGCTGCACCACCAACTCTACCTGGTACCCTGGAGACTGCTTTAGAGGGGAACTACGCACCCTATAGATAGAGAGAGAGAGATGGAGAGGGAGAGAAAGACAGAGAGAGAGAAAGAGGGGGGGGGGGGGGGGTAGCTCCCCACCCAGTTGGATAGCCTGTGGGTGGGTAGCTAAGTGGTGTGTCCCAAAGGCCCACTTTGTTGCAGAGAGGGAATGTGTATGTATGGTAAGTACTGTATGTGACCCGGTGGTGGTGCAGGGTGCATACTTAAGGCAGGCTACGTTGTCTCGGACCCCGTCAGAGGAGTTGCTGCTGGTGGAGGGGTGTGTCGGGGGTCCGGTGGTCTGGGGGCTGGGTGAGGCTGTTCCGGGGGTGGGCAGGTCACGGTCCCCCCCGCCTCCGCGGTCACCCCCTCCTCCCCCCTCTGGAGGGGACTCCATGTCATTCACCTCGTACTGCAAGCGCACCTCCAATAGCTGGGGTACACACACATGCACACACATTCCAGAAACTCAATTATGAAAGTTAAGCAGCCTTTGTTTCAGTGGGACTAAAGTGCCTTCTGAGCAGTTTCTTTCCCACCACTTGAATCAGTGAACGCTAACAGTGTCTCTTCAAAGAGAGAAGGACTCTTCATCTATAATGACACCTACAAATGGTCTCAGCATGTCAATCTGGTGAGTGGCTTTGCCTTCTGGTGTGTGTGTGTGTGTGTGTGTGTGTGTGTGTGTGTGTGTGTGTGTGTGTGTGTGTGTGTGTGTGTGTGTGTGTGTGTGTGTGTGTGTGTGTGTGTGTGTGTGTGTGTGTGTGTGTGTGTGTGTGTGTGTGTGTGTGTGTGTGTGTGTGTGTGGGGGTGATTGCAGGGTCAATGAGGTGCTCTGAAGTGGAGATATCCCAGGGTTTCTTCTAAGTCCTCCTTCATGCTACTGTACTGCACCGCCACTCCCCCCCAACCCCGCACACACACAACCAATCACCAGCGCACCCACAGGCCGTGGGTGCGCTGGTGCATGATGGGAGTCTAATTAGCAGTATTGGAATGTGCAGGTGATGATGATCTGTGCCCTCTTTTCTCTCTACCTCTCTCTGTATCTGGGGTTGGGGGTAAAGATTGCTCTGTGAGAAGAGAAGCTCCTAATTTGAATATTCACTGCTGCTTAAACTCTGCTCTCAATCTCTCCACAGGTCACATACTTGATCTCAGTCCGTCCGTCCGACAGACAGACAGACAGACAGACAGACAGACAGACAGACAGACAGGACAGACAGCTCACTTCTCACAGCTGCCGCAAAATAATGATCCACTGGTTAGGCTGTTAACTGTGTGCATGTTGCCAGGGCAACCACATTGTGTTCTTACTGGCTGGAGACTCATCTAACGGGGCATTGGGAGGCCTCGGGAGTGAAGGGGTAAACACTGTCTCTAGGAACAGCCTTCAGGACACAAGAAACATCACTTAGCCACTAATGAGAGAAGGGAGAATCTAGCTGTCTACGGGTGGCTATATTTATCACGACACTGTGTGTCTGTTGTCATGGCATACATACTGGCATACAGGCTACATACTTTAAGCACACATAATAAATGGGTATGTTTCTCAGTTTACACTATCCAACAATTAAACATGGTAAGTACAGAGAAATGGTGAACACACACAAACACTAACCCACCTGTACGACTTCGGTGGTGATCTCCTGCTTGCTGAAGCGGTATATTATGACGTTGGCAGACACCCCGGCCACACACAGGATCCTGCTCTCAGGACACCAGGCCATGATCTGGATGGCAAACGGGTCCTCATCCACAATCTCCGTGTTCTGCTTGTCCTCCTTATTATTCCTGCTCTTCTCAAACACCTTGGCCGTCTTCAGCTTGTATAGTACCTGGAGCATTACTGGGGGGAAAGAACAGGAGAGAGCTCAGTTACGCACCAGGGACATTAGTAGACGGTACAGAGCTGGGAAACTGTGCAACGTGTTGACTCCGTGTTGACTTCTGGTTAATCACTCTTTAAGGCCATCTGGGCCAAGATATTATATGTAAGGAAGGCCATGTAAAGGCACTTACTTGCAGAAGCATCCCAGAACTTCACAGTCCCATCAGCATGCCTGTGAATTGCAAAGAAAAAGAGAGGAAAAGGGAGAAGAAAGGAGAGAAGGCGGAGAAACAGAGGGGGAATCATGACGACGTCAGCTTTCTGCACACACACCCACAGCTCTAATGATTCAGCTTGGCTTCACCTCTGATTATATTCCACATTCAGCTCTACAGAAGAATACATCGACATGAGAGGAGAGACCATAACACTGTCTCTCAATGGTGCAATGCATTCTGGGATTGCCCTGTATGGTCTGCACTTGGTGTACTCGTTCTCCAATCTCTCTTTATATGTTTTTTTTCTTCTATTTGCCATTTCAGCTGAACAGAGAGTTGGAGACAGAGAGAGGTATTCTTGGAATCCGTTTTTTTGGTTCCTGGTTGAGCCCTTTTTGGTTCCAGGTAGAACTCTTTTGGGTTCCATGTAGAATCCTCTGTGGAAAGGGTTCTACATGGAACACAAAATGGTTCTACCTGGAACCAAATGATTCTTCTTTGGGAGCAGCCAGAGAACCCTTTTTGGTTCTGGATAGCACCTTTTTTTCAGAGAGTGTACTTTGCTATGCTGTAGCTTTGCCTCAGAGTGAGAGGTGGGGAGAATACTAACACAGGGGTGTCTGGGGATAAGAAGAGAGAGAGAGCAAGGCGGAGGATTGTAAAGAGACCCCTTTTTCCAAGCCCATGCCTCACTGTCACTTTGCAAAGTTCAAGTATTCTACACTCCTAGGGGGGGGGGGGGGAGTGCTATCTAGAACCTTTTAAAGGGTTATTCGGCTGTCCCCATAGGAGAACCCTTTCAATAACCCCTTTTAGTTCCAGGTAGAACCCTTTTGATTCCATACAGAAGCCTTTCCACAGAGGGTTCTACATGGAACCCCAAAAGTGTTCTTCTTGGAGCCAAAAAGGGTTCTTGTATGGGGACAACCAAATAACCGTTTTGGAACCCTTTTTTCTAAGAGTATAAAAGGCTTCTTCTCCCTGTCTTTGAGGTTTTTTTCCATCATGACTGCTAGGCAGGATAAATAGAGTTGGTCTCCTACCCAGTGATGATGATCTCAGGGTAGCTCTGTGTGCCCAGGCCCCAGTTACCACCACTTATGGGCCATTCCTGCAAAACACAATACAACAAACAAGACAACACAAAAAAATGGTCATTATTGAGATTGAAACATACTGTATGTACAGTACCAGTCAAGAGTTTGGACACACCTACTCATTCAAGGGTTTTTCTTTATTTGTACTATTTTCTACATTGTAGAATAGTAGTGAAGACATCAAAACGATGGAATCATGTAGTAAACTAAAAAGTGTTTAACAAATAAATATATATTTTAGATTCCTCAAAGTAGACACCCTTTGCCTTGATGACAGATTTGCACTCTCTTGGCATTCTATCAACCAGCTTCACCTGGAATGATTTTCCAACAGTTTTGAACGAGTTCCCACGTATGCTGAATGCTTTTCCTTCACTCTGCGGTCCAACTCATCCCAAACAATCTCAATGGGGTTGAGGTCGGGTGATCGTGGAAGCCAGGTCATCTGATGCTGCACTCCATCACTTTCCTTCTTGGTCAAATGGCCCTTACACAGCCTTGATGTGTGTTGGGTCATTGTCCTGTTGAAAAACAAATGATAGTCCCACTAAGCGCAAACCAGATGGGATGGCGTATCGCTGCAGAATGTTGTGGTAGCCATGCTGGTTAAGTGTGCCTTGAATTCTAAATAAATCACTGACAGTGTCACCAGCAAAGTACCCCACACCATCAAACCTCCTCTATGCCTCACAGTGGGAACCACACATGCAGAGATCATCCATTCACCTACTCTGGGTCTCACAAAGACACAGCAGTTGGAACCAAAAATCTCACATTTGAACTCATCACACCAAAATTACAGATTTCCACCAGTCTAATGTCCATTGCTCGTGCTTCTTGGCCCAAGAAAGTGTCTTCTTATTATTGGTGTCCTTAAGTAGTGGTTTCTTTGCAGCAATTCGACCATGAAGGCCAGATTCACGTAGTTGATGTTGAGATGTGTCTGTTACTTGAACTCTGTGAAGCATTTATTTGGGCTACAATCTGAGGTGCAGTTAACTTTAATTAACTTATCCTCTGCAGCAGAGGTAACTCTGGGTTTTTCTTTCCTGTGGCGGTCCTCATGAGAGCCAGTTATCATAGCACTTGATGGTTTTTGCGACTGCACTTGACGAAAACGTTTTGAAATGTTCCGCATTGACTGACCTTCATGTCTTAAAATAATGATGGACTGTCGTTTCTCTTTGCTCATTTGAGCTGTTCTTGCCATAATATGGACTTGGTCTTTTACCAAATAGGGCTATCTTCTGTATACCACCCCTACCTTGTCAGAACACAACTGATTTGCTCAAACGCATGAAGAAGGAAATAAATTCTTCAAATTAACTTTTAACAAGGCACACCTGTTAATTGAAATGCATTCCAGGTGACAACCTCATGAAGCTGGTTGAGAGAATGCCAAGAGTGTGCAAAGCTGTCATCAAGGCAAAGGTTGGCTACTTTGAAGAATCTCAAATATAAAATATATTTTAATTTGTTTAGCACTTTTTGGTTACTACATGATTCCATGTGTGTTTTTTCATAGTTTCGATGTCTTCACCATGATTCAACAAGATAGAAAATAATACAAATAAAGAAAAATCCTGGAATGTGTAGATCTGTCCAAACGTTTGACTGGTACTGTATAAGGAACCAGTGAGAAGATAATTTCAGATACAATCTAGCTCTCCTACAAAAACTATATAAAACATTATGAGAGCATTGGAATGAGACAGGAGGGAAGCAAGAGGAGGGAGACAAATGCCTTCTCTTAGCTACAGCCTGGGCTGATGGGATGTCATTTTGACTGAGAGATAGAGGGAGAAGGAACCTTTACCACGGTGACAGACGCAGTCGAGGAAAGGGATGAATAATGCTTAGGTCATTGGGTGTGTGTGTGTGTGTGTGTGTGCGCATATATGTGTGTGTGTGTGTGTGTGCGCGTGCGCGCGCGCGTGTGTGTGTGTGCGTGTGCGTGTGTGTGTGTGTGTGTCTGAGAGAGTTTTGAATGTGTTGTTTTTTACGTTGTTTTAAATGCAGTAGCACATACAAAGGTCTGTGGTATGACTCAACATTGATCTTTCAGTAAGAACACTTCCCACCGCTACCCCTTAACAAACAGCAGAAAGAAACAGGGAAGGAGAGAAAGGGATGGAGGCAGGAGAGGGTCAGGACATGCTGACATTTCCAACAGCGGGGGAGTTCTAACAAGAATACAATGACATAAAACGTGGCAGAACAGAGATACTGTAGGATAGGGGGCAGAATAAAGATAGGATTAGAAAAAAATGGAGGATAAATGAAAGAATTAATGTATACATTTGAAAATAAAAAACATTCAGGAGATTGGATTGGAATGTAGAATATAATGGGATAGATGATATACTGTATAACTTTCAACGTAAACAATGGTGGGATATGATGGTATAGCACAAAACACAGTACTGAACATTACGTAGGGCCCAGTCAAGGCCGGCCGTGGGCATAAGCGACATAAGCTGGCACTTAAGGCCCCCGGCTGCTAAGGGGGTCCACAACCGAATTATTATTTTTTAAATGAGGAACTCAGCAGGGGTCTCACTTTTACTGATGAGAGTTCGATAGTGTAAATGTTCGTTGATGCATCAGCAATATTTCTCTCGAAATGTCAGTCACTGATTGGTAAGTTATTCTAGCCAGCTATCTACACCTTGTAGTAAATATGGCTGAAAGGGCCTTGACCTCCAGGGGGGCTCCCATTTGATTGTTTTAGTCACTCGCACTCAGCTATCATAATGAGTGTAAGTCATCGCAGAAATGCGTAGAATTGCAGAACATTTTCTTTAAAACTGCACATTTTCTCTCCACCCGATGGCAGCATTTGTAGAACTGTAGGACATTAGCTTTAAAACTGCAAAATGTTCTGTCCGCCCCATGGCACAATGAGTAGAATTGCATGAAATTAGTTTTAAAACTGCAAAAAATTAATCTGCGCCCCATGGCAAAATGTGTAGAACGGACAAAAATGTGCTTTAAAACCACAGCATATTCTCTACGCCTCATGGCACAATTCGTAGAATTGTAAGAAATTCAATGTACTTTTTAAAAATCTCCGTTGTCAAGAGGGGGACAACTAAAATGTTTTACCCGTTAGGTGGGGGACCCACCCCCCACCCCCCCAAAAAAATATTGCTTAGGGTGTAACCGAGAGGGTGTAGTATAGAGATGCGTGTCCCGTACCTTTTTGCTGTAGCCCTGTCGCTTCTGTCTGGAGCCAACAGTGTAAAGTGCAGGTATGAGGTCCACAGGGCAGTCAGCATAGTACTCACAGCAGGTCACAGGAGACTCGTGGATGGTCAGTGGATAGGGGTTCTCGAATATGGGGTAACTGGGAGAGGGGAAATGTTGACCCAATCGTTTTTTTTTTTCAGGACAGAGTGACATTTAGCTCACAGTTTTAGTCCCTATAATGCTAGGCCATGTACAAATCATAGAAACTGTAAGAGATGCACGCAACAGAATGGAAATGAATGAAAAGTACAGAATCGAAACAAGTATACGTCCTGTTTGTGACATAGTTATAACAGTATGTAGGCAGTAATAACTGTTGTATTTTAAATGAAGAGGAGCATTCAGGAAGTCTGAATAACACGGTATCTACAGTACATCCTTTATGTTAGCAGCATGTTCCGTCTGTGCACGTGTGTTCGGACGTACCCATTTTGGGCAAGGTCGATCACCACTAAATCCTTTTCGAGAAGGACCACAACAGCATAAGGTTCCTGAAAATCTGCACAGAAAACAAAAGAACAAAAAGAAAGATGGAGGTCAGTCATCCTCACAATACACTATACGTAGGGTATATTCACTGGAAATCTTCTCTGAAATCTAGAATTCTCAATGGACAACCTGAGTGCTTTCAAGAAGTTGACAAAAATGAACTTGAGGCTTGGCACATTAGGGATATATAGTAACATTTAAATTGCATATCAATATTATACTTAAGATGAGTTTGGATGTTTACATGATTATGGAACATAATTTTGCTCAATAAAGCTTTGGATGAAAATGAACTGAATTGAGAGAATATATCAGACTTAGATTTACATTTACATTTAAGTCATTTAGCAGACGCTCTTATCCAGAGCGACTTACAAATTGGAAAGTTCATACATATTCATCCTGGTCCCCCCGTGGGGAATGAACCCACAACCCTGGCGTTGCAAGCGCCATGCTCTACCAACTGAGCCACACGGGACCAGACTTGAAATGCCTATACTGTACATAACGCACAACAATAGCAGTATGTTGTTGGAGGTGGTAGGATGAAAATGATGTGTTCTTTTGTTAGCGTCTGAGTCAGCAAGAGGTCGATGTGTGTGTGTGTGTTTGTGTGCGTTTATGTGTGTGGGTGGGTGCGTGCGTGTGTGTACGTGTGTGAGTTGTGTGTGTGCAGAGAACAGTGTGTGAGCTGGAAGCCTTGAACATGTATTCAGTGTCTTCACTGCCGAGTCACAAGTCCCCATATCTCCTTTTGTCTGCTTGAATGTTTCAGACATTCTCTAAGTGTTTCTCATTCTTTGGTGTCTGTCGCTATGTCTGTCAGTCCGTCTATGTCCAGCTGTCTGTGCTGTCTGCCTGCCCACCAATATCTGTGCGTTTGTATATCTCTCTGTCATTGATCTGTCGCTGATCTTTCCATATAACCACACAAAAAGCCTAATTTCCATAATAAATATTTAATTTGTTCCCTTCCATATTCATCTCCTCCTCCCTATCTCTTAACGGTAACAGCAGATTGAGCCAGTAGTGGCGTAATCAGCCCAGTATTGTTGCTGTAACGAGATTAAATCAAAGTCCCAAAATCAGGTCGTTCACCATCACACCACACCATCGCCACACCATCGCCAAACACGACAGACACACTTCAAGCTACACACACACACACACACACACGTCAAGCTATTGTAGACACACTTTTTGAATGAGCTACATCCACACGACTTAGCCCCCGTTTGCTGCGGTTAAGACACACTCACATCCTCTTTACACCCATTCACACATGCATAACGACAGTAAAATGCCTAAGGAGGATTATGTCATGACAGAGATTGAATAGTTTCGGGAATTGCTTTCATATAGTATGATTTAATCCAAGGATGAAGTTATTCCTTTAGGCATCACACGTTTCATCATCTATCGTCTTAATACAGTATGTACAACCTTGATCAAGCAGCATCCTAAAATCCAAGATTAGCCAACTGTAACATTTGAACCAGCAACTGACTGGAACGTCAATCTTTTCCATCAACCCAAAACAACAAAGCATCAAACCATAATATCAATTATAACATCAAACCAATTCATAAATGACAGTTGGTTGTGAGAGACAACATAGTTGCTATTTCCACTGTAGTAAATATTTATCGCTATTAGCCAACGTGAGCTACAAGTTCCTTGCTCAAGGGCACATCGGCAGAGTGCCTAGTTATCCCAGGGATTCAAACCAGCGACTTTAAGGTTACTGGCCCAACGCTCTTAACCGCTAGGCTACCTGCACCCAACACACTGCTTTCCCCCCTTGAAGGACACATGGCTGACGGCTGAAACTTCTCTACCACCCCTTAATCTGGGGCTAACGGATTTACAAAAAGTGCATTTAAATAAGGAAGCTGAAACCTCCATCCAACCTTAACCTAATTCATTTCTCACGCCTTAATCAGAGGCTACCTGGAGCTATAGAGCAGGTAAAAATAACAGCTCCTCTCTGACCCAGACAACCAGACATTCCGGCACAAGATGTAAAACTCTGTTCGATTGAATAAGGTCTATTCCCACCTCCACTCAAAGGGTCCCAATTAAAACACACAGATCTTTATTAGCAAACAAAACCAAAACAAGACAACAAAGTCAACACCTCTGTCATTACATAATGATCTTGAGAACAGAAAGTCCAAAATCATCACCGTCAATGAAACCCTTTCCCAAGGGATGTCATCTCACCAAGGACGGGGCATTGATGTAATCATGTAATAACGCAAAAAGGTCACATAGCTATTGTGAACCAGGGAGAAAATACAAACATAACATTCATTGTACTGTATGTTGAATGCAGAGCATAAACCTCTCCTGGGATATTTCATATTCATCACAGGAGCAACAAACACACACACACACACATGCACACACTCACTGTTCCTTTTGAGCACGAATGGAAATTCAACAGAAAGGTCAAATGTCAACGTTGAGAAGGGCTAGGACACAACGTATTATTAGTCCAACTGGAAACACAGCAGCAACGTTGTCAGTGTAGTTGCTAATTAAATTGATTCCACTCATAAACACACTGAGGCATACTGGGATATTTGTAGATGATGATATAGCAAGCATACACACACACACACACACACACACACACACACACACACACACACACACACGCACACACACACAGAGGCATACTGGGATATTTGTAGATGATGATATAGCAAGCATACACACACACACACACACACACACACACACACACACACACACACACACACACACACACACACACACACACACACACACACACACACACACACACACGTGCGCTTGCACAGGATGACTGACCGTTAGGGTATGGCGTCTCACAGAGCGTGAGGAAGTCTACGATGGGGTAATCCATTTCCAGCACGGCTGTACTCTTCCCATGCATCACCGTCAGACATGGCCGCCGACCCACCGTGTCATAAGACAGACCTCCAGACAGGATCATAAATGGGTCTCTGTATAACACAAATAAACCACACACACAGGAGACATATGAACACAAGGAAACAAGTCCACATGGAAAGCTATAGAGATGCCATATTCATGCACCTCTTCTAGTGTGTGTGTGTGCGTGCGTGTGCGCGTGCGCGTGCGTGTGTGTGTGTGTGTGTGTGTGTGTGTGTGTGTGTGTGCGCGCGTGCGTGCGTGTGCGCGTGTGTGTGTGTGTGTGTATATTATTACCCCAGTCTAGTGGTCTTGTACTCCACTTTGAGAATGGGTTTGCAAGGCTCTGGCTTCTTTCCATCCTTAGGCTGTTTTCCTGAAATAGAACACGGACAGACAACTTTAGCTTGTCACTTCCCTTCTTTATTCCCCTCTGTGCTTCTTTCCCTCTCTCCTCTTTTCTCTTGCTCTCGCTCCTCTACTTTCCTATCCACTCTCTCTCTTCCCTCTTCTTCCACCCTTTTTCCCTGATGCTGCCGTAATACCCAGTGCAAGGTTGTGTGTGTGCCAGACAGAGACTCAGGTCTATCCTGGGAAAAGAGAGATAGCTAGAATTTATTCACATGTACATGTACTCTATGTACACAAAGATCAAATAAAGTTAACCTAAGAGTTAGTCAAATAAGTCTACACTATCGAGGAAGAATTTCATCATCATTTATTTGAAAGATTAACAGTTGTTACCTAGCCTGAATTAAATTACTTAAAGGAATACTTTTTAAATTTCACATAAACCTGAACAAACACGTTTTCATAATTGTTCATTAAAAACTCAAGTGATTATGCATGCAGCAGTGGAAGAAAGAACTCATTAAAAACAGGTCCAATAGAATCCTTTCCCCATTACACCATGCGCAACAACAAACTGCTCATTTAAAAAGGGCTTCAAAGAGGTTTCTATTGCTTTCTCTCGCTCCCTTTCTCTTGTTTTTCTCTATTTCATCTCTCTCTATGATTTCTTTCTGTCTCGCTTTTTTTCTTATGTTGTGAAACTGCTTTGAGAGGTGAGGTAAAAGGGTGAGGATAGAGAGAGAGAGAGAGAGAGAGAGAGAGAGAGAGAGAGAGAGAGAGAGAGAGAGAGAGAGAGAGAGAGAGAGAGAGAGGAGAGAGAGAGAGAGAGAGGAGAGAGAGAGAGAGAGAGAGAGAGAGAGAGAGAGAGAGAGAGAGAGAGAGAGAGAGAGAGAGAGAGAGAGAGAGAGAGAGAGAGAGAGAGAGAGAGAGAGAGAGAGAGAGAGAGAGAGAGAGAGAGAGAGAGAGAGAGAGAGAGAGAGAGAGAGAGAGAGAGAGAGAGAGAGAGTAGGGAGGGTAACTAATCTAAACGGAGGAAACATTTAACCAGGGAGTAAATTAAACCCTTGATCACTGGTTGAAAACCAGAGAAAAGTTATAAGGACAGGTTGTAAATTGAAATAAAATTGGGGGTGAAAAGTGACAGCATGGTGTGAATGTGTACGTGTGTGTGTGTTCAACCTTACCGTGTGGGGTGATCGTCTGAAATGGCTTGCCCTGGCCCTTAATGTTCCATATGGTGAGCGTTCCGTCTGAGTGACTACAGATAAACTGCTTGCCCTCATGGTGCCAGGCAACCGAGTGGATTGCCTAGGAGACCACAAGAAGCAGGAAGTGAGGGACAGGAAGCAGGGTGTCAATTAATCAAAGTGGAACAACATTTGTACCAGTACCAGGTACAGTTGAAGTCGGAAGTTTACATACACTTAGGTTGGAGTGATTAAAACTCGTTTTTCAACCACTCCACAAATGTCTTGTTAACAAACTATAGTTTTGGCAAGTCGGTTAGGACATCTACTTTGTGCATGACACAAGTCATTTTTCCAACAATTGTTTACAGACAGATTATTTCACTTAATATTTTTTTATTTCACCTTTATTTAACCAGGTAGGCCAGTTGAGAAAAAGTTCTCATTTACAACTGCGACCTGGTCAAGATAAAGCATAGCAGTGCGACAAAAACAACAACACAGAGTTACACGTAAACAAACGTACAGTCAATAACACAAAAGAATGTACAGTGTGTGCAAATGTAGAAGAGTAGAGAGGTAGGCAATAAATAGGCAATTATTAAGACACCCCCAAAAAAGGAATGGTTCTGCAGGTGGTGACCACACTCCACTTCTCAGTTCCTATGCTTCCTGGCTGATGTTTTGGTCACTTTTGAATGCTGGCGGTGCTTTCACTCTAGTGGTAGCATGAGACGGAGTCTACAACCCACACAAGTGGCTCAGGTAGTGCAGTTCATCCAGGATGGCACATCAACGCGAGCTGTGGCAAAAAGGTTTGTTGTGTCTGTCAGCGTAGTGTCCAGAGCATGGAGGCGCTACCAGGAGACAGGCCAGTACATCAGGAGACGTGGAGGAGGCCGTAGGAGGGCAACAACCCAGCAGCAGGACCGCTACCTCCGCCTTTGTGCAAGGAGGTGCACTGCCAAAGCCCTGCAAAATGACCTCCAGCAGGCCACAAATGTGCATGTGTCAGCATATGGTCTCACAAGGGGTCTGAGGATCTCATCTCGGTACCTAATGGCAGTCAGGCTACCTCTGGCGAGCGCATGGAGGCTGTGCGGCCCCACAAAGAAATGCCACCCCACACCATGACTGACCCACCGCCAAACCGGTCATGCTGGAGGATGTTGCAGGCAGCAGAACGTTCTCCACGGCGTCTCCAGACTCTGTCACGTCTGTCACATGTGCTCATGTGCTCAGTGTGAACCTACTTTCATCTGTGAAGAGCACAGGGCGCCAGTGGCGAATTTGCCAATCTTGGTGTTCTCTGGCAAATGCCAAACGTCCTGCACGGTGTTGGGTTGTAAGCACAACCCCCACCTGTGGACGTCGGGCCCTCATACCACCCTCATGGAGTCTGTTTCTGACCGTTTGAGCAGACACATGCACACTGAGTATATTGGTTCCTGACTTCCCTGAAGAGTTGCATATTCGGGGCTATTCGATGCTAATGTATAACCCCACATGATGTTTTTGTGCTGGTCAAGGGCAGTCAAGTCTGGGGTGAACCAAGGGGTGTATCTGTTCTTAGTTCTACCTTTTTTGAATGGGGCATGCTTAATTAAGATGGAGAGGAAAGTACTTTTGAAGAGCAACCAGGCATCTTCTACTGATGGGATGAGGTCAGTATCCTTCCAGGATACCCGGGCCAGGTCGGTAAGAAAGGCCAGCTCGCTGAAGTGTTTTAGGGAGTGTTTGACAGTGATGAGCGGTGGTCATTCGACCGCCAGCCCATTACGCACGCAGACAATGAGGCAGTGATCCTGGTTGAAGACAGCAGAGGTGTATTTAGAGGGCAAGTTGGTCAAGATGTTATCTAAGAGGGTGCCCATGGTTACGGATTTTGGGTTGTACCTGGTAGGTTCCTTGATAATTTTTTGTGAGATTGACGGCATCTTGCTTAGATTGTAGGAAGGCCGGGGTGTTAAGCATATCCCAGTTTAGTTCACCTAACAGTACGAACTCTGAAGATAGATGGGGGCAATCAATTCACATATGGTGTCCAGGGCACAGCTGGGGGCTGAAGGGGGTCTCTAACAAGCGGCAACGGTGAGAGACTTGTTTCTGGAAAGGTGGGTTTTTAAAAGAAGAAGCTTGAATTGTTTGGGCACAGACCTGGATAGTATGACAGAACTCTGCAGGCTATCTCTGCAGTAGATTGCAACTCTGCCCCCTTGGCAGATCTATCTTTTTGGAAAATGTTATAGTTAGGGATGGAAATTTCTGGATTTTTGGTGGCCTTCCTAAGCCAGGATTCAGACAGTGCTAGGACATCCGGGGTTGGCAGAGTATGCTAAAGAACTGAATAAAACAAACTTAGGGAGGAGGCTTCTAATGTTAACATGCGGATTTTGTTGAGTTTACGCTTACAGAAGTCAACAAATGAGAGCGCCTGTGGAATGGTAGTTATGCTGGGGGATGCAGGGCTTGGGTTAACCTCTAAATCACCAGAGGAGAAGTAGGATTAGAGTACGGCTAAAGGCTAAAAGAACTGGTTGTCTAGTGCGTTCGGAACAGAGTAAAGGGGCAGACTTCTGGGCACGGAGGGATAGATTCAAGGCAAAATGGTAGGATGTGAGTACAGTGGAATTAAGCCTACGCATTGAGTGACGATGAGAGAGGTTTTGTCTCTAGAAGCACCATTTAAGCAAGGTGCGTTCACCGCATGTGTGTGTGTGTGTGGGGGGGGGGGGGGGGGGTTGGAACAACAGGGCTAGTTAAGGCATATTGAGCAAGGCTGGAGGCTCTACAGTGAAATAAGACAAAAATATCAAACAAAAATGGCAATAGACAAGGCATTTTGACATTAGGGAGATGCGTGTGTAGCCAAGTAATCATAGGGTCCAGTGAGTAGCTAGGCGAGCTGGAGGCACGGAGATTCAGACAGCTAGCAGACCGGGGCTAGCAGCAGGCTAGCAGATGGGCCTCAGGGGGACGTCGCAATGGGGGAACCTGTTGAAACCCCCTCGGACGGTTACGTGGGTAGACCAGTCGTGATGGATCGGCAGGGCTCCGTGTCGGCAGCAAAGGGTCCAGGCCAATTGGCAAAAGAGGTATTGAAGCCCATGGATTATCTGATGGATTTTTTCAGCTAGCTGGGAGATGGGCCTAGCTCGAAGCTAACTCCAGGCCAACTGGTGCTTGCTTCGGGACAGAAACCCACTCGGACGGTTACGTCAAAAGACCAGTCTTGATGGATCGGCGGGGCTACGTGTTGGCAGCAAAGGGTCTAGGCTAATTGGCAAAAGTGGTAATTGAAGCCCAGAAATTGCTTGATAGATTTCTCCGGCTAGCCGGAAGATGGGCCTAGATGTGAGGCTAGCTCTAGGCAAACTGGTGCTTGCTTCGGGACAGAGACGTTAGTCTGGAGTAGCCACTCGGATAGCAGCTAGCTAACTGCGATGATCCGGAGTAAAGGTTCAGCGCTCGCGGTAGGAATCCGGAGATATGGTGGAAAAAAGCAGTCTGATATGCTCTGTTGATATCGCGCTGTGCAGGCTGGCAGGAGTTGACCGGGCTGAAGCAGATGTTCCAGTTAACGGTGATGGCTAACTAGCAGTGGCTAACTGACTACGAGCTAGTAGCTAGTTAGCTGGCTAGCTTCTAAAGGGGGTAACGGTTCTAAAGAATAAAAAATAGCAGATCCAATCAGCATTGGGTGAGAAGGGTTGCAGGAGAGTATGTTCAGTCCGTAGATGGAATAAATAGATAAAAAATATATATGAAATATATACGAAGAAATAAACGATAAATACAAGGGATGGGACAAGACATTCAAAAACATTCCATTACTACGCTATCACTGCTACGCCGTCACAATTGCAGTAGGTCAGAAGTTTACATACACTAAGTTGACTGTGCCTTTAAACAGGTTGGAAAATTCCAGAAACTGATGTCATGGCTTTAGAAGCTTCTGATTGCCTAATTGACATCATTTGAGTCAATTGGAGGTGTACCTGTGGATGTATTGCAAGGCATACCTTCAAATTCAGTGCCATTTGCTTGACATCGTGGGAAAATCCAAAGAAATCAGCCAAGACCTAAAAAAAAACGACCTACACAAGTCTGGTTCATCGTTGGGAGCAATTTCCAAACGCCTGAAGGCACCACGTTCATCTGTACAAACAATAGTACGCATGGGAACACGTAGCCATCACACCGCTCAGTATGGAGACGCGTTCTGTCTCCTAGAGATGAACGTACTTTGGTGCGAAAAGTGCAAATCAAGCCCAGAACAACAGCAAAGGACCTTGTGAAGATGCTGGAGGAAACAGGTACAAATGTATCTATATCCACAGTAAAACAAGTCCTATATCGACATAACCTGAAAGGCCGCTCAGCAAGGAAGAAGCCACTGCTCCAAAATCGGCATAAAAAATCCAGACTACGGTTTGCAACTGCACATGGGGACAAATATCGTAGGATTTGCAGAAATGTCCTCTGGTCTGATGAAACAAAAATAGAACTGTTTGGCCATAATGACCATCGTTATGTTTGGAGGAAAAAGGGGGACGCTTGCAAGCTGTAGAACACCATGCCAACCGTGAAGCACGGGGGTGGCAACATCATGTTGTGGGGGTGCTTTGCTGCAGGAGGGACTGGTGCACTTCACAGAATAGATGGCATCATGAGGCAGGACTATATGGATATATTGAAGCAACATCTCAAGACATCAGTCAGGAAGTTAAAGCTTGGTCGCAAATGGATCTTCCAAATGGACAATGACCTCAAGCATACCTCCAAAGTTGTGGCAAAATGGCTAAAGGACAACAAAGTCAAGGTATTGGAGTGGCCATCACAAAGCCCTGACCTCTACCCTATAGAAAATTTGTGGGCAGAACTGAAAAAGTGTGTGCGAGCAAGGAGGCCTACAAACCTGACTCAGTTACACCAGCTCTGTCAGGAGGAATGGGCCACAATTCACCCAACCTATTGTGGGAAGGTTGTGGAAGGCTACCCGAAACGTTTGTCCCAAGTTAAACAATTTAAAGGCAATGCTACCAAATACTAATTGAGTGTATGTAAACTTCTGACCCACTGGGAATGTGATGAAAGAAATAAAAGCTGAAATAAATCATTCTCTCTACAATTATTCTGACATTTCACATTCTTAAAATAAAATGGTGATCCTAACTGACCTAAGACAGGGAGATTTTACGAGGATTAAATGTCAGGAATTGTGAAAAACTGCATTTGGCTAAGGTGTATAAATGTAAATGTATTTGGCTAAGGTGTATTTGGCTAAGGTAATCATCCGACTTCAACTGTATAGTTGTACCTCTCACACACATATATGTGTAGGGTTGCTCCTATGGACATATGGTGAGTTCACATATGACTATTACACCCAACCCTTAGTTTGGATTATACTCTGTTCAGCAGATGGCTATTATTAAATAAGAGTAGGGAAGAGCTACAAGGTAGAATTTATACGTGGTTACATCATGTACATCCCAGATAGATGATAACATTTTCTATCAACCACCTGTGTAGCATGCATTATAAATGAATTCTCCTTCGTGATGCATTATGGACCTACAGTATAAGCATTCATAACAGATCAATTTCTAAGTGCCTATATACAATCACAACACACACAGGTGGTTCAAAGGTGGTTCAAATGTTCTACTATAGACCGTGACAGTGTTAACCCCATTGAATAGAGAGAAAAAGAGCACGGTCAAGAGAGATGAAAGGAACAAGACATAGGTTGACACCGGAAGAGACGTGAGAGAGAGAGAGAGAGAGAGAAATATACACAGAACGAGAGAGATACGGAGAGAGAGAAGTAAAGAAACAGAAAGAGATACAGAGATACAAATAGAGAGAGAGATACAGAGAGGGAGCGAGAGAGAGAGTTACAGAGAGAAGAGAGACAGATAGAGAGATACACAGAGAGAGAAGTAAAGAAACAGAAAGAGAACCAGAGATACAAATAGAGAGAGAGATACAGAGAGGGAGCGAGAGAGAGAGTTACAGAGATAAGAGTGTAAAACAGACAGATAGGCATCTGGATGGGAGTCGAGTGGAATTATGATGTGGTGGCTTGACATTGAAGTCTCATTATTTAGCAATTATGAATGCTCTTCCTCTGCTTTGCATAATCCATAGAACTTTATTTCTATTTTGGGAAGGTAGGAAGTGATTTAGCAAACGACAACAAATCAATGAAATGGCTGCTACATCATTATGTAGGCACTCCGGAAAGGTCAGACCGGCTTTCTTCTGTCTTACTGCTCATTATTAAAACTGGTGTACAGACACACACACACATACCAATATTTAGATATTCATGAAACATTTCTCAGCTCAAGAATTTGAAGGTGAATGTCTCAAAAGGACATCTAACCAGACGCAGAGAGTCAATTCAACAGGCGATGGAAATATATCAGTGCACTATATCAGTGCACTGTTCAGTTTGACAGTCCCACAAAAGCAGAAACAATACGCTGTGGTTAATTTGACAATGAGCAGGTAATTGAACCACATGGCTGTCATCATATCAAACAATAATAATAAAAATAAAAAATAAATTCATGATTGATTACATTGTGCTCCTTTCAGAGAATGGTCTTTTGGGATGAGACAGTGAGACATACACCAGCAACCACACAAACACACTAAAGTCCTCAAAAACACTACAGTGAATACTGTAGCATTTACTGTAGTGTAATATAGTATTTACAGTTAATTAAACTATAAATACTGTTGTAAAAGAAAACTGTAGTATATACTATACTAATTCATATAGTGATTTTGCGGGTGTAGAATACTTAAGCAATAAGGTGGTTGCGTCGTGCTTTAGAACAGCCCTTAGCTGTGGTATGTTGGCCATATACCACAAACCCCCGAGGTGCCTTATCGCTATTATAAACTGGTTACCAATGTAATTAGAGCAGTAAAAATGCATGTTCTGTCATACCCCTGGTATACCATGGCTGTCAGCCAATCAGCATTCAAGGCTCGAACCACCCAGTTTATAATGTTGTATTTACTGTAGTGTTTTTGCAGACTTTAGGTTAGTATTTGCTATAGTTTTTCATTTAGCTAATTTTCCATAACCTGTAGGTAGGTACTGTAGATAGGTACTGTGGGTAGGAAGGAAGGAAGGAAGGAAGGAAGGAAGGAAGGACTGGGGTCTGTACAGATAGTTCAGCACTTCTGATATTTTCTATAGCCTATATAAAACACAATATGGTCTATACTTGGCATGTGGGTTTCTCACGTATGGGTGGCACAAATTGGGATATGGGGGAGGGGAATGGGCAGGGTACACACTGTAGTATTTACTATAGTTAAAAAAGTTTAGTGTTTTTGCAGACTTTAGTGTTTACTACAGTATTCTACAACATTCTATAGTAAGTACTACACATGATGAAGGGATACTACAGTGTGTAGTATAGTATTCTACAGTAAGGGTGCCAATAATTATGGACCTGACTGCAGAGTGAGAATTACGGGGGGCCCAGGTGTGTCTCAGACCCCCTGAATGATACACGAGTCCCCCTGAATGCAACAAAGTCAAGTGTTGGGGAGGGTCTCTAAATAATGGAAATTTAACCATTCTCCTATTTGTTTCAAATGCTATTTGTACTGTGATAAATATTAAAATAAAATCTTATTTCAAATTAAACAAACACCCCTACTTCTGTGTCAGGGTTTGCATCAAAAAATCATATCTAAGAACATTTTGAAGATTGTTCCACAAAATAATGTGCAAGAAAAGTAAAAGCTGATTTACCTAACTTAGTAGAGACAAAGGGAATTTCCAGAGTTAACCATCCTTGAGACTGGGTGTGGTAACTCACAAGTCTAAAGTTTAATAATCATGTTAGGTACAGTGGGACTATTTGTAAAATGGCTTTATAAATGAGAACATAGCAATGTATTAACAAATGTGACATCAAAGAGGGCCAACCAACTTTCTGGTAGAGGATGTACAAAAAAGCACAAACATTGTTGCCCGTTATAAGGTGCAGTGCGTTATGATTAACTGCATCTAACGGCTTCAATGATGTGGCAGTTCCACTCATATACAGTGCATTCGGAAAGTATTCCCTTGACTCTTTCCACATTTTGTTACATTACAGCCTTATTCTAAAATATATTAAATAAATGTTTTCCATCATCAATCTAAACACAAAACCGCATCATGACGAAGCAAAAACGTTTTTGTTTTTTTTAAACATTTTTGCAAATGTATTAAAAATAAAGAACAGAAATGCCTTATATAAGTATTCAGACCCTTTGCTATGACACTCGGAATTGAGCTCAGCTGCATCCTGTTTCCATTGATCATCCTTTAGCTGTTTCTACAACTTGATTTGAGTCCACCTGTGGTAAATTCAATTGTTTGGACATGATTAGTAAAGGCACACACCTGTCTATATAAGGTCCCACAGTTGACAGTGCATTTCAGAGCATAAACCAAGCCATGAGGTCGAAGGAATTGTCCGTAGAGCTCCGAAACAGGATTGTGTAGAGGCACAAATTTGGAGAAGGGTACCAATGGCGGCAGCATTGAAGGTCCTCAAGAACACAGTGGCCTCCACCATTCTTTTTATTTTATTTTACCTTTATTTAACTAGGCAAGTCAGTTAAGAACAAATTCTTATTTTCAATGACGGCCTGGGAACAGTGGGTTAACTGCCTTGTTCAGGGGCAGAACGACAGATTTTTACCTTGTCAGCTCTGGGATTCAATCGTGCAACCTTTCAGTTACTAGTCCAACGCTCTAACCACTAGGCTACCTGCCGCCCCAAACTTCTTCTTAAATGGAAGAAGATTTGAACCACCAAGACTCTTCCTAAAGCTGGTCCCCCGGCCAAACGGAGCAATCGGGGGAGAAGCGCCTTGGTCAGGGAGGTGACCAAGAACCCAATGGTCACTCTGAAAGAGCTCCAGAGTTCCTCTGTGCAGATTGGAGAACCTTCCAGAAGGACAACCATCTCTGCAGCACTCCATCAATCAGGCCTTTATGGTAGAGTGGCCAGGCGGAAGTCACTCCTCAGTAAAAGGCATATCACAGCCCGCTTGGAGATTGCCAAGCGTCACGTCTGGAGAAAACCAGGCACCATCCCTATGTTGAAGCATGATGGTGGCAGCCTCATGCCGTCGGTATGTTTTTCACAGCACGGACTGAGAGACTAGTCTGGATCGAGAGAAATATGATCGGAGCAAAGTACAGAGAGATCCTTGAAGAAAACCTGCTCCAGAGCGCTGGGGCGAAGGTTCACTTTCCAACAGGACAATGACCCTAAGCACACAGCCAAGACAATGCAGCAGTGGCTTCGGGACAAGTCTCTGAATGTCCTTGAGTGGCCCAGCCAGAGCCTGGACTTGAACCCAATCGAACATGTCTGGAGAGACCGGAAAACAGCTAAACAGCAACGCTCCCCATCCAACCTGACAGAGCTTGAGAGGATCTGCAGAGATAAAGCTGAGAAACTCCCCAAATACAGGTGTGCCAAGCTTGTAGCGTCATACCAAGAAGACTCGAGGCTGTAATTTCTGCCAAAATTGCTTCAACAAAGTGCTGCGTAAAGGGTCTGAATACTTATGTAAATGTGATTTAAAAATGTTTAATACATTTGCAAAAATGTCTAAAAACTGTTTTTTGCTTTGTCATTATGGGGTATTGTGTGTAGATTGATGAGTGATTTAAAAATATATGTTTTAGAATAATTGATTAACAAAATGTGGGAAAAGTAGAGGGGTGTGAATACTTGCGCTGTAGATGCGCTGTAGATGAATACGAATGCGCTGTAGAGTCTAGTACCGATAGGAACATTGACCAAATATTCTACTTTCTACTATTTAGCAAGAGGCAGGACCTATTTCTATAGAAGAAGCCCATTTTTATTCTCAGCTTCTGAACTCATCAGTATGCTTTTTAAAAGACAGTTTTTCATCTATCCACATGCCCAGATATTTGTAAGCAGGGACACAATCAATATGGACACCGTCCATATGCTTAAATCAGAGTTATTTTTATGTGCTCTAGAGAACAACATATCCTTAGTTTTACCTGCATTCAATACTCATTTCAGGTCAATTAAGATTTTCTGTAAAACAATGAAGGCAGACCGTAGTTCGGATATAGCCTGGTCATCTGTGAGAGCAATAGCATACAAAACAATTAAAGTGCAGGTTACAGTTTTTTTACAGACAAGTCAATATTGTTAATGTAAATGTGACCCGATTCAGGAAACTAGGTGTATGTCGTATGTCACGCTTCACATGAGAGCCGTTTGAACGTAATTTTTTTATTTTTTATCAAAATGCGTTTTTTGGGGCAGAAATGCCTTCTCGAACATGTGAACTTTCATGTGCCTAAATAACAAACTTGTATACTTTCTGTAAATCTGGGTTAATAACCTGTTGGGGATGGGGGCGCTGTTTAGACTATTTATGCTAATTTGGCTAATTTTTTAAACGGCTTCCCACAAAATCCTTGATCGTACAATATCCATATTATTATTATTATTGGATAGAAAACAGTCTATAGTTTCTATAGGAGTTGAAATTTTGTCTCTAAGTGGAACAGAGCCCATTCTACAGCAATTTCCCTGACATGGAGTCAGATTTGAGAAATGTTGGCCACTCTTCTGAAGTCAGTTAAAAGGGCACTGTCGTTGCTATGACTATACGGACACTTCTTACGTCTTCCCCTGGATGCCTTTACGTGATGACGATTCCAACGGGGTCGATTGCGCGTTCACAGGCCCTACAAATGAAAAAACCCTGAAGCTAGTCATTCTTTGGGAGCTGCGTCATGAGCCTAGAGGACACCGGCGCGCACCTGTTCCAAGCGTTAGTTTAGCCTGTTATATTTCTCCGGTCATCTTTTCACTCGTTATAGGAGTTAAAAACATCATAAGGTAGTTAATTTAAAGCGTTTTATAGCAATTTATATCCGTTTAGTGCGATTTTGGGACATTTATTTTTGCAACGATGTGAAAAGTTGGGCACGCTTTTCAGTTCATCCCGAACGCAGTTGACATTTCCACATGGCAAGAGGACAGCTTTCCACCAAAAGACGATTTCTCCCAAGAAAGGATCCTTTGCCCAAGATACTGATGGAAGAACAGCTCAAGGTAGGACATTTTTATTATGATAAATCGTGTTTCTGTCGAAACATTTTAGTGGCTTAGGACGCCATGTTTTTTGACGTAGCTTCGCTTGGCGCAAACTGTATTGAAAAGTAAGGATAAATTAAAAAATGTAATAACGCAATTGTATTAAGAATTAAATTGTCTATCAATCCCTGTCCACCCTATATTTTTTAGTCACGTTTATGAGTATTTATGTATAAGAGTAGATCACTGTCTAAGTGGCGCAAGGACTTTTTCTTTACCAGCTTGTCTACATTTCACATTGTCTAACCATGATTTTGGTGGCTAAATATAAACATTTTCGATCAAACTGTATATGCATGTTGTAATGTGATGTTACAGGAGTGTCATCGGAAGAATTCTGAGAAGGTTAGTGAAAAAATTAATATCTTTTGGCGATGTTGACTTTTATCGCTCACTTTGGCTAGAATCAATGCTGGGCTGCTAATTGCTATGTGCTAAGCTAATATAACGATTTATTGTGTTTTCGCTGTAAGACACTTAGAAAATCTGAAATATTGTCTGTATTCACAGGATCTGTGTCTTTCGATTCGTGTATGCTGTGTATTTTTACGAAATGTTTGATGATTAGTAGTTAGGTAAACACGTTGCTCATTGTAATTATTCTAGTCCATTTGTGATGGTGGGTGCAATTGTAAACTATGCCATCTACCTGAAATATGCACTTTTTTCTAACAAAACCTATCCCATACCATAAATATGTTATCAGACTGTCATCTAATGAGTTTTTTTGTTGGTTAGGGGCTATAAATATCTTAGTTTAGCCGAATTGGTGATGGCTACTGGTGTTGGTGGACAAATAAAAGATGGTGGATTATGCTAATGTGTTTTTAGGTAATAGATGTACATCTTTACATATTGTGTCTTCCCTGTAAAACATTTTAAAAATCGGAAATGTTGACTGGATTCACAAGATCTGTGTCTTTCATTAGCTGTATTGGACTTTAATGTGTGAAAGTTAAATATTTAAAAAAAATATTTTTTTTGAATTTCGCGGCACTGGTTTTTCAGTGGGGGGGGGGGGGTGTGCCGCTAGCGCCACGCTGATCCTAGACAGGTTAAGCCACAGAAAAAGTTGCAACCTTCCCACTAGCCATGATTGGCTGAGATAATGAGTGGGCTGGACATGCCGAGAGAGGAGAAAGGATTGGTCTGCCATATTGAAGGTGTCTGTCTATTTGAGCTCATCAGTCACTGTTGGGAATCCTGTCCCACGCGACGTTTTTTTATATATTGTGTAGTTGAGCTGCAAGTGTCCCTCTCCATTTTCTGGAGGATCAAGTTTTGAGATCAATGGAATTAGAGTATGATAGCTAAAGAGATGGAGAAAACACCTGTCTCCGGATTACATCTTCAAACTAAAGGGCAACCGTGGTATGGCATTCCTGACCGGGAGACGCGTCCATGATGCATGTTGATGTATACAGGTAAGATAGTCTAGCGTTAGCTAGCTACCTTTTCAGATATTACACGTTTCCAATTTTGACAGAAAGTGGTTTCATTTCAAGCTAAAGTGTACTGTTAGCTAGCTAGCTAACGTTAGCTGGCTGGCTCCCTAGCTGATATTATTATTTGTTTCCCAGAGCTGTTTGTTTGCTTTTCTAGTTAGAGCCTACTGTTAGGCACTGTTGGCACTTTGTTCATTGTTGTTTAACTAGCTAACGTTAGCTGGCTGACACGTTATGTGACGTGTGTATAACACCCGTTGAATATGGCCGGTGTCAGTAAACTTCTGCAAAAAAAATTTGGGGAAATTGTTGCCAGCAGAGCTGGTTAGGCTGTTTTCATGTTAACCAGAGGTAAACAAATCATCGGCCAGAGTGTCAAGTGTGCGCTCCGAGTGCGCTCCGAGATGGGTGGGGCTAAAACTTAAGAGGGTGTGAACGATGTTGAATGGGTGTAGACAAAGAAGAGCTCTTCACTAGATACCAAAACATTCAAAGGCGATTTTCTCAAAAGTGAGTTTACAAGTTGATCAACTTTCAAAGAATAATTACCCTACCATTGTTCCTCAAATGCAGTGTATGATATATCATTTTGAGCTCTGAGTCTCTACTTTTATCCAATTTAAAAAACACAATTTCACATTTTGCTACATAAGACCGAATTCAGGTGGTGAGTCACAAATAGTACAGGACCTAGAATTGGCCGGTGGGGAACCTTTCGTAATATCAGGGAAAATGTTTTACACCATCAGTAGATACACACTGAGTTCTATGTCAAGTCATTTTTAAACCAGTTACATGCAGCCTGGTCTAGGCCAAATGAGGAAAGCCTCTGAATTAGCAGTGAGTGATCAACCGTATCAAAAGCCTTTGACAGGTTAAACATTTAAAAAATATATATTTTGAATTTTGCGCCCTGCACTTTGAGCTGGCTGTTGTCATAAGTGTACCGGCACCGCCCTGCAGCCATAAGAAGTTAATGAAGAGGGCAGCATAATGTTGCCTTTTATCCATACAAACTGTAACGTAGACTCTGGGAGTCGAGAAGCAAGTGGTAAGTTTAATATAACAAGAAAGAGGAAACGATACAACATAGCAGTAGCTTCTAGACATGAACAACAGAAACAATACTGCCTTGGGAAAGAACCTAAGGGAGTGCCAGATAAAGGGGAGGTAATGGAGTACAAGTGTGCCTAATGATGAAGCACAGGTGCGCGTAATGAAGGTTCCTAGGACCGGTGGTTAATAAACTGGAGACGTGACAGTACCCCCCGATGTGCGGCTCCAGCCACAGGACGACGCTGGCCAGAGTGACGGCCCCGAGGACAAGGAGCAGGCCTGTCCGGGGGGCAAGATGGAAATCACGGATGATGTTGGGATCCAGAATGTCCAGAATACCTTCCTGACATCCATCTTCACTCCTTGCGGGCTGATTTGTTAGCCTAGGAAGGAAACACCCTCCAGGTGAAACAGGCACTTCTCAGCCATGACAAACAGGTGGTTAGCCAGGAGCTGTTTGAGAACCACTCGGACATGAGCGATGTGATCCTCCAAGGTAGCCGATTAGACCAGGAAGACGTCGATATACACAGCCACCTGGCGTCTGAGCATGTGCCCGAAAGACCTCATTGATGAATGCCTTTAACACTTACAGAGCCTTGACAAAGCCAAATGGCATCACCGAGTACTCCACCAGATATTGGGATAAAAGCTGTCTTCCATTCATCCCCATCCCGGATGCGGATGAGATCGTATGCACTCTGCAGGACCAACTTGGTAATGAACCAGGCCCAGCGGAGCTGTTCGATGGCTGCCAGCATCAACTGGAGAGGGTAACGGTACTTGGTGGTGATGAATTGAGTCCTCCATCCTTCCATCCTTTTTGGCCAGGAGAAGTGGACGTGCGGATGAAACCTTGTTGGAGCGCCTCATGGATGTACTCCTCCATGGCCTAGGTTTCAGCCACCGACAGAGAGTAATTGCGTCTGTGCGGGGTTGCGCAGAGCCTGCTCGCAGGTTGATGGCACAGTCCCAGGGGTGATAAGGAGGGAGACAGGTGGAGCGGGAACTGGAAAAAACCTCTCGCAGGTCCTGGTATACCTTCAGGATATTGGGCTGAAGGGCAAACACTGGACTCTCAACCGACGTGGAACCACGGGTGACCAGTCTGTGATTTTCATCCTCGACCATGAGATGGTGGGGTTGTGGAGTTGAAGCCAAGGGAGACCGAGGATGATCTTGTGAGCTGGGGCTCTGGAGATTAACTTACGGGATGTTCTCCTGATGGACTCCACAGTGAGGGTGAGTGGTTTGGTGATGTGTATGATGGTTTCGGCACCTAATGGCCAATTATCGAAGGCTTGAACTGGGAAAGGAGAGGAGAGCGGGTATGAGGTGATGTTGAGAGAGGAGGCAAGGGTCTGGTCAATAAAGTTCCCCGCACCACCAGAATCAACTAATGCTGTAGAAACAGTACATAAGGGACAGTCAATTAGTGTTATCACCACCAAAAAGTGTTTGGCAGAAAGTGATGAAGAAGGGATACTTACACCTGCCACAGGAGGTGGAAGATCACGTGACAATCCCTCTGCTCTTGTGGATCCAGAGTTTGGAAGTATCGGACACTGCTGGAGATGGTGCCCTCCTTGACCACAATAGAGACAGAGCCCCAGCTGTCTCCGGCGTGTGACCCCTATCTCCATGGGTTCAGGCTCTGATCCAAAGTGTTCACTGAGGGAGGGAGAGAAGTGGTGAGAGTGCCGACACTCCCGAAGAAGGTTATCCAGGCGGATGGCCATCGCGATGAGTGCGTCCAAGGACCGGCTGTTGTCTCGACAGGCCAGTTCCGTCTGAACCTCTTCACGCAGTCCGCTTCTGAATAGCGTACGAAGCGCCAGCTCATTCCATCCGCTGGATACTGCTATTGTCCGGAAGGTGTGCGCGTACTCGGCAGCAGTCTGATCCTCCTGCTGTATTTGGAGTAGGCGCTTACCCCCATCTCTGCCTTCCGGTGGATGATCGAAGATACCTCTGAACCGAGCCATGAACCCTCATTCGAATCCAGCTCCTCCTCTCTCCCAGATTCCCGTGGCCCATTCCAATGCCTGCCCAGTCAGTAGAGAAATAACCGTGGCAACTTTGGAACTCTCGGTGGTCGGCGCTCCCAACTGGTGCGAAAAGTAGAAGGAGCACTGCAGTAGGAAGCCACAGCATTTACATGGGGTGCTATAATATCTTTCCGGGAGGGACAAACGGGCAACACTGACCTGGGCAGGTTGCTGAATGGGCCAAACATTTCTATTTTTGTTTCATCAGACCAGAGGACATTTCTCCAAATTGTACGATCTTTGTCCCTATGTGCAGTTGCAAACCGTAGTCTGGATTTTTTATGCCGGTTTTGGAGCAGTGGCTTTTTCCTTGCTGAGCGACCTTTCAGGTTATGTCGATATAGGACTCATTTTACTGTGAATATAGATATTATTGTACCTGTTTCCTCCAGCATATTCACAAGGTCCTTTGCTGTTTTTCTGGGATTGATTTGCACTTTTTGCACAAAAATATGTTCATCTCTAGGAGACAGAACGCGTCTCCTTCCTGAGCAGTATGATGGCTGCGTGGTCCCATGGTGTTTATACCTGCGTACTATTGTTTGTACAGATGAACATGGTACCTTCAGGCATTTGGACATTGCTCCCAGGGATGAACCAGACTTGTGGAGGTCTACAATTCTTTTTCTGAGGTCTTGGCTGATTTCTTTTGATTTTCCCATGATGTCAAGCAAAGAGGCACTGCATTTGAAGGTAGGTCTTGAAATACATCCACGGGTACACCTCCAATTGACTCAAATTATGTCAATTAGCCTATCAACAGCTTCTAAAGCCATGACATCATTTTCTGGAATTTTCCAAGCTGTTTAAAAGCACAGTCAACTTAGTGTATGTAAACTTCTGACACACTGGAATTATGATACAGTGAATTAAAAGTGAAATAATCTGTCTGTAAACAATCGTTGAAAAAAATACTTGTGTCATGCATAAAGTAGATGTCCTAACCGACTTGCCAAAACTATAGTTAAAAAAAAATAATTGTGGAGTGGTAGAAAAACAAATTTGAATGACTCCAACCTAAGTGTATGTAAACTTATGACTTCAACTGTACATTTGAAATGAGTAATGCAAGATGTGTAAACATTATGAAAGTGACATTATTAAAGTGACTAGTGTTCCATTTATTAAAGTTGCCAATGATTTCAAGTCTGTGTATTGTAGGCAGCAGCCTCTCTGTGCTAGTGATTCGCTATTTAACAGTCTGATGGCCTTGAGATAAAATACGTTTTTCAGTCTCTCAGTCCCAGCTTTGATGCACCTGTACTGACCTTGCCTTCTGGATGATAACGGGGTGAACAGGCAGTGGCTCATCTGGTTGTTGTCCTTCTTGATCTTTTTGGCATTCCTGTGACATCAGGTGCTGTAGGTGTCCTGGAGGGAAGGTAGTTTGCCCCCGGTAATGCGTTGTGCAAACCGCACCACCCTCTGGAGAGCCCTGTGGTTGTGGGCGGTGCAGTTGATGTACTAGGCGGTGATGCAGCTCGACAGGATGCTCTCAATTGTGCACCTGTAAAAGTTTGTGAGGGTTTTAGGTGACAAGCCAAATTTCTTCAGCCTCCTGAGGTTGAAGAGGCGATGTTGCTCCTTCTTCACCACACTGTCTGTGTGGGTGGACCATTTCAGTTTGTCAGTGATATGTATGCCCCGGAACTTTCCACCTTCTCCACTGCTGTCCCGTTGATGTGTATAGGGGGGTGCTCCCTCTGCTGTTTCCTGAAGTCCAAGATCATCTCCTTTGTTTTGTTGACGTTGAGTGAGAGTCACCGCACCATTAGCATCTGCCGTGGCAACAGGAGGGCAGCAACAAATAAATGTGTATTCTGGTTTATGGACACATCTACAACCAGGAGCTCAAAATTCTTGGGAACAGAAATATTTAGATTTTACATATACAGTATGGCCACTCCTCCCCCATTCTGTAATCTGCCACATCTAAACACATTATAATAATTTACTTCAATGTCTTTATCAGATACAGGATCACTTAAAACTTCTTCAGGATCGGTGTCCTGTCCATGAGACGGTTGAGCTAATGTTAAAGTTTCCCAGGACATAGACATATCTGATACTGGCAGAAAGCTTAAATTATTGTTAATCTAACTGCACAGTCCAATTTGCAGTATAACTATTGCAGTGAAAGAATAGCATGCTATGGTTTGAGAGTGCACAATTTTGAACATGAAAAGTTATTCATAAACAAATTAGGCACATTTGGGCAGGCTTGATTCAACATTTTTAACAGAAATGCAAGGGTGCATTGGAACAGACTTAAACTTTGCACATACACTGCTGCCAGCTAGTGGCCAAAATCTAAATTGCACCTGGGCTGGAATAATACATTATGGCATTTCTCTTGCATGTCAAATATGATAGTACATAAAAAATACAAAAGAACGGTTGTTTTTTTCTTTGTATCATCTTTTACCAGATATATTGTGTTATATTCTCCTACATTCCTTTCACATTTCCACAAAGTGTTTCCTTTCAAATGGTACCAATATTATGCATATCCCTGCTTCAGGGCCTGAGCTACAGGCAGTTAGATTTGGGTATGTAATTTTAGGCAAAACATTTTTTTTTAAAGGTGCAGATCCTTATTAGGCCATGTTTCCGAGAGAACCAGAATGTCAGGACACAAGTCCTGTACCCAAATGTCAATTGTGTGCATTTTTTTAACCAAGCCCACTACCAGATTTAACTTTTGATGGCTGCAGGGGCAGTATTGAGTAGCTTGGATGAAAGGTGCCCATTTCAAACGGCCTCGTACTCAATTCTTGCTCGTACAATATGCATATTATTATTACTATTGGATAGAAAACACTCTCTAGTTTCTATAACCGTTTGAATTATATCTGTGAGTAAAATAGAACTAATTTTGCAGCAAACTTCCTGTCAGGAAGTGAGAAATCTGAAATCGAGGGCTCTGTTCCAGGGTCAGTTTATTAATTTGCACGTAATCTATGGGTCTACATGCACTGCATACACCTTCCCCTAGATGTCAGTAAGCAGTGAGAATTGGAATGGGGTGTATATCTCTATCTGAGGCTGAATAAGACAGGTTGGAATGATGCAAGCCCTCTTTTCTCCCTTCACCGTGACACGAAAGGGTCACCTGGATTGCCTCCTGAAAACCTTTCGTTATCGACGTTAGATATCTCCGGCTCTGATTTTATTTGATATATGTGTTAAAAACATCATAAACTAGTTATATTAATTAACCTGTTGAGGCTGGGGGCGCTGTTGTCACTATTTATGCTAATCGTGTAATTTTTGAAACGGCTTCCCACAAAATTCTTGATCGTACAATATGCATATTATTATTATTATTGGATAGAAAACAGTCTATAGTTTCTATAGGAGTTGAAATTTTGTCTCTAAGTGGAACAGAACCCATTCTACAGCAATTTCCCTGACATGGAGTCAGATTTCAGAAATGTTGGCCCCTGATCTGGAGTCAGTTAAAAGGCCACAGTTATTGCTATGAGTATACGGACACTGCTTACGTCTTCCCCTGGATGCCTTTACGTGATGACGATTTGAATGGGGTCGATTGCGCGTTCACAGGCACTATAAATTAAAAAACCCTGTAGCTAGTAAGTCTTTTGGAGCTGCGTTATGCGCGTGGAGGACACCGACCCGCACCTGTTCCAAGCATTAGTGTTGGGAGTAATCTTTCTCCGGTCATGTTAAGACTCGTTATAGGAGTTAAAAACATCATAAGGTAGTTAATTTAAAGCGTTTTATAGCAATTTATATCCGTTTAGTGCGATTTTGGGACATTTATTTCTGAAACGCTGTGAATCGCTAGGCACGCTTCCAGTTCATGCTGAACGCAGTTGGCATTTCCACATGGCAAGAGGACAGCTTTCCACCAAAAGACGATTAGACCCAAGAAAGGATCCTTTGCCCAAGATACTGATGGAAGAACAGCTCAAAGTAGGACATTTTTATTATGATAAATCGTGTTTCTGTCGAAAAATGTTAGTGGCTTAGGACGCCATGTTTTTTGACGTAGCTTCGCTTGGCGCAAACTGTATTGAAAAGTAAGGATAATTTTAAAAATGTAATTCCGCGATTGTATTAAGAATTAAATTGTCTATCAATCGATGTCCACCCTATATTTTTTAGTCACGTTTATGAGTATTTATGTATAAGAGTAGATCACTGTCTAATATGGCGCACGGACATTTTCTCACCAGCTGGGCTACATTTCACATTGTCTAACCATGATTTTGGTGGCTAAATATGCACATTTTCGAACAAACTGTATATGTATGTTGTAATGTGATGTTACAGGGGTGTCATCTGAAGAATTCTGAGAAGGTTAGTGAAAAAAATAATATATTTTGGCGATGTTGACGTTATCGCTCACTTTGGCTAGAATCAATGCTGGGCTGCTATGTGCTATGTGCTATGCTAATATAACGATTTATTGTGTTTTCGCTGTAAGACACTTAGAAAATCTGAAATATTGTCTGTATTCACAGGATCTGTGTCTTTCGATTAGTGTATGCTGTGTATTTTTACGAAATGTTTGATGATTAGTAAGTAGGTAAACACGTTGCTCAATGTAGTTTTTCTAGTCCATTTGTGACGGTGGGTGCAATTGTAACCTATGCCATCTACCTGAAATATGCACTTTTTTCTAACAAAACCTATCCCATACCATAAATATGTTATCAGACTGTCATCTGATGAGTTTTTTTCTTGGTTAGGGGCTATAAATATCTTAGTTTAGCCGAATTGGTGATAGCTACTGGTGTTGGTGGACAAATAAAAGATGGTGGATTATGCTAATGTGTTTTTAGGTAATAGATTTACATCTTTACATATTGTGTCTTCCCTGTAAAACATTTTAAAAATCGGACATGTTGGCTGGATTCACAAGATCTGTGTCTTTCATTAGCTGTATTGGACTTTAATGTGTGAAAGTTAAATATAAAAAAAAAAAAAAAAAATTTGGAATTTCGCGGCTCTGCCTTTTCAGTGGGGGTGGGGGGGGAGTGCCGCTAGCGGCACCCTCAGCCTAGACAGGTTAAACCGACTTATATCAGTTTATATCATTTGATTGCAATTTTCGGTATTTTCTTTGTTATGAGTTCTGGTCAGTAGGGCACGTCCATGCCGCATGGCTAACTTTGTTAGCTAATTCCACAGATGAAGACGACATTCTACAACCAAACAACGATTATTCTGGACAAAGGACAACTTGTACAAGATTCTGATGGAAGCTCATCAAATAGTAGGAAACATTTATGATATTATAACGTATATCTGTCGAAAATGTGTAGAATATATTCTGCCCAGATTTCGGGCGCTATCTCGCCTATAACGTAAGGTGTATGTCGTACTAAGGTTATTTTTAAAAATCTAACACAGCGGTTGCATTAAGAACTAGTGTATCTTTCATTTGCTGTCCAACCTGTATTTTTTAGTAAAGTATATGATTAGTTATTTGATTAGATGATGTGAGTGTCAGAAATAGATCCGGATTACATTGTGCAGTTTGGCTAGTATTCACATTGTTCAACCACGAATTGTACCGCTAAATATGCACATTTTCGAACAAACCATATATGTATTGTGTAATATGATGTTATAGGACTGTCATCTGATGAAGTTTTGAGAAGGTTAGTGAAAAAATGTATATCTTTTGCTGGTTTATTCGCTATCGCTAACGTGCATGAATCAATGCTGCTGTGTGGTTGGCTATTGTAGTAAGGTAATATAATGCTATATTGTGTTTTCGCTGTAAAACACTTAAAAAATCTGAAATATTGGCTGGATTCACAAGATGTTTGTCTTTCATTTGCTGTACACTGTGTATTTTTCATAAATGTTTTTTGATGAGTATTTAGGTAATTCACGTTGGTCTCTGTAGTTATTCTAGCTGCCTTGGTGAGATTTTGTGACGTTGGCTGCAATGTAAAACTGATTTATACCTGAAATATGCACATTTTTCGAACAAAACATATGCTATACAATAAATATGTTATCAGACTGTCATCTGATGAAGTTGTTTCTAGGTTAGTGACTATTTATATCTTTATTTGGTCGAATTTGTGATAGCTACCTATGCAGTAAAAAAATGGTGGAAATATGCGGTTGGGTCTTTTGCTATAGTGGTTAGCTAATAGAAATACATATTGTGTTTTCCCTGTAAAACATTTTAAAAATGGGAAATGATGGCTGGATTCACAAGATGTTTATCTTTCATTTGCTGTATTGGACTTGTTAATGCGTGAAAGTGATATTTCTAAAAAATATCTTTTGAATTTGGCGCCCCGCACTTGGCCTGGCTGTTGTCATAGGTGTACCGACCTCGGGCTTGCAGCCATAAGAAGTTTTAAAGTCAGAGGAGGTATTCCGCTCATTCCCATTAGAGCTAACAGGCATACAGTACGGTCATCTGCAGCTATTTGTTAAGTGAGCTGAGACAAGGTCCCTGGCCAACCACATAACTGAGCATTTGACAGACCTCCCTCAAGTCGCTGGATGCAGGGGCTGGGGCGGGAACTGGGAGAGCAGTTAATACCACATCTGCCACATTAGCACAAATGTATGGTGTCTGGCTACTAGAAATAGCTGATGTTTTTTTAGATCCCCCCCAGTGTACGCCATTCAACAGGAGCAATTTGAATTGTGTATAGTTTGCATTTCGAGAGAGAGAGAGAGAGAGAGAGTGACAAAATGAGAGAAGGAGCGAAAAAAGATGGCGAGAATGAGAGAGAAAAAGAGGGATATAGAAATCTGAGGCAGGCTCCTGTGTTGGCAGGCTATTCATCAGGCTGAGGCATTTAGTCAGACAGAGCAGGGCTGAGGTGACTGATGCTCTCTCCATCTCCATCGTCTCTCTGGTGCTCACAGTCACTGCACCCGCAGAGATAGCACTGAGCCATGACAGGGAAAAGGACTGGGAGACAGACGCAAGGGAAGGAAGAATGATCAGCTGTTTGGGGGTGTTGGAATTCCTATACATACACACTGTGGTTAGGTGTGACGAAGATGGAGAGAGTTACCTGTAATTAGTGAGGTTATATAAGATGTCCTCACGCAACTAGAGAAAGGTAAGGACTAGGCTACATCCAATGTCCTCTACCTTATGCTCCAAGCTTTATTACCTATGTCCTTTACTCTGTTACCTGTGTCCTATACTTAGGGCCATGCATTTTTGGTGTGGAAATGGAGGCACTGGGCTTTTACCGTTATTACCAGCATTATCCACCAGTATTGCTGCAGGTAGAAAACCCTAGGAAATGTTCTGTAATTGACACAAGCTGTTAACAAGATGGTTGCACATGTATGTTTGGCGGGGGAGGTGTAGCTCTGCAAATAGCACAAAACCTATTATTTGGCAGGAAATACTATTTGTCGATCCAAGAATCAAGCATTATCATCCTACTTACAATATAGTCATCATAACTACAGCTCATCCATAGTCTACTCCACAGTACAACAAAAATGATCCAAGGGCAGCTTTAATGTTCAGCTCTTCATACCTAGGGTTCAGACGGATGAACATAGATCTGACCCTGAATAAGTCATTAGCAGCAGGCGATGACACGAGCACATTAGCTGTAATGCCACAGCATGGCAGTGATGTAGATACTGTGATGTTTTCCCCAGTGTTAGTGAGCCACGAAGTACAGAGTCAGCAGCTGTAGAGCAGCCAGCCTCTGGGGAGGGGTTACTACAGCGTTGGAGAGGAGAGACACAACCACTCCCAGGAGAAAACAACATGGCTGCCAAGGAGGATCACTATGTAAGCCTTAGGACCAGGGAGAGGAGACAGAGATATCATCTCACCCAGGGGAGAGGGAACGAGGGGGGAGGGAAAGAGAGAGAGAAAGAGAGAGAGAAAGATTGAGAATGACAGAGAGTGAGTTAAAAGACCAATTTTAATATTGCAAGCCAGCCAAATTCATCTAGCTCCAACTGTTTACTAGTGGTAACCATAGCAACATGGCCAATGAGGCAGCTCTAGCAGCACCAGCAGCAGCAGAGACTGAGAGACCCCCCCCCCCCCTTTTTTTTTTTTTCCAGCAGAAATCAAATCAGAGAAGGGAAGAATCAGTTTAAACACAGAATTCTGAGGGAGAACGCGGAAAGTTTGTTTGCCGACTGCTCACACAACAGGACTGTTACAAACCTGTTATTTTACACAGACAACACTACTGCCTGGCATACAGCTGTAACCAGGCATTTAAGGTATACGGCAAAGAAAGGCATCTGCAAGGAAAGGCAAATCCACATTTTTGAGAACAGCGAGAAGGACCAGGACAACAGGTTTCTGACGGTAAATGGCACTGTCATGGTCCAGGGTAGTGAGGCTGCACTCAGCTCTTTTGTGCAGGACTTCCCCACCCTAAGAAAGACAGCGGATACCAAAAAAGACAAGGACAACACTCTGACTTCTCCCCTCACCTCAGGCACTCCAAAGCAGGAGCCCAGGCCCAGACCCACACAACAGGTCTATCCTACCCCATGCCTGCCTACGACCACCAGAGCCATGACCACACTACGATCAGCCTGCTGAGAGACAGTGCAGGACCCAACCAGTGCAGGACCCAGATGAAGAACTGTCCAGGAGCTGAGAGAGAGCCTTACCACAGCGCTTGAGGAGGTAAAGGCTACCATCAGGAGAGAGCTAGGGCAGGAAAAGGAGGAGATGGCAAAATAGTTGTCTGTCATCAAGAGGGTGCTGCAGCATTGCCCCTCACCACCCCTAACACCCCCACTGACCCACAACCCCCCCCCCCCATACCGACTACCCTTTACCCACACCCCTAGTCAACAAGGACACTCAAATGGGGCAACCTACCACATAAATAAGCTCTCTGCCCCCCCCCCCCCCCCCCCCCCCGACACACCCCCACACACCCCTCCTTGTACACAGGCCCTGTGTACCCCAGCCCCAGACCATAAACTCACTACCCTGGTAAAACCCACTGAGGTGGCCATCCTCATTGACTCAAATGGGAAATTCATCCAAGAGGATAAACTCTTCCCCCACCACAAGATGTGCAAAATACGTTGCCCAAAAACACAGGATGCACTCCACATCCTGTCCCAGCCTGACTTTGGCACACCAGGCCACATTATTATTCACACCGGCACCAGGTGCGAGAGGAGCAGGAGAAAGTAGGCAGCCTGGTCAACAGAGTAGCAGAGAGGGCCTCTGAGCGGTTCCCCAACTCCCACATCACCATCTCCACTCTGCTGCCCCGCAAAGACTTTCATCCCCGGACCATTCAGAAAGTCAATACTGACATCACCAGAGGGTGTGGCCTACTCCCGAACGTGCACGTTGCTCACCACCCAACAATCACCCCAGAGCATCTGCACGACCACTCCCACCTGAGGAAGCAAACAGTGAGGATGTTCGCCAAGTCTCTAAAGGACATGGCACTTGGTAGACAAACACCCCATGCCACACTGGACAGAGGACCACCCAGAGACCCCTACCAGACCACTGCACCAACAAGGAGCCCCAGGCCCCTTCAACGCCACACCAGACCCAGTGAACCCCACAGGCCCCATCCACCACCAGAGCACCACCAATTCCATCGGCTTAGCCAGACTGGACCGGGCCCAGCCTACTACCCCGCACCAGACCACCACCTCTACCTGACCAGAGAGGAAGCACCACGGCCCAGACCTGGCCCCCCTCCACTCCATAGGGCCCAACAGCAGGACCAGCACACCTACGCAGAGGTCATCAGAGGACAGGAGAATCCTGTAGGATTGAGTGAGATTAAACAGCTCCTTCAATACATCTGCACTAAACTGCACTAAACACACACACACACACACCTATTGTACTAAAAGTTTACTTGTTCAATGAATAGGAATATATATATAACAGAAAAAATGTTAGCTGTTATCCTGTTTATCTCACTCTTATTAACAACTTAATAGTTAGTAGTCACTGTATTTCTGACTGCTATTCTTATTTCTGACTGCTATTCATGTGGAACATTCAGGGCCTAAACTCAACCTTTGGACTGAAGAATTTAGCACTGGAGTTCAATAAAAATCTGAAAGATGTTGACGTCATCATTTTGCAGGATACATGGTGTAAGGCTGACACTGTCACTCACTGTCCCACAGGCTACAGAAAGGTAATTGTGCCCTCACAGAAACACAGCTCTGTCAATAGAGGCAGAGACTCGAGGACTGATCATTTGGTACAAATCCGGTACAAATCCGAACTACAAATCTAATTGATCCCCTCAAAATTGGTAAATATCACATTTGGTTAAAACTGAAAGAAAAAGATATGTTCCTTTGCGCAATATATATCCCCCCTCAGAATCCCCTTATTACTAAGAGGAGAGCTTCCCCACCCTTGAGGAGGAGACGTGCCATTTCCAGGCCCAGGGAAATGTGCTCATCTGTGGGGACACAAATGAGCGCACAGGAACACTACCTGATATAACGACAACACGAGGGGACAGCTTTATTACAGGCCATACTGTTTCTAACTGCCTTAATCTCCCCCATAGAAACAACAGTGACAGCACCGTCAACAACAACGGAAGGGATCTTTTGTAGCTCTGTAGAAGCCTGGGTCTGTACTTTATCAATGGTAGGTTACGGGGGGACTCTTTGGGGAGATTCACCTATTGCTCATCGCTTGGCCACAGCACAGTAGACTATATGATTACAGACATTGACCCTTTCTCTCTCAGCTCATTCACTGTCAAGCCACTAACACCTCTGTCTGATCACAGCCAAATTACGTTGTTCCTCAAAAGAACAGACATGGAAACAACCACACATTCGCAGCCCAGTAAGCTGTACAACATCAGAAATTCATACAGATGGGCCCAAAACAGCACAGAAGAATACCAGAAAGCAACCTGGAACCAAAATATCCTAACACTCTTAGATAACTTTCTGGATACCACATTCACTCACAGTAAAGAAGGCATCAACCTAGCAGTAAAAAACATCAACTATAAATTCAGGCAAATGGCAAAAGAAGCACAACTGAAATTGATAAAAACAAAACAAAAAAGACCACAGATGACAACTGGTTTGATGCAGATTGTAAAATTATAAGGAAAACACTTAGAACACTATCCAACCAAAAGCACAGAGACCCAAATAATGGTGAATTACGCCTTCATTACTGTGAGACTTTAAAACTCTATAAATGTACACTCAGAACCAAAGAATCCGAGTACAACTGCAAGCAGCTGACGCTAATTGAGGAGTCCATAAACACAAACAACTTCTGGCTAAATTGGAAAATCCCCCAAAAAATCGAAACAAGAGGAATTAGCGATACAAAATGGTGACATATGGACAACCCATTTAAAACACTCTACAACACCGTTCAAATTGACACAAACGCAGAGCAATGGCAAATTCATGAGAAGTTGAATGGATTAGAAAAATCTATAAAGGACAATCAAAATCCACTGGACTCCCCAATTACTGACCAGGAGCTCTATAAGAAACTTCAGGCCCTCAAATGTAAAAAAGTATGTGGACCCGATGGCATCCTAAATGAGATGCTCAAACTCACTAGTGCAAAATTTCAATTGGCTATATTAAAACTGTTTAATTTGATCCTGAGTGTAGGTTATTACCTTGATATCTGGAATTTATGGACTCATAACCACAATCTTTAAGAACGGAGACAAATTTGACCCTAACAATTACAGAGGCATTTGTGTGAACAGTAACCTAGGGAAGGTTTTCTGTAGTATTATAAATGTAAGAGTTCTAAACTTCCTTAATAAGCACAATGTCTTGAGTAAAAGTCAAATTGGATTTATACCAAAACATTGCACAACTGATAAACATGTCCACCAAAAGAATACCAAAATATACGCTTGCTTTATCGACTTTAAAAAAGCATTTGATTATATTTGGCATACAGGACTGTTCTACAAAGTTATTGAAAGTGGTGTAGGGGGTAAAACATATGACATAATTAATTCAATGTATACTGGCATCATTAAAATTGGCAAGAAAATAACATAATTCTTTAACCAGGGGCGGGGCCTTTGCCAGGGTTGCAATCTGAGCCCTGCACTCTTCAATATTTACATCAACGAATTGGCCACTATTCTAGAAAAATCCTCAGCCCCTGGTGTTAGTCTCCACAATTCAGAGGTTAAATGCCTACTCTTCGCAGATTACCTATGCCTGAAAAAAAAGTATAAATAATTATTTTCCAGAGAAGATCCAGATCTCAGGGAATTAGACCAATGTTCTCAATTGGTTCTAAATATATAGAGTAGTGCACACACTACAATTACTTCGGTTTAAAAATAAGCTCAACTGGACACCATAATGATGCAGTGAATGAACTGAGAGAGAAAGCACACAGGGCATTCTACGCCATTACAAAACAAATTCAAACTTGGCTAAAACTAATTGAATGTGTCATTGAAGCAATTGCATTTTATGCCAGCGAGGTGTGGGTGTCACGTTCCTGACCTGTTTTCTGTTGTTTTGTATGTGTTTAGTTGGTCAGGGCGTGAGTTGGGGTGGGCATTCTATGTGTTGTGTTTCTATGTTTAGGTCACTTGTAATTAGCCTTATATGGTTCTCAATCAGGGACAGGTGTTTGACGTTTTCCTCTGATTGAGAACCATATATAGGTTGGCTGTTCACACTGTTTGTTTGTGGGTGATTGTCTTCCGTGTCTGTGTCTGCGCACCACACGGGACTGTTTCGGTTTGTTTGTTTGTTTGTTCGTTTGTTGTAGTCTGTACCTGTTCGTGCGTTCTTCGTGTTACATGTAAGTTCTCTTAGTTCAGGTCTGTCTACGTTTTCGTTTTGTTATTTTGTAATCATTTCAAGTGTTCTTCGTGTTTCGTCTTTTATTAAATAAATTCCATTATGTCATATACAAACGCTGCGTTTTGGTCAAATCCCTACTCCTCCTCTTCGTCTGAAGAAGAGGAGGACACCCGTTACAGTGGGGTCCACTTGCAAAACAAGATTTCACCAAATGGGACAAACACCCCATTGAAACCCTACATGCAGACTTCCGTTAAGATTCTCCTACATGTCCAGAGGAAAACTACAAACAATGCATGCAGTGCAGAATTAGGCCAATATCCACGAATAATAAAAACTCAAAAAAGAGCAATTAAGTTTTGGAAAAATCTAAAATACAGTGACCCCCTCTCATATCATTACCAAGTCCTGCAATGCCAAGAGCTGGGCAAAGAAAAGAGTTCCCTCATCCAGCTGGCCCTGGGGCTGAGTTTACAAACCTGTTCGACTAACACACTGACGCCTCAGGACCAGAACATCAAATCAATCAGAATTAAACAAATTACAACACAATCAAAACAAAACTACATTGCTTATTGGGAAACACAAGCACAAAGCAAAATGCAGTGCTATCTGGCCCTAAATCGACAGTACACCATGGCTAACTATTTGACCATGGTTACTGATCAAAACCTTAGAAAAACCTTGACAAAGTACAGGCTCAGTGAGCACTACCTTGCCATTGAGAAGGGTAGACACAGGAAAACCTGGCTCCCTGTAGAGGAAAGGCTGTGCAACCACGGCACCACAGCAGAACCTGACACACAGCTGCACTACATTGCTGCCTGCGATAAAATGAGGGACAGTGTCTAAACAGACCAATCTACCTGCACATGTCCTCTATTGCATGCTTATTGTTATTGTTCAATGTATGGTTATTTTGACCCTTGCTTATTGTTGTTACTGTTGTCCCGTTGACAATGTTGATTCTTATTATCTTAATATTGTAAATATCCAAAGTAAGCAATATGTACATTGTCACGTCATGCCAATAAAGCAAATGTAATTGAATAGAATTGAGAGACTGACAGAGCAACAGAGGGAGAGAGAAACTGAGACAGAATGCACAAGAAAGGGGGAGCATTCGCTTCAGCAGGGAGAGTCAACACAGGGGCATGTTTTGCTTGTGGAGCCTTTTTATCGTAGAGGGTTTACAGTGCCACAACACTGCCAATGAGGTGAACAGAAGAACGGGTCTTAACATAAACTCATTACTGTAAGCCTGACTCTGTCTCTGTGTGTGTCTTTGTAAAAGCCACTCAATCCGCTTAATAAACTTCTACTGCACGTTTGGGTACCAGGGTTTCTGACACATTCTTAACTTGAGTATTATGAGGCTGGGGATGAGATACAACCAAGACATTATATTGTTTGTTTGTTTGTTAGAAAAGGATGTTGCCTTTGAGAAACAAGTTAAAAAATACTTTTCACAAATGTCCGACCCTCTATAGTACAAAATGAGGGCCACAGGAGAGACAGCAGGGCATCTGTGGTTCTGAAAGAGACTACACACTGTGTGTAGCCTACTGTAGTATTGGTTTCCGTAACTCAGTCTGGGTACAGGTACAGACAAACACCAAGCAATCCTGTTCTCTTCCTTCTTCAATATCAGCTGACAAAACCCAATATAACACATCAAACCATCACACAGACCCAGAATTGTCTATGCCAAGAATCCCTATTTTATATCCCACCGTGATGTGAGACAGAGACCTCCTTTTCCATTTCCTAAAATGAGCCTGCGGTGAGCCAAGACGAGCCATCTCTCCTCTCCAGTGTCGAGCGGCTTAGATCACTGATGAACATGTCACATCAGACCCACACAACAACACAGACGGCTGAGACGAGTGTTGGCGTACGTCGAGTAGGTATTAACGTGTGTGTGTGTTCGTGTGTGTACCAGTGTGGGTGTAGAGTAGGTATCAGAGTAGATACATGCCTCCACTACATCTCTAGTCCTCCACAGACACACACAAACAAACACACACACATACTGTATATACAGCACCCATCTATTTATACAAAGCAGTTCATTAAAATTTGATTCCTCATGCATTCCCCAGATCACTGGAAGAGAGGCACTGAAAGGCATTGTGGGAGATGGTGCCTACCTCGTCATACGTGTACCGGTAGTCTGCCTTCTTTGATTTCAGATCCCACAGGACCACGATCCCAGACTCATATCCAATTATAAGCTGGAATGAAAAAGTGACAGACAGCCAGTGAGATTTGGCACGGTGAAAAGATGACCCACGTCAGAGAAGGAATAATATGCTCAACATTCACACGGCAGGCTGTGGTGGGATGGGGGGGGAGGAAAGACAATGCATACAGGACACGCAGCTTACAGGACTCGCCTTTTTACCTTGGTTCTAAACCAACAACAAGAAAAATAAGTGCATTTTTTAAAATGTTTTATTGATATCGGTGAACCAAACCATGCGTCCCCCACTCTAAAGTTAATATTATCAACATATTCCAAACAATGGACTCTTTTCAATTAAATCAAATGATAAATCATTATTTACGTTATTCTTTAGAATGTAGCTCCTCTTGCACTATGAGTCCAAAAACACAGGTCATTTATAGACAAACGTGTGAACAACTGTGGCTCACAAGTCATTCATCTATCAAAAGCAATTATTTGTGTGTTCAAATAAAAATATAAATAATGATCCAGCTAGCTATAACGTTTCATAAAGGCTAAACCTATAATGTTTCATAAAGGCTAAACCTATAACGTTTCATAAAGGCTAAACCTAAAATGTTTTATAAAGGCTAAACCTAAAATGTTTTATAAAGGCTAAACCTATAATGTTTCATAAAGGCTAAACCTATAACGTTTCATAAAGGCTAAATCTAAAATGTTTTATAAAGGCTAAACCTATAATGTTTCATAAAGGCTGAACCAATAATGTTTTATAAAGGGTAAACCTACAGTACCTGCAGAGTGGTGGAGGGAGGATGGAAGAAGGATGAAAGAGAGAGAGCCAAGGTCTTTGAGTAGGCTGTATACACAAATACTTTGTGTGGCCTGTTTGAATAAGCCACCGAGGTTTCATTCATCACCCACATGACTGTCTCTCTGTCTTTCTGTCTGTCTCATTGAAGGCGGGGGTGCATGGTACACTCTTCAACATTAACAACAAGGAACGATACACACATGTAGATGTAATGTACACAATATGTAGGCAGAGAGACACTCTATACCTTTCCCTCATCCATGGGGTTGTCACTTATGTGGACCACGGGACCTGGGTGGGCCTTGGAGGATCTGATAGAGAGGAAGAGAAAAGTAAGAGAGAGCGCAAATAAGAAGAAAAGAGTGATGAGAAACAACATTCACCTCAGCGGCATCAAAGGGAAGTCATATACATCAGACAGGTGAGGTAGTACTACATGTGTGCAGAGTTCACACACATCATTTAGATCACCTTGGATTATAGTGAGAGTAGAGGACAAACATTGAGCTTAGAGCATCTTAAGGAACTTTAGAAACAGAGCAGTGGGAAGGACAGGGCTAACTACTGAAGCCCTGAGAGTCCTCTTTCAAAGACAAGAGCTTACTGACAGGAGAGATGGATGGCTGTCAGTCCCCTCTGAGTGTGTACTGTAGTGTGTGTTGTGGCAGCCTAGGGGAGTCAGAGGTGAAACTCACAATAAAATAAGACAGCGGGAGACCGTTTTGCGGTGCTCAAACCAAAGGCGTTCTTTAATAAAGGTTGTGGGGAATGGGGAGGGGGGAAATACAACGGAAAGGCCTCTCGGGTAACGGGTGGGTCACTCTGCGTCCGGCGTGGCGGCTTTCCGGACCGCCTGTGTTAATGAACAAAAAATAGAGAGAGAGATGAGTACGAGGTTTCAATTATTGCTCTCAACTTGCGCCGGATGGCGTGCTGCACGGGAATGGGTCCTCTTCCTTTGGGGGAAAAGAAAATTAAGAGAGAGATACAGTTGAAGTCGGAAGTTTACATACACCTTAGCCCAATACATTTAAACTCAGTTTTTCACAATTCCTGACATTTAATTCTAGTAAAAATGCCCTGTCTTAGGTCAGTAAGGATCACCACTTTATTTTAAGAATGTGAAATGTCAGAATGATAGTAGAGAGAATGATTTATTTCAGCTTTTTCTTCTTTCATCACATTCCCAGTGGGTCAGAAGTTTACATTCACTCAATTAGTATTTGGTAGCATTGCCATTAAATTGTTTAACTTGGGTCACATGTTTCGGGTAGCCTTCCACAAGCTTCCCACAATAGGTTGGATGAATTTTGGCCCATTCCTCCTGACAGAGCTGGTGTAACTGAGTCAGGTTTGTAGGCCTCCTTGCTCGCACCGTTTTTTCAGTTCTGCTCACAAATTTTCTATAGGATTGAGCTCAGGGCTTTGTGATGGTCACTCCAATACCTTGAATTTGTTGTCCTTAAGCCATTTTGCCACAACTTTGGAAATATTTGCGACCAAGCTTAACTTCCTGACTGATGTCTTGAGATGTTGCTTCAATATATCCACCTAATTTTCCTGCCTCATGATGCCATCTTTTCTGTGAAGTGCAACAGTCCCTCCTGCAACAAAGCACCCCCACAACATGACGCTGCCACCCCCATGCTTCACGGTTGGGATGGTGTTCTTCGGCTTGCAAGCCTCCCCCTTTTTACTCCAAACATAACGCTGGTCATTATGGCCAAACAGTTCTATTTTTGTTTCATCAGACCAGAGTACATTTCTTCAAAAAGTACGATCTTTGTCCCCATGTCCAGTTGCAAACCGTAGTCTTGCTTTTTAATGGTGGTTTTGGAGCAGTGGCTTCTTCCTTGCTGAGCGCCCTTTCAGGTTATGTCGATATAGGACTCGTTTTACTGTGGGATATAGATACTTTTGTACCTGTTTCCTCCAGCATCTTCACAAGGTCCTTTGCAGTTGTTCTGGGATTAATTTGTACTTTTCACACCAAAATACGTTCATCTCTAGGAGACAGATTGCATCTCCTTCCTGATGACCTATGACCTCTGCGTAGTCCCAGGGTGTTTATACTTGCGTACTATTGTTTGTACAGATGAACGTGGTACCTTCAGGCGTTTGGAAATTTCTCCCAAGGATGAATTTTTTTCTGAGGTCTTGGCTGATTTCTTTTGATTTTCCCATGATGTCAAGCAAAGAGGCACTGAGTTTGAAGGTAGGCCTTGAAATACATCCACAGGTACACCTCCAATTGACTCAAATTATGCCTAACAGAAGCTTCTAATGCCATGACATAATTTTCTGGTATTTTCCAAGCTGTTTAAAGGCACAGTCAACTTAGTGTATGTAAACTTCTGACCCACTGGAATTGTGATACAGTGAATTATAAGTGAAATAATCTGTCTGTAAACAATTGTTGGAAAAATTACTTGCGTCATACACAAAGTAGATGTCCTAACCGACTTGCCAAAACTATAGTTTGTTAACAATACATTTTTGGAGTGGTAGAAAAACAAGTTATAATGACTCCAATCTAAGTGTATGTAAACTTATGACTTTAGGTGAGTCAAACATTGCCTGCAATCTTCTTTGTCGTTGGATCGAGGTGCTTATCATATTCACTCCGGTTCTTCTGAAGTCTAGATGTAACCTCTGCCTGTCTGCCAAAGCGCACGAGTGACTGCACCTCTACTTATACCCATGTGGGGTAATGAGGGACAATGGGACCAATTCCAGGTGCCAATTGGTTGCAGAACCTGGACTGGGTAATATTGGTGTTAAATCCCCAGCCCCAGTTGGTGACTGTAGAGCTGTCCATTGGGCTGACTGACCTTGGCCTCTCTAGCCCTCTGGAGCTGAAGATGGTCCTGCTACTTCCTTTGTAGCTCCCTGCTTGCCCACAGTGTGTGTGTCTCTCTCTCTCTCCATATCTCCGTCTCAGTCTCCATCTCCCTGCCTCCCCCTTTCTCTTTGTGAATACACATTTAGCTGACAATAGCATCTATTAATCTAACCCTTCTACACCCAGGCCTAAGACTGCCATCACGGCTAACATAGAGGATGAAGAGAGGAAAGGAAGCTATGGCTAGGAGAATAAGGACATAGCCCACAGCTGCCAGGGTCTATATTTAGCAGTGTTAACCAGATAGCGTTATTACCTCAGCGTTACTGCAGCTGGAGTTGTGTATTTATGTGATACCCCTCGCCACTGTCTCTGTTATTTCAAAAACAACCCATTCTCTGCTGCACACACACACACACACACACACACACACACACACACACGCGCACATGTACGCGTGCACACAAACATACACACAGGAAATGGCAAGGTTTTGGAGAAGGGATCACCATGGCAACAGAGGCAGGATGGGCAGAGTGCAGACAGCCTCCCGAAAACATGTAGCACCCACACAGAGGCAAGCACACACACACACACACACATATAACACACACACACACACACACACACACACACACACACACACACACACACACACACACACACACACACACACACACACACACACACGGTAGTGATGTGTGGGTTGACTCATAACCCGCAGACCTCGCGGTCATATCCACGGAATGGATGAGTTTAGGGTCATTAAATGGGTTGAATGAAAAAATCCATAAATGTACAGTTCTTGTGCAATTTATATCCATAGGCTACTTTAGGTTTTTCCTTTCATCATTTTAGGCTATCTGGCATTATTGCGTGAACCTAAGCCTCAAGGTCTAACTGTACAAGCGCCAAATAGCCTACACGCCAATCTCCAAATGCTTTTGGGAACAGGACGAAAAGTTCACGTAAAATCCACGGAGGCAAAAATGACAATGTCAAAGTTGAATTCAATAAGAGAAAAGCTGCGAAATGGAGAGTTGGAAATAAATAGAAGGGAGTGTCAGAAGTGTAGTTTCGGAAAAATTTGGTGAAGTGCTGAAAGACGATAGCAGTGCAGGCTATATTAGCCTATGTATGATGATTGTGAGGCGCCGTACACGTTCGACAGTCACAAGATGGGGATTTTAAATAGGCCTCTGGCACGTCAAGGGAACTGTAGCCCACTGTTCAGATGGGTTAGATAGAAACTGAAACCTGGAAACTTACTGTAGGTCTATAACCTCTCACACATAACCTTAATATTATCTCCTGCAGAATTAAGCATTTCTTGCTGTAAAATGATACACCAAATGTAGGCAAAATGTTCACTTGGGAACTGGAGTGGAGGTGCTGTCTTTATTAGCATCATAAAAGCTGATAGTATTTCAACCACATAAAATAGGCATCCAAATCTTATCAGAAACATGTTAGGTTGCTTTCACACATTTCTATTACCTTAGAAATTAAAGTCATTTGGAAAGTTTCAACAGGAAATCTTTCGCATTTTTTTTTTAAACATCTTTGCTGCACAGAAGAAGATGACAAAGGAAACTTTACCGATGTCAACTAGATTGAAGCATTCCTTCTATCAATTTATGGCAATATTCTGGTGAGCAAGGGTTTAATTAGTCTTCTAGGGCAAAATATAATAGGGAGAAATGTGCATTGGGTATTCAGAGGATATTTATAAACTAAAATAACATTGATGCTTACAAGAAGGGGTTTGAACCGGTTCACGGAATAGAACTGAAAACCGGAAAATAGTTACATTTTTCAAGGAACAGAAACGAAACCGGGAACGAAAGTGATCCATATACTGTTACACAACAGAACCGTTATTTTAACCTGTTGGGGATGGGGGCGCTGTTTAGACTATTTATGCTAATGTGGCTAATTTTTTAAACGGCTTCCCACAAAATCCTTGATCGTACAATATGCATATTATTATTATTATTGGATAGAAAACAGTCTATAGTTTCTATAGGAGTTGAAATTTTGTCTCTAAGTGGAACAGAGCCCATTCTACAGCAATTTCCCTGACATGGAGTCAGATTTGAGAAATGTTGGCCACTTTTCTGAAGTCAGTTAAAAGGGCACTGTCGTTGCTATGACTATACGGACACTTCTTACGTCTTCCCCTGGATGCCTTTACGTGATGACGATTCCAACGGGGTCGATTGCTCGTTCACAGGCCCTACAAATGAAAAAAACCTTTAGCTAGCAAGTCTTTTCTTGCTGCGTAACGCGCGTGGAAGACACCGACCCTCTCCTGTTCCAAGCGTTAGTTTAGCCTGTTATATTTCTCCGGTCATCTTTTCACTCGTTATAGGAGTTACAAACATCATGAAGTAGTTAATTTAAAGCGTTTTATAGCAATTTATATCCGTTTAGTGCGATTTTGGGACATTTATTTTTGCAACGATGTGAAAAGTTGGGCACGCTTTTCAGTTCATCCCGAACGCAGTTGACATTTCCACATGGCAAGAGGACAGCTTTCCACCAAAAGACGATTTCTCCCAAGAAAGGATCCTTTGCCCAAGATACTGATGGAAGAACAGCTCAAGGTAGGACATTTTTATTATGATAAATCGTGTTTCTGTCGAAACATTTTAGTGGCTTAGGACGCCATGTTTTTTGACGTAGCTTCGCTTGGCGCAAACTGTATTGAAAAGTAAGGATAAATTAAAAAATGTAATAACGCAATTGTATTAAGAATTAAATTGTCTATCAATCCCTGTCCACCCTATATTTTTTAGTCACGTTTATGAGTATTTATGTATAAGAGTAGATCACTGTCTAAGTGGCGCAAGGACAAATTCTGACCAGCTGAGTTACATTTCACATTGTCTAACCATGATTTTGGTGGCTAAATATAAACATTTTCGATCAAACTGTATATGCATGTTGTAATGTGATGTTACAGGAGTGTCATCGGAAGAATTCTGAGAAGGTTAGTGAAAAAATTAATATCTTTTGGCGATGTTGACTTTTATCGCTCACTTTGGCTAGAATCAATGCTGGGCTGCTAATTGCTATGTGCTAAGCTAATATAACGATTTATTGTGTTTTCGCTGTAAGACACTTAGAAAATCTGAAATATTGTCTGTATTCACAGGATCTGTGTCTTTCGATTCGTGTATGCTGTGTATTTTTACGAAATGTTTGATGATTAGTAGTTAGGTAAACACGTTGCTCATTGTAATTATTCTAGTCCATTTGTGATGGTGGGTGCAATTGTAAACTATGCCATCTACCTGAAATATGCACTTTTTTCTAACAAAACCTATCCCATACCATAAATATGTTATCAGACTGTCATCTAATGAGTTTTTTTGTTGGTTAGGGGCTATAAATATCTTAGTTTAGCCGAATTGGTGATGGCTACTGGTGTTGGTGGACAAATAAAAGATGGTGGATTATGCTAATGTGTTTTTAGGTAATAGATGTACATCTTTACATATTGTGTCTTCCCTGTAAAACATTTTAAAAATCGGAAATGTTGACTGGATTCACAAGATCTGTGTCTTTCATTAGCTGTATTGGACTTTAATGTGTGAAAGTTAAATATTTAAAAAAAATATTTTTTTTGAATTTCGCGGCACTGGTTTTTCAGTGGGGGGGGGGGGGTGTGCCGCTAGCGCCACGCTGATCCTAGACAGGTTAAAGGCTTCGGAACCGGTTAATAACTTTTTTTTGTTCCAGGCATTTTTTTCTAGTCCCACAAAAAAAAACGCAACTAAGCGCCTATGCAAAGCCCTCACTGTGTCATTCAGAAATGTATGCCAGTAGTCTGCCTGCAAGCTGAAAATCTTTGCCAGTGTGTGTGCATGTTTAAGCTACCTTCCCCCTCCGAAGCTTAAACTACTATACTGATGTTACCAGAGTGATTCAGAAGATAGAGATAGATTTTTGATTATTTAGAGAAGAATTGATAAACTTTTTCAATGCTAGTTAAGGATACCACAGTGTAGGCCTAGTTGGATTTATTAACTACAAAAAGGTCAAATGTTTTTTATTCTGGTGCTACTCTGCACACACAAGCTTGTTAGCTTGCTAGCTTAAGCTTGTTAGCTAGCTAGCTCAAAGGACATTCAAAGTTCCTTCACTGAAGCCGCTCCTGCCAGGTATAATTCTGTGCACTTCATTCAAATAAAGCATGTCATAAAAAGATGCCCAGCTCTCAACGCCTCCTCCTCAGCCCTCTCTCGCTTCGCCCCACCCACAAAAATTTGAGTTGCATCTTACGCCATAGGCTACACTTGTCTGTCCATCATGCCTGTAAACAACTAGCTTGCCTGCTCTGTCTGCACTGATTGGTGAAGTATTTTAATGAGCTAAATGTAAAAAAACTGTTGATTTCACAGGTTAAAAAAGAAACAGAAAGGTACAATATACACTGGTACTCTTGGGGGTTCGAACCGGTTCAGAACTTTACTTTGCTGGTCGGAACAGTGGAATGGAACAAAAAAAAATAATGCTTCTGTTCAGAACAAAACGATCAGAAAATACTGTAGGTACAAACCCCTGCATACAACTAATCATTTTCTTTATTCTGTCAAACTTGATAATTGAAAATAAATATAAACAGAGGTTTTATAAGTTACATTGAGTTGATGTACACTACTTGCCCTGGAGTAGGGGCGTCTCACCCATTCTGTAAGGTCTAAAGAGGGAGGGGTTACTGGGCAGGTTCCTCAATCCTTTTAGTACACACACGATCCCACTTCAGGTTGTCACTGTGATAGCAAAGAATTCTGAAGCTTTCCTCACTAGATCTAGTCAAGTGTACAGAATTGATTTAGAGGTGAGTTGTGTTGATCTCTTTACTATCTCAGCCATCCAGGGCAAATCAAATCAAATGTACTTGTCACATGCTTCATGAACAATAGGTGTACGCTAACAGTTAAATGCTTACTTTCAGTTCACTTTTTCCAACAATTCAGAGTCCTTTTTCCCTTTACTTGGTCGGCACTAAAGTATTGAGAGGAGCCCCTACGGCCTCCCGGGTGGCGCAGTGGTCTAGGGCACTGCATCGCAGTGCTAGCTGCGCCACCAGAGTCTCTGGGTTCGCGCCCAGGCCCAGCCGCCCAGCCGGCCGCAACCGGGAGGTCCGTGGGGCGACGCACAATTGGCATAGCGTTGTCCGGGTTAGGGAGGGTTTGGCCGGTAGGGATATCCTTGCCTCAGTATGTAAAATGTAATAAAATGTATGCACTCTACTGTAAGTCACTCTGGATAAGAGCGTCTGCAAATTGACTAAAATGTAAAATGTAAATGTAAGGCTCTACATCTGTATCTGTGCAAGAGTGTGAAAAGGAATGACAAGATGTAGAGGCCTGAATTCCACACCCCATACTTCTCTCATAATGGATAGCGCCTGCTGTGGAATCTGACTTCTATATGGATGGCATTCACTTTAGCCCATATCATATTGCATGCATCACATTCACACACACACACACACACATATGCAATGCACACAAACCATATTTAGGCCATCAAACCCAATGTCCCATAGCGGATATCATGCGCACAAACACTGTCAAAGACCGTCAACCACCTGTGGTGTGTATCACAAACGGATAGTAGCAGCATGCATGCATAACCACACACATACACAATACACACACCAGAGCATGTGAGCTGATCTGAGTGGTTGTAATTCCCGCTCATTGCTGGTGGAGTGGCGCTTGCCCACTGCTCCTGCTTCATGTCCTTTCCAACCGCTCCTAAAAACGCTGTGTGTCTTCACAGGAAGAAATACTGAGGCTCCAAATTTGCTCCACTCATTAAAAATCACAATTTAACCAAACACCCATTTATTTGTGTGACCACCTGGACCTACCAGTTGGTTTTGAAGTATTGAAACCAAACCATGTGATTTTTATGAGAAGTATTTGAATAGACATGAAATGGTGAATGTAAGAAGTGTTCATCATTTCAAATAGGCTACGTGTCATATTAAACAGCATGTAAACACTGTAAATAGGTCAGGAGCCAGACAAGGAGACTAAGAATTAATGAAAAAAGAAAATGAATCATTTAGGCTAAATTATTTCCATTATGTCAAGGCTATAGCCTACAAAGAAATACATTGTGAAGCATTTGTGAGTGCGTTACAATAGGCTGGTAGGGAAATAAAGCGCTCAGCATTTAAACAACATTTCATTGTATAGTCTATTCATCATTATAGTCTATACATTGCGCATATAGGCTGTGACTTACTTAGAATGAAATACAAATTCAACGGAAAATGACTTATTACTGCCTTTGAATTCATTTTTAGAAACAGTAGTTTGGCCAGTCTGTGGCTTCAGGCTCATGCGATGGTCCCTGGAGAGCTGGCCAGCAGCGGAGAATATCCTCTCCTCACTTGCAGAGCCACTGGGGATGCTAAATACCCTTTTGGCCACTCTTGCCAGGCTGGGCAGAGATGCAAACTTGTTTTTTATTTTCTTCTATGGGTAGGCCTAAAGGTTTTTAGGCAAAATATCCCAATCAAATCGGAACGCTCCTTGAACATGGGAATATGCCAGGCCTATTGGGCCGAAATCAATTATTGTATAGATCAGGGTTCCCCAACTGACAGGCCGCGGGCCAAATCTGGCCCACCAGCAATATTATCTGGCCCCCAAAAGCCCCCCAAATGATTCTAAATATTTTTTTATTAAAAGAAAATAGATATGTATGAAAAAAAATAGGACCTGAGATGCAAAAAGCCCAGAATGCAATGTCCCAAGAAGGAAGTTACCCTACCTAAATAATGCACAAGTTACATTTTAACTTAACTAATAAAGCAGGCTGGCAATCAATAGGAGTTGCACAGCGCCTGGTGCTGAAAATATAGCTCACTTTTTATGCAAGTGGCACACAGCAACAGACGAGGCAAAACTACACCAGTCGAGTAATTCACTTCAACAATAATCTTCATTTTAATTTGACGTTACATACAACAAGAGGGCTTAAATTGGAGTCTATTTCTTCCGAGCCTAGGCCATATAAAATAACTTAACTGGCTGTGGTTGGCTGAGGCATAACAGCATCTTTAACAAGAAAAAAAATATATGACCTAATATAAATGTTTTTTTGTTAAATTATGCCTACTTCCAATTGCAACTACAACCAAAAATGTAGCATCCTAGATGAAACAATAATTTAAAGAAAAAAGACAATGTCTGTGTCTTGAGACCTAAATAGCCATGTATAAGCACTCGCAATAATGTTAGTGTTTACTAAATACAGTCATGTAGGCCACTGAGTTACTTCCTTGCATCCAAGCATCCAACACTGAAACAGCGAAAACACAGTCACCCTGACCTATGGTAACATGGCATTAACACCCCTAGCAACATGCCACCATCAAACACAATATGTTTTGACTACTTATTAACGGTATGTGTATTCGGGGAAGTGGTATATTGTAGGTGCAGTTATCACAGTGAGCTAACAAAAAAGAGGAGTCAGAGAGAGATTTGCTCAGAGAGGGGGAATGGATAGAAAGAAAGAGTGGAGTGGAGTGTGAGGACCGGTGGGTCGGCTTTGCTATCTTCTAGGTCCCCTGGAGGATTGGCTGATTAGATCCCCCTGTGTCTGGGCCACATCGGAAAACCCTGACTGCATGGGGCTCTCTCACACTTACATACTCACTCAGGATGCAGGGTGATTGGTAAGTCTTGACTGAATTATGCATTTTCATACACACACACACACACCAGTGGAGGCTGCTGAGGGGAGGACGGCTCATAATAATCGCTGGAACGGAGTCAATGGAATGGCTTCAAACACATGGAAAACATGTATTTGATAGCGTCCCACTCATTCCACTCCAGCCATTCCCACGAGCACATTCTAACCAATGAAGATGCCCCGAACTTCCTGTGAGGCACACACACACACGCACACACGCACACACACACACACACACACACACACACACACACACACACACACACACACACACACACACACACACACACACACACAGAGTTAGCAAAAGACAGGAATAAAGTGGGGGAAGAGAAAAGAGGGAGAGAGAACACCCTCTGGTGTTAACATGAACTGTGTGTCATAGTGGGCCTTAGGCTGTCCCTTACTCCTGTTATAGTTTCCCCTTGTACACACTGACAACATCCCTGACTATGACTCATAACACACACATTGTCATTGCATGTTCTCATTCACACATGACCGGGCCTCCTCCCCCTTGTTGATGACAGTACAAGAGGAGGGGAGTAAGTCACACATAAAGTGTAGTTCCAGGCTAGGCCCAGAGCCAGAGGTATGGTTACTAAAAGCAGTATTTAAATAGTAGGGGCCTGGATGTTAACCTTACATTGAAGCACAGAACAGAACCTAGCTAGCCATTGTTGCTATACTCTCCACACAGAGATAGTGAGAGAGGGAGGATAGCGAACAGAGAAATTGTACTATCATCACCCACACCTGATTCTGATCTGGGAAACTGAGCCTGGCTATGATGACTGGTTTATGTGATGACTACAGGGATGGTGATGACTGGCTTTGTAATGTCCCACTATCCCCACTACTGTATGTCACATACTCTTTGGTCTAATAAATTGGTTGTACTGTTCTTCACTATGCCTAGTCTAATCTTGAACACAAACTTACTGTTACCTATAAGTACTTGGTGTACTAAACTAGAACAGAACTGAACTGGAGTGTTCTGCTGTAGTATTGAGTGCTGCGGTATTTCCTAGTAATCTGCTTGACAGTGTTCAGTTCCACTCTGTAATGTTCAGTGCTCTGATCTTGTGTATTTCTCTCCATGCAGTGCAATACTGAGGGGGTGTAATATGAAGTGTCATCTTCATTGTTCCCTCAACCTCCCACTCCACTGTCCCTCTCTGATGACAGCATCAAAATAACATAATAGGAGAAGATAAAGGCAGTCAAGGTATCTAACGTTCATACCAGCAGCCCAGAATAAGACAAGAGAGAGAGAGAGGAGGGAGAGAGAAAGTGCCATCTGAAACACTCTCAGATATTCCCTTATCATAAAGCCTTTATGTGCAGATTTTCTGTTGTCATCAGAACTGAATATGGGCCACACGCACACACGCACAGTGCCTTCAAAAAGTATTCACACCTTTGACTTTTTCCACATTTTGTTGTGTTAAAATTTATTAAATTACACCTGCGGTTAAATCCGCAGGGTGGACGGGTTTAGAGTCATTAAATATTGGGTGGGTGGCAGGCAGGTTGAATAAAGAGATGACCGACACGTCAATTGCCAAATGCCTTTGGGAACAGGCAGAAAAAGATTACATCAAATCCACGGAGGCAAAAAGGACAATGTCGGAGTTGAATTCAATCAGAGAAAAGATGCGAAATGGAGAGTTGATAATAAAGAGAAGGGAGGGCCAGAAATGTAATATTTGGAAAACATTTGGTGAAGTGGTAAATGAGGATGTGCCGGCTATGTTATGTGTGATGATTGTGAGGCACTATACAAATTCGACAGTGACAAAACACAGACTTCAAACAGGCCTATGTCACGTGTCCCAATATGGCGCCAACAGACAGGGCAGCTCTGCTTCTAACTCCTAAACAACTTTGCAGCATTTTGTTATTTTGTGTGTTATTTATGAAATTATTAGCCCAGGACATTTTTTGTGTTATTACATACAGCCGGAAATAACTTTTGTATATCAGAGCGGCGGTAACTCACCAGCATTACGAACGGGAATGCGACTTTCCCGAATTGTTCGTAACCCCCAGGGCAATTGAGCTGATTCCAGAGGCTGATCCAAAACACGCCAGCGGAGAATAGGTATTCGGAGTGGACTTCTAGAGGACTTCCGACTCAGGAGGCGCGCACACCATCCACCGCTTCCGAGTATATTACTCGCTAATGATCAGTCTCTGGATAATAAAGTAGACGAGCTCAGGGCGAGGATCTCCTTTCGGGAGACATCAGAGATTGTAACATACTCTGTTTCACGGAAACATGGCTCTCTCAGGATATACTGTCTTTGTCCATACAGGCAGCTGGGTTCTCAGTATATCGCACAGACAGGAATAAAGAATTCTCCGTGAAGAAGAAAGGTGGGGGTGTATGTTTCATGATCAACCACTTATGGTGTGATTGTGATAACATACAGAAACTCAAGTACTTTTGTTCACCCGACCTAGAATACCTCACAAGCAAATGCCGACCGTATTACCTCCCAAGAGAATTATCTTCGGTTATAGTCACAGCCGTGTATATTCCCCCTCAAGCCGATACCAAGACGGCCCTCAAAGAACTTCACAAGACTTTATTCAAACTGGAAACCACATATCCAGAGGCCACATTTATTGTGGCTGGAGATTCTAACAAAGCAAAGTTGAGGAAAACGCTACCGAAGTTCTCATAACACATTGACTGTAGTATTCACTGCTACTCCAACTTCCGGGATGCCTACAAGGCCCTCCCCCGCCCTCCCTTCATCAAATCTGATAACGACTCCATTTTGCTCCTCCCTTCCTATAGGCAGAAACTCAAACAGGAAGTACCCGTGCTAAGGGCTATTCAACGCTGGTCTGACCAATCGGAATCCACGCATCAAGATTGTTTTGATCACGCAAACTGGGATATGTTCCCGGTAGCCTCCGAAAATAATATCGACGAATATACTGATACGGTGACTGAGTTTATCAGGAAGTGTTGTACCCACTCTGACTATTAAAACCTACCCTAACCAAAAACCAGGGATAGATGACAGCATTCCCGCAAAACTGAAAGCGCGAACCATCACGTTTAACCATGGCAAGGTTCCTGGGAATATGGCCGAATACAAACAGTGCAGTTATTCCATCCGTAAGGCAATCAAAGAGGCAAAACTCCAGTATAGAGACAAAGTGGAGTCGCAATTCAATGGCTCAGACACAAGACATATGTGGCAGGATCTACAGACAATCACGGACTACAAATGAAAAACCAGCCTCGTCGCGGACACCGACGTCTTGCTTCCGGACAAGCTCAACACCTTCTTCGCCCACTTTGAGGATAATACAGTGCCACCGACGCGGCTTGCTACCAAAGAGATGACTATCGCCCCATAGCACTCACTTCTGTCATCATGAAGTTCTTTGAAGAGGCTAATTAAGGATCATACATTTACCTTACCTGAGACCCTAGACCCATTTAAAATAATCTCTCACTCAATGTCAACAAAGGAGCTGATCGTGGACTTCAGGAAACAGCAGTGGGAGCACGCCCCTATCCACATCGATGGGACTGCAGTGGAGCAGGTGGAAAGCTTCAAGTTCCTCAGCATACACATCAGTGACGATCTGAAATGGTCCACCCACACAGAAAGTGTGGTGAAGAAGGCGCAACAGTGCTTCTTCAAGGAGGCTGAAGAAATTTGGCTTGGCACCTAAAACCCTCACAAACTTTTACAGATGCACAATTGAGAGCCTGCTGTCGGGCTGCATCACCGCCTGGTACACTATCATCCAGAAGGTGAGGTCAGTACAGGTGCACCGAGAGACTGAAAAACAGCTTCTATCTCAAGGCCATCAGACTGTTAAATAGCCATCACAAGGCAGCTTCCACCCGGTTACGTAGCCCTGCACCTTAGATGCTGCAGCCCAATAGACATGAAATCACTGGTCACTTTAATAATGGAACACTAGTCACTATACTTATGTTTACACATTTTTGCTTTACTCATCTCATAAGTACACTGCTCAAAAAAATTAAGGGAACACTTAAACAACACAATGTAACTCCAAGTCAATCACACTTCTATGAAATCAAACTGTCCACTTAGGAAGCAACACTGATTGACAATAAATTTCACATGCTGTTGTGCAAATGGAATAGACAACAGGTGGAAATTATAGGCAATTAGCAAGACACCCCCAATAAAAGAGTGGTTCTGCAGGTGGTGACCACAGACCACTTCTCAGTTCCTATGCTTCCTGGCTGATGTTTTGGTCACTTTTGAATGCTGGCGGTGCTTTCACTCTAGTGGTAGCATGAGACGGAGTCTACAACCCACACAAGTGGCTCAGGTAGTGCAGCTCATCCAGGATGGTACATCAATGCGAGCTGTGGCAAGAAGGTTTGCTGTGTCTGTCAGCGTAGTGTCCAGAGCATGGAGGCGCTACCAGGACACAGGCCAGTAAATCAGGAGACGTGGAGGAGGCCGTAGGAGGCTAACAACCCAGCAGCAGGACCGCTACCTCCACCTTTGTGCAAGTAGGAGCAGGAGGAGCACTGCCAGAGCCCTGCAAAATGACCTGCCCAGGCGTTGTAGGGAGGTCATACAGGCACGTGGAGGCCACACACACTACTGAGCCTCCTTTTGACTTATTTAAAGGACATTACATCAAAGTTGGATCAGCCTGTAGCGTGGTTTTCCACTTTAATTTTGAGTGTGACTCCAAATCCAGACCTCCATGTGTTGATAAATTTGATTTCCATTGATCATTTTTGTGTGATTTTGTTGTCAGCACATTCATCTATGTAAAGAAAAAAGTATTTAATAAGAATATTTCATTCATTCAGATCTAGGATGTGTTATTTTAGTGTTCCCTTTATTTTTTTGAGCAGTGTATATACTGTATTCTATTCTACTGTAATTTAGTCTATGCCACTCTGACATTGCTCATTCTAATATTTATATATTCCTTCATTCCATTATTTTACCTTTAGGTTGTGAGTATTGCGTGTATTGTTGTTAATTGTTAGATATTACTGCACTGTTGGGGCTAGAAACACAAGCATTTCGCTACACCCTCAATAACATCTGCTAAACATGTGTATGTGTAACCGGTGTGAAATGGCTAGATAGTTTGCTGGGTGAACGCTAATAGCGTTTCAATCTGTGACGTCACTCACTCTGAGACCTTGAAGAAGTTGTTTCCCTTGCTCTGCAAGGGCCGCGGCTTTTGTGGAGTGATAGGTAACAATGCTTCGAGGGAGGCAGTTGTTGATGTGTGCAGAGGTTCCCTGGTTCGGTGCAAGGAGAGGGACGGAAGGAACACTGTGACATTGATGCTGTTGACCCGGATCACTGGTTGCTGCGGAAAAAGAGGAGGTCAAAAGGGGGGGGGGGGGGGGGGGGGGTGAGTGTAACCGGTGTGAAATGGCTAGCTAGTTAGCGCGGTGCGTGCTAATAGTGTTTCAATCGGTGACGTCACTCGCTCTGAGACCTTGAAGTAGTTGTTTCCCTTGCTCTACAAGGGCCGCGGCTTTTGTGGAGCGATGGGTAACGGTGCTTCGAGGGTGACTGTTGTCGATGTGTGCAGAGGGTCCCTGGTTTGAACCCAAGTCGGGGCAAGGACAGGGACAGAAGCAAAACTGTTACATATATGTGACAAATAAATTAGACTTTATTTGATTTGGATTTGGCACATCAAGGGAATTGTAGCCTACTGTTCAGAGGAGTTAAATGGAAACTGAAATGTGGACACTGACGATGGGTCTATAACATCTCACACATAGCCTTAATATTAACTCCTGCCGAATTAAGCATTTTTGCATTAAAGTGATACACTAAATGTAGGCAAAATTTGGACTCTGGAACAGGAGTGGAGAAATATGATTTATTTCTTTCAGCATCTTGAGAGAATGTGAATGCTCAGTTAGATATTGTCTTTAGCAGTGGAGGCTCCTCAGAAGAGGAAGAGGAGGACCATCCTCCTCAGTGAATTTCATACAAATACAAATAGTGAAACATTAAAAAAGTTATCCTTTTTAGATAAAACTATACTAAATATATTAACATGTCACCAAATAATTGATAAAAACATTGTTTTGCATTGAAGGACTACAGTAGCCTCAGATGCACTCTGTAGGGTAGCACCATGGTGTAGCCGGAGGACAGCTAGCTACTGTCCTCCTCTGGGTATATTGACTTCAAAACAAAACCTAGGAGGCTCATGGTTCTCACCCTCTTCCATAGACTTACACAGTAATTATGACAACGTGCTCCAACTTATTAGAGCTCTTACAGCATGAAAGGACATGTTGTCCACCCATTCAAACAATCAGAGAATGAATCTAGTACTGAAAGCATAAGCTACAGCTAGCTAGCACTGCAGTGCATCAAATGTGGTGAGTAGTTGACTCAAAGAGAGAGAGAGATAATAGTTGAACAGTTTTAAACAAATTAATTTATTTCAAAATATGGAAGCAAGAGAGAGAGAGCTAACTATATTTGGTTGACATTTTTTGTTTTACTTTCACTTTCACTTACCTAGTGAATGCAGCTAGCTAGTTTAGCCTACTCAAACAACATGCTCAAACAGAGAGGGATGCTATGTTAGATAGATGGCTATCCAACACTGGAACTCTTCTAAGTCAAGGTAAGCTTTTGGTTTAATAAATGTATTGCCCCCGGGCCTGCCGGTTAACTGCTAAACTGCTTTCTGACTGTACACTGTATTGCATGATTGTAGCGAGTTTACTAACATGTTAGGTCTAGTAGCTGTGTTGACCATGACGTTAGCGGTCATGATATGAAGGTTTGGCTTGTAAAGTGTTTTTGCCTGGTCACAGACAGCTGCTATGTTGTGCACTGAAGTCTTCAAGCGAAGGGAAAAGGTGAGAGGAGGAGAGCATGTAGATAGTTGCCAGAAGGAATTATATATACAACGAGCAAAGTGACCATGCTGTTTTTATGTGGCTGCTATGTAAGTGAACTGTGTTTGCATGTGATCAGGTGTGCATTCATTCTGCTGATTCTGTTGAAAAACGTTTCTTAAACGGAAGCAAACAGAACGAAACGGGGATAAACATACCTGAATTTGTGTCACTGTTTGTAAACTTTCATTCATACTGTAGGCTAGGTTATAGCAAACACGTGATGGGTACAGGGAACATTTTAGTATCATGTTGTAGCCTAAACCTATTTATTTTATATTGAGCTGGGTGAATGGAATATCAATGACAGTAATTCAATATGCTGTAATTGTCAGTCCCTGACCATGGAGAGCCTTTATATTCTCTATTTTGGTTAGGTTGGGGTGTGACTAGGGTGGGTAATCTAGGTTGTTTATTTCTATGTTGGCCTGGTATGGTTCCCAATCAGAGGCAGCGTTGTATCGTTGTCTCGGATTGGGGATCATATTTAGGCGGCCATTTCCCCACTGTGTTTTGTGGGATCTTGTTTTTGTGTTGTTGCCTGTGAGCACTCCAGAACGTCACGTTTCGTTTGTTCTTTATTGTTTTTGTGCGTTTCACTTCAATAAATATGTGGGACCCATATCACGCTGCGCTTTGGTCCGAATGTTCTAACGGCGATTGTGACAGCAATAAAAAATTATCATCCTCCCTCATCTTATATGGCATGGACCACCACTGGTCTGTAAAAGTGCTGTCTTTATCAGCATAATAAAAGCTGATTAGTATTTCAACCACATAAAATATGCATCCAATACGAACTGAAATATTATCAGAAACATGTTGGGTCGTTTTCACAGCTTTCTATTTTCCTGGTCAAACTGATGTCATTTTGAAATGGTGCACAGAAAATCATTCCATTTTTTGGGGTAATTGCATTTTCTCCCCGGTCCCCTAACGTCTTTGCTCCGCATTCTATTGATTTATGACATTATTCTGGTGAGCAAGAGTTTATTTAGTCGTGTAGGGTAACATACAACGACAGAAGAGAAGCTGCATGTATCTAATTATAGACAAGTTGACTAACAAATAGCCAACCAAAATGTCAGAAATGATATGCAGAAACATATCTAAATCAGGTCCAAAAAAATACTGCAGCCCCTGTCAAAAAATCGTTCCACCATTTAGGACTGTAGTCTGCAGCGCATTTTCTATATTAGTGGGTTAGGGCTGGGTGCGGGCCTCAGATTTTCACTTTATCACATATAGTCAGGCGGTTGCGGATGGTTATTAGCAATTGCTGGCGGGTGAACAAATAGCTTACCCGCGTAGGGCTGCGGTGGTGATTACATTTTGTCAGCTAGTGATTGTCAAGCAAATAACTGCTGGTCTCAAGGTAATTGACCATTCATGAACATGAACACTTTTAGCATCTCCTGGCTTCCACACCTACAAGCCACTGATACAGACCTTCGGAACATCTACTGTACATTATAAAAAGTCTAATAAATCCATTATTTATGTTAGACAGGTCTAAAGAAACACAATATGAAGAAAATGTCATCTATTTCAGAAGAGCAGAATAGCATATTCTGAGTTTTCCTTATGTTAGGCCCTGATCTGGATTTGCCATAATATGCCAAATGGCTGTGGGCTACATTAGTTCATTTAGCAGGCAAGATCTGCTTAGAATTCCGTGGCATTATTTGATATTATTTTATAGTTGTCACGTTCCTGACCTATTTCTGTTAGTTTGTTATGTGTGTTAGTTGGTCAGGACGTGAGGTTGGGTGGGCATTCTATGTTTTCTGTTTCTATGTTGGTTTTTGGGTTGCCTTGTATTGCTCTTAATTAGAGGCAGGTGTTTGGCGTTCCTCTAATTAAGAGTCATATTTAGGTAGGCGTTTTCACAGTGTTCGTTGTGGGTGATTGTCTTCCGTGTCTGTGTCTGTACACCACTAGGGACTGTTTTCGGTTTGTTTTGTTCCTCGTTCATTTGTGTAGCCTATGTTTCCTATTCGTGCGTTCTTCTTGTTTTATGTAAGTTCGTCGTCTAGGTCTGTCTACACCGTTTGTTGTTTTTGTTAGTTTAGTCAAGTTCGTGTTTTCTTTAATAAATTATGTGTTCAAACTTCGCTGCGCCTTGGTTCACTCAATACTCCTCCTTTTTGGTCGAAGAGGAGGAGGACCGCAGTTACAGAATCACCCACCAATCCAGAGCCATGCAGCGGAATTTCGAGCAACGGGAAAGTATACAGGACTTGTGGAGTTGGGAGCAAATATTTAACGGAGAAGGACCATGGGCTAAAGTGAATCACCGTCCATGGGAACAGCTGGAGGCAGCTCGGAGAGTGGAGGAAAAGACAGAGAGGAACCGGAGTTATGAGGGGACGCGTCTTGCACGGAAGCCCAAAAAGCCCGTGAGTAACACCCAAAAATTTCTTGGGGGGGGGGCTAAGAGGTAGTGGGCCAAGGGCAGGTAGGAGACCTGCGCCCACTTCCCAGGCTTACCGTGGAGAGCGGGAGTACGGGAGTACGGGCAGGCGCCGTGTTACGCAGTAGAGCGCACGGTGTCTCCTGTACGAGTGCATAGCCCAGTGCGGGTTATTCCACCTCCCCGCACTGGTAGGGCTAGATTGGGCATTGAGCCAGGTGTCATGAGGCCGGCTCAACGCGTCTGGTCTCCAGTGCGTCTCCTCGGGCCGGCATACATGGCACCTGCCTTACGCATGGTTTCCCCGGTTCGCCTACATAGGCCGGTGCGGGTTATTCCACCTCCCCGTACTGGTAGGGCGACCGGGAGCATTCAACCAGGTATGGTTGGGCAGGCTCAATGCTCAAGAGAGCCAGTACGCCTCCACGGTCCGGTATTTCCGGCGCCACCTCCCCGCCCCAGCCTAGTACCTACAGTGCCTACACTACGCACTAGGCTACCAGTGCGTCTCCTGAGCCCTGTTCCTCCTCCACGCACTCTCCCTGTAGTGCGTGTATCCAGTTCGGTGCCTCCAGTTCCGGCACCACGCACTAAGCCTCCTGTGCATCTCCAGAGCCCTGTACACACTGTTTCTTCTCCCCCTACTAATCCTGATGTGCTTGCCCTCAGCCCGGTGCCACCAGTGCCGGTACCACGCTCCAGGTATAGAGTGGGCTTTGAGAGTCCAGTGTGCCCTGTCCCTGCTCCCCGCACTAGTATGAAGGTGCGTGTCCTTAGCCCGGTGCCTCCAGTTCCGGCACCACGCACCAGGTCTACAGTGCGCCTTATCCGGCCAGAGCCATCCGTCTCCCCAGCGCCATCTGAGCCATCCGTCTCCCCAGCGCCATCTGAGCCATCCGTCTCCCCAGCGCCATCTGAGCCATCCGTCTCCCCAGCGCCATCTGAGCCATCCGTCTCCCCAGCGCCGTCTGAGCCATCCGTCTGCAATGAGCCTGCAAAGCCGCCCGTCTGCCATGAGCCTGCAAAGCCGCCCGTCTGCCATGAGCCTACAGAGCCGTCCGCCAGACAGGAGCCGCTAGAGCCGCCCGCCAGACAGGAGCCGCTAGAGCCGTCCGTCAGACAGGAGCCGCTAGAGCCGTCCGTCAGACAGGATCTGCCAGAGCCACCAACCAGACAGGATCTGCCAGAGCCGCCAACCAGACAGGATCTGCCAGAGCCGCCAACCAGACAGGATCTGCCAGAGCCGCCAACCAGACAGGATCTGCCAGAGCCGCCAGCGAGCCATGAGCAGCCAGAGCCGCCAGCCTGCCATGAGCGTCGAGAGCCGCCAGCGAGCCATGAGCGTCGAGAGCCGTCAGCCTGCCATGAGCGTCGAGAGCCGTCAGCCTGCCATGAGCGTCGAGAGCCGTCAGCCTGCCATGAGCGTCGAGAGCCGTCAGCCTGCCATGAGCGTCGAGAGCTGTCAGCCTGCCATGAGCGTCGAGAGCCGTCAGCCAGCCATGAGCGTCGAGAGCCGTCAGCCAGCCATGAGCGTCGAGAGCCGTCAGTGAGCCATGAGCGTCCAGAGCCGTCAGCCAGCCATGAGCGTCGAGAGCCGTCAGCCTGCCATGAGCGTCCAGATTCGTTAGTCAGCCATGAGCTGCCCTTCAGCCAGAAACGGCTATATACCCAGAACTGCCCCTCAGTCCAGAGCTGTCTCTCTGTCCGGAGCTGCCTTTCAGTCCGGAGTTGCCCCTCTATCCTGATCTCCCTCTCTATCCTGAGCCTTCTCTTTATTCTGATCTATCCCTCTGTCTTGTGCTATCCCTCTGTCTTGATCTATCTCTCTGTCCCGGTGCTGTCCCTGTCATTGATGTTACTAAGAGGATTTTGTGGGGGTAAAATGAGGGTGGACATTCTTAGGGGGAGATGGAGGCTAGGATTGATTATGGTGGGGTGGGGACCTCGCCCGGAGCCTGAGCCACCACCGTGGTCAGATGCCCACCCAGACCCTCCCCTAGACTTTGTGCTGGTGCGCCCGGAGTTCGCACCTTATGGGGGGGGTTATGTCACGTTCCTGACCTATTTCTGTTAGTTTGTTATGTGTGTTAGTTGGTCAGGACGTGAGGTTGGGTGGGCATTCTATGTTTTCTGTTTCTATGTTGGTTTTTGGGTTGCCTGGTATGGCTCTTAATTAGAGGCAGGTGTTTGGCGTTCCTCTAATTAAGAGTCATATTTAGGTAGGAATTTTCACAGTGTTCGTTGTGGGTGATTGTCTTCCGTGTCTGTGTCTGTACACCACGCGGGACTGTTTTCGGTTTGTTTTGTTCCTCGTTCATTTGTGTAGCCTATGTTTCCTATTCGTGCGTTCTTCTTGTTTTATGTAAGTTCGTTGTCTAGGTCTGTCTACACCGTTTGTTGTTTTTGTTAGTTTAGTCAAGTTCGTGTTTTCTTTAATAAATTATGTGTTCAAACTTCGCTGCGCCTTGGTTCCCTCAATACTCCTCCTTTTCGGTCGAAGAGGAGGAGGACCGCCGTTACAATAGTATGAAGAAAACAATTGAACATAGTTGAATAAAATAGAAAGAATGATTTCAAACGATTTCTGAGGGTGTGCGCGCACGCAGCTATTCTGTGTTGAGCTGTTAACAAAGAAACAGGTCCTCCTGTATGCTTAATAATTTAGTTATTTATGTGATACAAACGTTGGGCTATATGTTTTGATTTTTATTACATTCTAAGACTGCATGATGCAACTCCATTGAAGATTTGAAAAAAGTCACATGAAAGGCATGAGCTCTGCTGTGTTTCGTGCACAGGCTGCACACACTTCATCAGTCTCTCATTCACAATTTGACAAGCACTTGATAATGCCCGAATTTCCTAGCGGCATCCACCTAGTGTGGCCGTAATGCCATATAAAAAAATCCATGTCTTTTGCGGACAGTGGCCGTTGTGCCCTTGGGCTGAATACATTGATGTCAGAGTGATTAGAGGGACAATAGAGTGCTGAGTACCAGGCAGTTAACAAGTTTGGAAGGCTACTAATGACCATCAGCAGCATCAGAGCTTGGAGAAGCCCAGTTACCGTGACTAAACGGTCAAGTGAAATTTGACTGCGGTCATGACTCTTTAGTGCCGGTGTTGCGGTAATACGGTCCCCGTAACAGCCCCTAGACCTGCGCACCACTACTACACACAATACCCCATAATGTCAAAGTGTAATTATGTTTTTAGAAGTCAATAAGTATTCAAACCCTTTGTTATGCCACGCCTAAATAAGTAGTCTGATTAACGAGTCACATAATAAGTTGCACGGACTCACTCTGTGTACAATAATAGTGTTTAACATAATTTTTGAATGACTACCTCATCTCTGTACCCCACACATAGTTATCTGCAAAGTCCCTCAGTCGAGCAGTGAATTTTCAAACACAGATTCAATCACAACGACTAGGGAAGTTTTCCAATAGCTCTCAAAGAAGGGCACCTATTGGTAGATGGTTAAAAAAAATAAAAAAGCAGACATTGAATATCCCTTTGAGCATGGTGAAGTTATTAATTACAGTTTTGATGGCGTATCAATACACCTAGTCACTACAAAGATACAGGCGTCCTTCCTAACGTGTTGCCGAAAAGGAAGGAAACCACTCAGGGATTTCACCATGAAGCAAACAGTGACTTCAAAACAGTTACAGAGTTTAACGGCTGTGAAAGAAGAAAACTGAGGATGAATCAACAACATTATAGTTACGTCACAACACTAACCAAAATGACAGAGTCAAAAGAAGGAAGTCTGCACAGAATAAAAAATATTCCAAAACACGCATACTGATTGCCATAAGGCATTCAATTGAAATTCAATTAACTTTACATTATATCCTGAATACAAAGTCTTATGTTTGGAGCAAAATCACTGAGCACACCACTGAGTATGACTCTTCATATTGTCGTGACTTGACTTTGAATCTGAAGACATTTATTTATGTAATTAACTATGTTTAATTGTTCCCCGGTTTAATGAATCATGCAACAATTAACGCATTAGGATCCGGGGCACCACGAGAGCAGTTCTTTAAAGAGTTACCCTCTGCTGAATTAAACTCTAAAAGGTCCTATCACATCTATAAACAGTCAACGTATTAATCATAACCTCGTATCAAATCATTCTGAACAGTCGTAACCTCCATCTGCAAAAACCCAAACCATACTTATGATTCAGTACTACACAAATTGGTTTAATTATTTATTTACTATCTAATTAAATGGGAACACAGGATAAACATACACACTTTGCACCGGTTATTGACTGAAGACTTAATACGCTGAAAACAGGTCCCTAGCGGAATGACAACAACATGGCTGCTTGTTAAAGAAGAGATGGAGAGGGAGAGAGAGAGGGACATAGACACTTAAAATTGGTACATTCAGAAACTACTCTCACCTACAGTAACCACATACTTTGCACACAAACCGCCGCCCGCTTTGAGTAAGAAATCCTGAATGTATTTACGTGAAATGCCTGGGTTCGACGGGGATCTCTCTCGGTGAATAGGGTAGCCTTGCCTTGGCAGTTGGGCCTTTTCGAAGGCACGCTTGTAAGACTTTGATTGTCCGAAATGGTTCCGACAAGTCTTCTTCTGTTGTCCTTCTCTGTAGTTGTCCGATATCCGGTGACTTGTCGTGTAGTCCTGAACAGAACTACAGAGTTGACTTTCTTTCCATTCACTCTTGAAGAGGCTTCTTTGAAGATAGGCTAGCCAGCCGTATTGATGGTTTGAACAGAGTAACAGGATGGTCCTACTTAAATTAGCTTTCATAGATACTTAGGACAGCTAATCAGCCATACCCGTGATTATCTGGGAGGGTAGTGTATCGTCTCCACCTCGTGTTGAGATTCAAAGTTCAAACCACTTTAAACGTGCAGCTGCAGCGTCACATCTTTCTGGTCTGATGTGTTTTTTCTTAACCCATCATTTATACAATTTGTTCAAAAAGGGGAGGTTCCAACAGGTTGACATGCTCTCTGACCTCACTCAGAGCGGTGACTACTCACTGTGCAAAGTTATATATTCATTTAATCTCTTATAGCTTCTCAAATCACATCCCTCTCTTAACAAAAACACTTTAATCATTGTTCATATTACATGCACAACGCATTGTATGGAAACTTCATATATTGGGTATACTTTCCAAGTTACAGTATTTCCTTTATGACGTTGTTAATGACTTCACAAAATAACCAACAAAATCAAATTTGACCATTTCCCACATTCTATGTTAGAAATATTGTTGCAGTATTGATTTACAGCAGGATGTGAGTTGTTACCCCCCCCCCCCCCCCTAGATATTTCCTTCCCCCCCTCTAAGGTGAGAAGGTGTCTGATTGAAGTTAATCATTGCAAACCTGATCTGACCTATTTGGATTCTTGTGGACAGTCAAAACAATATTTTCAAGCATGGTAGTGGCTGCATCATGTTATGGGTATGCTTGTCATTGGCAAGGACTAGGGAGTTTTATTAGGATACAAATAAATGGAATAGAGCTTAGCACAGAAAAAATCTTTGAGGAAAACCTGGATCAAATCAAATTGTATTTGTCACATGCGCCAAATACAACAGGTGTAGAGACCTCACCGTCAAATGCTTACTTACAAACCCTTAACCAACAATGCAGTTCAAGAAATAGATATAAGAAAATATTAACTAAATAAACTGAGGTCAAATAAAAATAAAAACATTAAATAAAATCAAAAAGTAACACAAGAAAATTACATAACAATAACAATGCTATATACAGTGGGTACCGGTACCAATGTCAACGTGTGGGTTTACAGGTTAGTCGAGGTCATTTGTAAAGTGACTATGTATAGATAATAAACAGCGTGTAGCAGCAGTGTAGGCAGGGTGGGTGGGGGGTCAATGTAAATAATCCGGGTGGCCATTTGATTAATTGTTATAGTCTTATGGCTTGGGGGTAGAAGCTGTTAAGGAGCCTTTTGGTCCTAGACTTGGAGCTTCGGTTCCGCTTGCCGTGCGGTAGCAGAGAGAACGATCTATGACTTGGGTGACTGGAGTCTTTGACAATTTTTTGGGCCTTCCTCTGACACCGCCTAGTGTCAGAGTACCTGGATGTCAGAAAGCTTGGCCCCAATGATGTACCGGGCCGTTCACACTACCCCCTGCAGCGCCTTACGGTCAGATGCCGTGCAGTTTCCATATCAGGCGTTGCCATATCAGTCTACTTTCCAACAGACACTAGGAGACAAATTCACCTTTCAGCAGGACAATAACCAAAGACACAAGGCTAAATATACACTGGAGTTGCTTACCAAGACAACATTGAATGATCCTCAGTGGCCTAGTTACAGTTTAAAACTTAAATTGGCTTAAAGATCTATGGCAAGACTTGAAAATGCCTGTCTAGCAATGATCAACAACCAACTTGACAGAGCTTGAAGAATTTAAAAAAGAATAATGCTCAAATATTGTACAATCCAGTTGTGCAAAGCTCTTACAGACTTACCCAGAAAGACTCACAGCTGTAATCGTGATTCTAAAATGTAATGACATTAATGTTTCATTTTTTATATATTTTTTTCCTTCCACTTTGACATTACAAAGTATTTTGTGTAGATTGTTGACCAAAAGTACAAAGAAATACATTTTAATCCCACCTTGTAACACAACAAAATGTGGAAAAAGTCAAGGGGTGTGATAACTTTCTGAAGGCCCTTCACACAGAGTCACACAGAGACACACACACGCCCACACAAACACATGTTTGTGCGTGTATGGGTTAAGCGTGTATGGGTTAAGGTGTTTGAGATGTTGAGTTCAGTTTTTGGAAACAGAGAGTGAAAGTGAGAGAAGCAGGGGAAAGGATAAAGAGGGGAGAGGAGGACACACTGTGTTCAGTAGAGCATATATACAAGTGTGTTGACGTGTCCCTTTAGTCAGGGAATACCATGGCAGCTCCAGGACTGTCAGGCACTACTCCTCAGAGACCCATACTGTCACCCGTTCCTCTCCTCCACCTCTCTTCTTCCTCTACCCCGAACAACCTTCCCTTTCTCTACCCACTCTTTCCTTCCTCTCGTCTATCCCCTCACCTCTCCTTCTCTCCTAACCCCCCACCCCTCCTCTATCAATTCCACTCCTCTCCTCTCTTCCCTGTCCTCTCTTCCCCTTCTGGCTTTTTCTCTCCCTCTCATCTCCTTTCCCCCTCTCCTCCTCCCTTTCCTCTCAGCACTGTCGAGACAGGACATCTGTACATGCCCAACACTGATCGTAACAGACATCTGTTCCGCCCCTCACTACGAGACAGGAAGAGACAGGATTGGGAAAATGCTACAAAACTCAAGATTGAATTATGCAAGAGCTCTAGAGCAGAAACAAAATGGAGGATGTCAACAGCAACACAAATATTTGACCCTGCTGGTCATCTACGAACATTTCAACATCTTGGCCATGTTCTGTTATAATCTCCACCCGGCAAAGCCAGAAGAGGACTGGTCACCCCTCATAGCCTGGTTCCTCTCTAGGTTTCTTCCTAGGTTCTGGCATTTCTGGGGAGTTTTTCCTAGCCACCGTGCTTCTACACCTGCATTGTTTGCTGTTTGGGATTTTAGGCTGGGTTTCTGTACAGCACTTTGAGATATCAGCTGATGTAAGAAGGGCTTTATAAATACATTTGATTTGATTTGACAAATAACCAGTGAAATAGCACAGTATCTTACAAATACTTCAACCCCATGCTGAAGAGGCCTACTAAATAAGAGTCAGATAGTGACTCACATCCTTTCTCCTTCACACCTGCAGTTACTGAAGCCACCAGGTGTGGATGAAGCCTAGAGGTGACTAAGAGGCTCTTTGATAGCTAGGTCCATTCCACCACAAGCCGTTGTGACAGTGTGACGGGGAGAAGAGGCTGGTGTTGACACTCACAGTTCGATGGCTTTGTTCCACATGATGACGTAGCCTGAGAGTGTGAAGGACTCCACGTTGACGATGTGGATGTTTCCTTTCTCTGTGCCGATGTACAGCCATTTACTTTGGAAGGGCAGGTGGACGAACGTGATCCTGGAAGACGGAGAGAAATGAGAAAGTTGATGTAGGAGTTAAGAGACACAGAGAAATAGAGACACAGAGAGGCAGTACAAGTAGTAGCATTAGACAAAGAGAGAGAAAAAAATAGAAAGTTTTGCTGATGATATCCTATTTGCATTTAAAACAAAGAAACGGTGCAGTTTAAGAATCTTCCTTGTTTTCTACAGTGAGCTAAAAATGCTGAGCTGAGACCAAGGTGACGGTGGAGGTGTTTAAAACTCTATTGGGCACCTAATTACCGGACTGATATGAGAGAAGAGGACTGGACCAGAACACATGTTACCCTTCCTTCCCTGCTCTCCATTTATCCATCTGTTTAACCTCTTGGAACTATAGGGGGTGCTGTTCCGCATTAGCATATTTGTGTCTCCAAATTAAACTGCCTCGTGCTAAATTCTTGATCGTACAATATGCATATTATTGTTATTATTGGATAGAAAACACCTTCTAGTTTCTATAGAAGTTGAAATTTTGTCTCTGAGTTGTACAGAACAATTTCTACAGCACTTTTCATGACAGGGTTCAGATTTCAATTTTTTTTACCTCTGATCTGGGGTCTGTTTTTAAGGCGACAGTGAATGCTATGAAGAAACCGACACTGCCTACGTCTTCCTCTGGGTGTCTGTACGTCATCACGCTTTCAATGGAATCGATGGGATATTCACAGCCAGTATAAAAGACCAAAATGTATAGAGACCGCCCTTTCTCGTCGTGCGCCTGAAGCGTGAAGGGCATCGGACCTGCCTCGTTCCAAATCGTTTTCTAACCAGCAATATTTCTCCGGTCATGTTTTTACTCGTTTTAGGTGTTAAAAACATCATAATGTAGTTAATTTGAACCGTTTTATAGCAATTTATATCCGTTTAGTGCGATTTTTTTGGAATTTATTTGTTGTGCACTCTGAAACTTTGGACACGTTTTGGGGTGTCGGTCGTTGGTGGTGGACATTTCGAAGGACAGAGGACATCTATCGACCAAAAGACGTTTATAACATAGAAAGGATACATTGCCCAAGAATCTGATGGAAGAACAGCTCAAAGTAAGCAATATTTAATATGATAAATCGTGTTTCTGTCGAAATATTTTAAACGCATATTTCGCCATTTTGTTTGGTATAGCTTCACTTGGCGAACCCTGTATTGAAAAGTAAGGATAATTTTAAAAATGTAAATCAGCGGTTGCATTAAGAACTAATTTGTCTTTCGATTCCTGTAAACCCTGTATTTTTTAGTCAAGTATATGATTAGCTATTAATTAAACTAGATCACTCTGAAAGATGGCGACCGACATTTTCAGGCTTGTTTTGCTACTATTTTCATTGTGTAACCACGGTTTTGTATGGCTAAATATGCACCTTTTCGAACAAACTGTATATGTATATTGTAAAATGATGTTACAGGAGTGTCATCGGAAGAATTCTGAGAAGGTTAGTGAAAAAATTAATATCTTTTGGCGATGTTGACTTTTATCGCTCACTTTGGCTAGAATCAATGCTGGGCTGCTATGTGCTATGTGCTACGCTAATATAACGATTTATTGTGTTTTCGCTGTAAGACACTTAGAAAATCTGAAATATTGTCTGTATTCACAGGATCTGTGTCTTTCGATTAGTGTATGCTGTGTATTTTTACGAAATGTTTGATGATTAGTAGTTAGGTAAACACGTTGCTCATTGTAATTATTCTAGTCCATTTGTGACGGTGGGTGCAATTGTAACCTATGGCAGCTACCTGAAATATGCACATTTTTCTAACAAAACCTATCCCATACCATAAATATGTTATCAGACTGTCATCTAATGAGTTTTTTTGTTGGTTAGGGGCTATAAATATCTTAGTTTAGCCGAATTGGTGATGGCTACTGGTGTTGGTGGACAAATAAAAGATGGTGGATTATGCTAATGTGTTTTTAGGTAATAGATGTACATCTTTACATATTGTGTCTTCCCTGTAAAACATTTTAAAAATCGGAAATGGTGGCTTTATTCACAAGATCTGTATCTTTCATCTGGTGTCTTGGACTTGTGATTTAATGATATTTAGATGCTACTATCTACTTGTGAAGCTATGCTAGCTATGCTAAACAGTGTGTGGGGGGTGGGGGGTGCTCCCGGATCCGGGTTTCTGAGGCAGTAGAAGTTAATCTTCATTCTTTCATCAATTTGTCCAATAATTCCACTCGTCCTTCAACCATCAAATAATCCATTCATCCATCTCTCTATGTGAAGTTTAATGAACGGTCAAAAGCTTTTGAAAGCTACATCAGTCTCTACCTGAGTCAGCTTCTACCCCCAAGCCATAGGACTCCTATTAGGACTCCTAAATACTCATGACTGCTAAATAGTTCATTACTGTTTACCCAAACTATCTGCACTGAATCTATCTTGCACTGACTCTATGCACAATCACAAGACTACACACTACCATATACATATTCACACACACTGCACTGACACTCACACAAAGCCCATGCACATTCACTACATACGCATATGCATACATAACACACACACGCATACCGACAACACAAACACACATACACACATACCTCCACCTTACCTGTCACCCTAGACCCACTTATATTTGCTGACAATGCAATCGCCATCACACTGCCTTATCCCATCTGGACCAGAGGAAAACCTATGTAAAAATGCTGTTTATTGACTATAGCTCAGCATTCAACACCATAGTACCCTCCAAGATCATCATTAAGCTCAAGGCCCTGGGTCTGAACCCCGCCCTGTGCAATTGGGTCCTGGACTTCCTAACGGAGCGCCCCCAAGGTGGTGAAGGTAGGAAACAACATCTACACTTTGCTGGTCCTCAACACTGGGGCCCCACAAGGGTGTGTGCTCAGCCCCCTCCTTTTTATTTATTCGCTACCCGCTTCAGCACTCGGTGGCCCTGTTCTGGGAGCTTGTGTGGCCTACCACTTCGCGGCTGAGCCGTTGTTGCTCCTAGATGTTTCCACTTCACAATAACAGCACTTACAGTTGACCGAGGCAGCTCTAGCAGGGCAGAAATTTGATGAACTGACTTGTTGGAAAGGTGGCATCCTATGACGGTGCCATGTTGAATGACACTAAGCTCTTCAGTGCGGGCCATTCTACTGCCAATGTTTGTCAATGGAAATTGCATGGCTGTGTGCTCGATTTTATAGACTTTATAGTTTTATAGTCAGCAAGGGGTGTGGCTGAAATAGCTACTCATTTGTTAATGTAGTGTATATAAATTGGAGTGCTTTACAACAGGTATTGCCTCTAACTCTGTTGGAGGAGAAGTAAAGATATTAACATTCTGTTTGCTCCCCTGTTGTTTCTCTATGTCAAGGTCTTTTTTGACGCTCACACACACACACACACACACACACACACACACACACACACACACACACACACACACACACACACACACACACACACACACACACACACACACACACACACACACACACACACACACACACACACACACACACACACACACACACACACACGCCTCCAACTCAATCATGAAGTTTGCAGACGACACAACAGTAGTGGGCTTGATTACCAACAACGACAAGGCAGCCTACAGGGAGGAGGTGAAGGCTCTGGGAGTGTGGTGTCAGGAAAATAACCTCTGACTCAAGGTCAACAAAACAAAGGAGACTTCAGGAAACAGCAGAGGGAGCACCCCCCTATCCACATCGATGGGACAGCAGTGGAGAAGATGGAAAGTTTTAAGTCCCGGGCATACATATCACTGACAAACTGAAATAGTCCACCCACACAGACAGTGTGGTGAAGAAGGCGCAACAGCGCGGACCAGAGACTGAAAAACAGCTTCTTTCTCAAGGCCATCAGACTGTTAAATAACCATCACTAGCACAGCAAGGCTGCTGCCTACAATACACAGACTTGAAATCATTGGCCACTTGGAATGGAACACTAGTCACTTTAATAATGTTTACATATCTTGCATTACTCATCTTATATGTATATACTGTACTCTATACTATATCTTATACTATGCCGCTGTCACGACTTCTTCCGAAGTCGATGCCTCTCCTTGTTCGGGCGGTGCTCGGCGATCGACGTCACCGGTCTTCTAGCCATCATTGATCTATGTTTCATTTTCCGTTGGTTTTGTCTGGTCTTCTTACACACCTGGTTCCAATCCCATTCATTAATTGTAGTGTATTTAACCCTCTGTTTCTGATTGTTATGTTCATGTTCTATGGATTGGTGTGCGACGGGTTCTTGTACCCACATTTATTTTATTATGGACTTTGGTTTTGGAGTTTATGTTTTAAGTTATTAAAATACTCCATTTATACCAAGTTTAATTCTCCTGCGCTTGACTTCCCTGCCACCTACATACACGACGTGACAGCCACTCTGACATTGCTCATCCATATATTTATATATTCTTAATTCCTTTACTTAGATTTGTGTGTATTAAGTATTTGTTGTGAAATTGTTAGATATTACTGCACTGTCGGAACTAGAAGAACAAGCATTTCGCTATACCCCCAATAACATATGCTGAACCTGTGTATGTGACCAATACAATTTGATTTGATACCAACACAACACAAACACACACACACTTTTGCACTCATCATATGCTGCTGCTACTCTGTTCTTTATTTTACTTGAATTATTATCTATCCTGACGTCTAGTCCCTTTACCCTGCCTTCATGTACATATCTACCTCAAATACCTTATTATTATCTATCCTGATGTCTGGTCACTTTACCCTGCCTTCATGTACATATCTACCTCAAATACCTTATTATTATCTATCCTGATGCCTAGTCCCTTTACCCTGCCTTCATGTACATATCTACCTCAAATACCTCATACCCCTGCACACTGATCTGGTACTGGTACTCCATGTATTTAGCTCCATTCTTGTGTATTTTATTCCTCGTGTTACTATTTTTCTTTGTATAATAATTGTTTTAACCTCTGTATAGTTTGGAAGGGCTCATAAGCAAGCATTTCATAGTTAAGTCGACATCCGTTGTATTCGACGGATATGACATACAATTTGATTTGATTTGATTTGGCATATGACCCAACGGTCATCTAACCCCACTAGTTATTTTGACCCGGAATCAGAACTGTCTTTATAACAAGCCATTCTCAAGTCCTCCTAATGGTACATGAATAAAACAGGACCAAAGTAGGTCAAACCGGTCTTCCAATCAGGACTGATATACCTGAACCAAGCACTTCCGATCAGAACCACACTCTCTCAGGGAGTGCTTTCACATGTTGACCTTAAATTTCACATGTGGAACCATATTTTCAAATGTATTACATTTAGAGTTCACATGTTAACCTGTGAGGAGAGTAACATGAGAATAACATGAAAAACAATCACATGAAAAAACATTTTGCAGTTTCACATGTAGGAAAACTCCACATGGGAAAATCTCACTTTCACATGTGGAATTGCATATTCAAATGTAAAAAACCTTCACATGTGAAAATCTAATTAGCAGTTTTACATGTGAGAAACATTCACATGTGGAATTGCAAGTTCACATGTTGGGGTGAAATAGTGTTATTTTCCTCACGTGAAAAGGGGGTGTTAAGATATTCCAGTAGCAATGTTTCCACATGTGGAATAGCAAATTCATTAAAGCCACTCTGTAAAAAAGGTTACTTAGCCTACCTGAGTACTATAATTGAAGTGAGTCAAAAAAATAAATAATCTTATTTCTGAGCCATTCACTCCATTATTATTGTAGTCCTCCATGGTTTTGCAATGATATACATGTGTACTTAGCACTACCACTAGGGAGAGGCATGCGGAGTGTTCCTGCAGCAGGCACGCTCCTCTCTTCGTCATACATTTTAGAAGGTAACTTTTTATGACATTGGTTGCAAGCTAATTGTTAACCGCTAGCTACCTCAGTGATAGGCGATAGCTAGCTCTGCATTTTGTCTTAGCTAGCTATTTATGGCTTCTGTTATTGTTAGCTGTCTATTGGTTTTTGTTACTTTGGATACACAGGCCTAAAAGGGATTTTAATGTATTTTAAAATGTGTGAATGTGTTTGCTATTGGAATGAATGTAAACAAATACTTTTACATAATCAAAAAACAACTGACATTGAGGTTAAAGAAAGTGTGCTTTATCAATTACCAGATTTTACTAACCGTTACATTGGACGAAATCAGACGTCAATATTATTGTAATGGTCTTTATATAAAACTCTTAAAAAAACAGCTCAATTTGTGATTAATCGTGATCACTGCAAATCCTGCGATTCATTCGATTAAATGTTTAAACGTTTGACGTCCCTATTTTGAATTGAACTGTCAATACGCTGAGATTGAGAGAAATTGATAATAAATGGAGTTGGGGCTCCCGAGTGGCACAGCGGTCTAAGGCACTGCATCTCAGTGCTAGAGGCGTCACTACAGACCCTGGCTCAATGCCAGGCCTTATCTCAACTGGCCATGATTCGGAGTCCCATAGGGCGGCGCACAATTTGCCCAGCGTCGTTAAGGTTTGGCCGGGGTAGGCCGTCATTGTAAATAAGAATTTGTTCTTAAACTGACTTGCCTAATTAAATCAAGGTAAAAAAAAAAGAGAAACACAGTGTCATTTCTCTTGTCTAATGTTGAAAATATTGGCTGCTCCCATGGGAAACCCAGGTTCTAATCCCACCGGTTATGAAAGCACATGTGAAATGTAGAATATCATGTGACATTTTGGGAAACTATGTGTCTCTGAGTGGTGAGAAATGTCAGAAAAAAAAGAAGAAAAGAATCGGGATAACACTGGAAAAATTTACATCTGAAAGCCCATCCATTATTTTTTTTTCACATGCATTTTTTTCTCATTTCTCTCTCTCTCTCTCTTTCTGTCCAAGTTCCTTTCCTCCTCTTTTCCTCCTCTCCAATTTTCCCCTCTCCCTTTCTCTCTCTCTCTTCCTGTGTCCATCTTATGGATTCTCTTTTTCACTTGCACCTCAAACCCAAACCCCCTCCATCCTTTCTCTATGTGTTTTTCTCCCTCTCTGTCTGTCTCAGTATCTTTCTGTCTGAAAGGCAGTAGTGAGAAGCAATGCATACTGTCAGACTGTAGACACACACAAGCATACACACACACACCTGAGTAGAGCTGGTGCTTGTCTCCGCTCCACTACTCTGCAGTACCATGAATATATTCATGGGGTTGAGGAGAGGCGTCGGGCTGCTCGACATGCATCACACACACATACACACACCCACATACACAAACACAAAGCATAAGAACACTTGCGCACACCAATATACTTACATACCAAAACCCAATCGCTCATTCATGCATACACACTTGTTCACACACACATGCATATCTAGTCATGACAGCTAGTGGCGTTATCACATAGCCATTAGGTGGGAGGCAATTGATTTCAGGTGTTGTGCCATAGACCCATCTGCACTATCAGATGTGACTGTGTGTGTGTGTGTGTGATTGTTTTTGCATACATAGCATATTGTATGTGTGTGTGTGTGTGTATGTGCGTGCGTAAAGTGTCTTGCGAAAGTATTCACCCACTTGGCATTTTTCCTATTTTGTTGCCTTACAACATGGAATTAAAATACATTTTCGGGGGGTTTGTATCATTTGATTCACACAACATGCCTACCACTTTGAAGATGCTGTGAAACAAACAAGAAATAAAACTGGAGCGTGCTTAACTATTCACCCCCCCAAAGTCAATACTTTGTAGAGCCACCTTTTGCAGCAAATACAGCTGCAAGTCTCTTGGGGTATGTCTCTATAAGCTTGGCACATCTAGCAACTGGGATTTTTGCCCATTCGTCAAGGCAAAACTGCTCCAGCTCCTTCAAGTTGGATGTTTAAAAAAAAAAAAAAAAAAAAATCCTTCATTTAACTAGGCAAGTCAGTTAAGAACAAATTCTTATTTTCAATGACGGCCTAGGAACATTGGGTTAACTGCCTTGTTCAGGGGCAGAACAACTGATTTGTACCTTGTCAGCTTAGGGATTTGATCTTGCAACCTTTCGGTTACTAGTCCAACGCTCTAGCCACTAGGCTACCTGCCGCCCCACTAGGACACCTGCCAGGTTAGGCTGGTGTACAAAAACGTTTAACTCATACCGCAGATTCTCAATTGGATTGAGATCTGGGCTTTGACTAGGCCATTCCAAGACATTTAAATGTTTCCCCTTAAACCACTCGTGTTGCTTTAGCAGTATGCTTAGGGTCATTGTCCTGCTGGAAGGTGAACATCTGTCCCAGTCTCAAATCTCTGGATGACTGAAACAGGTTTCCCTCAAGAATTTCCCTGTATTTAGCGCCATCCATAATTTCTTAAATTCTGACCAGTTTCACAGTCCCTGCTGATGAAAAACATATCCACAGCATGATGCTGCCACCACCATGCTTCACTGTGGGGGTGTTGTTCTCGGGGAGATGAGAGGTGTTGGGTTTGGCCAGACACAGCGTTTTCCTTAATGGTCAAAAAGCTACAGAAAACCTTCTTCCATATGTTTTGGCGAACACCAAATGTGTTTGCTCATTTTTTTCCCGAGGGGACGGACTAAAGTTAAACTGTTACACTGTTTGCTTGGTGGTGCCCCTTTCTTACTGGTGTTGCAGACTCTGGGGCCTTTCAGAACAGGTGTATATATACTCAGATCATGTGATAGATCATGTGACACTTAGATTGCACACAGGTGGACTTTATTTAACTAATTATGTGACTTCTGAAGGTAATTGGTTGCACCAGATCTTATTTAGGGGCTTCATAGCAAAGGCGGTGAATACATATGCACGCACCACTTTTCTGTTTTTAATTTTTTTTAATTTTTTTAAGCAAGTTCTTTTTTTAATTTCACTTCACCAATTTAGATTTTTATTTTGTATGTCCATTAAATTAAATCCAAATAATATCCATTTAAATTACAGGTTGTAATGCAACAAAATATGAAAAACACCAAGGGGATTAATATTTTTGCAAGGCACTGTAGTCAACTGCCAATGTTAACTTTTTTTATTGGGGCTATGACAGTCGATTACAAATCAGTACTTTTGACATTATTTTCACAGTACTTTTGACATTATTTCAATCTGAAGACAGTAGGGGGTGAATACATATGCACGCACCACTTTTACATTTTTTTTTAATACGTTTTTTGAAACAAGTACTTTTTTACATTTCACTTCACCAATTTGGACTATTTTGTGTATGTCCATTACATGAAATCCAAATAATATCCATTTAAATTACAGGTTGTAATGCAACAAAATAGGAAAAATGCCATGGGGGAGGAATACTTTTGCAAGGCACTGTACGTGTGTGTGAGATAACTAATCGAGGGTTCCCCTGGTACACACTTAGCGACATGTTTAGGGTTGATTGGAAAGGAAAAGTAAGGAACATAATTGTACATGAGTTTGTCTAAGTGCTTTTACATCTCACAAGAGCCTATCATATCTATAAGAGAAGATGCTTCTCCGGGATGATTCCAGCTTTAAAGGTGCTACACCTAGAATGTCTCCGAATTTCTCCCGTATGTGAAAGCTAGGTGAATTGCAACAGCACTAGGCTGCATTCAAAACCAATCTCCCTCCTCCCCGTAACATGGCAGAGACGTTCGGCTTTGGTCCACCAGCTTCAAACAGCTGTAAAAACAATACTTTTTTTATTGGAAAATATATTTCACACTGATTTAGATGGCACAATGATTCTCACATAAAATGAAATTGAGCGAACAGTGTAGAAGTTTTGCAACCAGGAAATGACGATTTCTAAATGATAACACAGCCAAAGTCAAAACAGCTTTCCCATTTTGACAACAGATGGTTTCACACCAGAGGAAACAGATGTCATTCCAGGGGACATAGACCCTTAATAACCTTCTATAATGACCTTTTTAGACTTATTTGATCAAATAACAGTTATTTGCATTAGGCCTATTTGTATCCTGTTGCAAATTGTATCTTTTTAAGTGGTTCTGAGTGCAATTTTTCCATATTCATTCTCCCACGCCTGGTTGCTCATTCTCGGCAGGTGACCATTGATTGCTCTGGCGACCTCTGGGTCTGTCTCTGCCACCTGGGGAGGTTCTGGTTCTTTTACCTGGCGCTAGTCAATCAATCAATCAAATGTATTTATAGAGCCCTTTTTACATCAGCACTGTCACAAAGTGCTTATACAGAAACCGAGCCTAAAACCCCAGAGAGCAAGCAATGCAGATGTAGAGGCTTGTTGGCTAGGAAAAACTCCCTAAAAAGGCAAGAACCTACTGATGGTGCATGTAGACATTGGGGACTGGTTGTGGTGCTGCCATTCCAGGTTCTCACTCCCTGGATTAGACCATTCATCCCCTTGGTCCCTCTCTGTCTGTCCTATCAGTTTCACTCATCCTGACTGATTGGCATACGTGATCCGCCTTGGGAGGGCCCCCATCAGGGGTGCCTCTTTTCACCCTGCCTCGAATTCAAATTGGCCTGTCTCACATCGAACAAGACTCAATCGACCCATCTGTCTCAGTGGTCAGTTTCTCAAACCCCATCGTTGGCTATGTTGTGCGTTATACTCCAAAAACTCTCCAATGGAACACCTCTTGAGTGGCGCCTCGTCTCCCGTGGCTTTGGCTGTGGATAGGCTGTGGCCTCCCACTGGGCGAGCGCGAGTGTGCTTGGGTCTCCTTCATCACTGGAGGACTGTGCCCCTGTGCCTCGCTGCGTGCCCAGGTAAACCTCAATGATGTGGGGGGCTACCTGGTTGATCCTGCCAGTAGCATATTATTGTCCCAAAGACTAAGCCATGCAAGTCTTAGTACACACAATCGGAACAGTGAAACTGTGAATGGCTCCAACTTTACTTGCATAGCTGTGGCAATTTTAGCTCGAAGATATGCCAACAAGCGCTGACCTTCGGGATGCGTGTATTGATCAAAACCCATAAGTGGTGCTCTCGGGCGCCCTGGATGCTTTTGGTGACGCTTCGTGGTGCTGGCGTCTAATGTGCATGTCTGCACTATCAACTTTCAATGTTACTTTCTGTGCCTACCATGGTGACCATCAGTAAAAGGGAATCAGGGTTCAAAGAATCGGCTGCCACATCCAAGGAAAGCAGCAGGTGCGCATATGATCTACTCCCGACTCGGGGAGATAGTGACGAAAAATAACAGCACAGGACGCTTTCGAGTCCCCGTATTTGGAATGAGTTGCCTACACTTTAAGTCACTTTAAAGAGGATCCATTATTGATGATCAGAACTGATGGTTGGAAGCATTTTTACAGTGGTCAGAAACTTCTGAAAGTTTCCAACAGTGGTGGTTTCTCTAATGACTGCCTCGCCTGGTTCACTAACTACTTCTCAGATAGAGTGCAGTGTGTCAAATCGGAGGGCCTGTTGTCCAGGCCTCTGGCAGTCTCTATAGGGGTGCCACAGGGTTCAATTCTCGGGCCGACTCTTTTCTCTGGATATTTCAATGATGTTGCTCTTGCTGCGGGTGATTCTTTGATCCACCTCTATGCAGACGACACCATTCTGTATACATCTGGCCCTTCTTTGGACACTGTGTTAACAACCTACAAACGAGCTTCAACGGCAAACAAACCCTCCTTCCGTGGCCTCAAACTGCTCTTAAATGCTAGTAAAACTAAATGCATTGACAAATTTCTTGTCAACAAACTATAGTTTTGGCAAGTCGGTTAGGACATCTACTTTGTGCATGACACAAGTAATTTTTCAAACAATTGTTTCGAGACAGATTATTTCACTTATAATTCACTGTGTCACAATTCCAATGGGTCAGAAGTTTACATACACTAAGTTGACTGTGCCTTTAAACAGCTTGGAAAATCCAGAAAATTATGTAATGGCTTTAGAAGCTTCTGATAGACTAATTGACATAATTTGAGTCAATTGGAGGTGTACTTGTGGATGTATTTCAAGGCCTACTTTCAAACTCAGTGCCTCTTTGCTTGACGTCATGGGAAAATCAAAACAAATCAGCCAAGACTTCAGCCAAAAAAACTGTAGACCTCCACAAGTCTGGTTCATCCTTGGGAGCAATTTCCAAACGCCTGAAGGTATCACGTTCATCTGTACAAACAATAGTACGCAGGTATAAACACCATGGGACCACGCAGCCATCATACCGCTCAGGAAGGAGACGCGTTCTGTCTCCTAGAGTTGAACAAACTTGGTGCGAAAAGTTCAAATCAATCCCAGAACAACAGCAAAGGGCCTTGTGAAGATGCTAGAGGAAACAGGTACACAAGTATCTATATCCACAGTCAAACGAGTCCTACATCGACATAACCTGAAAGGCAGCAACAGCAAGGAAGAAGCCACTGCTCCAAAACCAACATAAAAAAGCCAGACTATAGTTTGCAACTGCACATGGGGACAAAGATGGTACTTTTTGGAGAAATGTCCTCTGGTCTGATGAAACAAAAATAGACTGTTTGGCCATAATAACCATCGTTATGTTTGGAGGAAAAAGGGGAGGCTTGCAAGCCGAAGAACACCATCCCAACCGTGAAGCACGAGGGTGGTAGCATTATGCTGTGGGGGTGCTTTGCTGCAGGAGGGACTGGTGCACTTCACAAAATAGATGGCATTATGACGAGGAAAATTAGGTGGATATATTGGAAGCAACATCTCAATACATCAGTCAGGAAGTTAAAGCTTGGTCGCAAATGGGTCTTCCAAATGAACAATAACCCCAAGCATACTTCCAAAGTTGTGGCAAAATGGCTTAAGGATAACAAAGTCAAGGTATTGGAGTGACCATCACAAAGCCCTGAACTCAATTCTATAGATAATTTATGGGCAGAACTGAAAAAGTGTGTGCGAGCAAGGAGGCCTACAGTCCTGACTCAGTTACACCAGCTCTGTCAGGAAGAATGGGCCAAAATTCACGCAACTTATTGTGGGAAGCTTGTGGAAGGCTACCCGAAACATTTGACCCAAGTTAAACAATTTAAAGGCAATGCTATCCAAATATTAATTGAGTGGATGTAAACTTCTGACCCACTGGGAATGTGATGAAAGAAATAAAACCTGAAATAAATCATTCTCTCTACTATTATTCTGACATTTCACATTCTTAAAATAAAGTGGTGATCCTAACAAACCTAAGACAGGGAATGTTTAACTTGGATTAAATGTCAGGAATTGTGAAAAACTGAGTTTAAATGTATTTGGCTAAGGTGTATGTAAACTTCCGACTTCAACTGTATGTCAATAAGGCATTTCTAAACACCTGTTTTGACTTTGCTATTATGGGGTATTGTGTGCAGATTGATGAGAAATGTTTTATTAAATAGATTTTAGAATAAGGCTGTAACGTAACAAAATGAGGAAAAAGTCAAGGGGTCCGAATACTTTCCCAATGCACTGTGTATATATTTTTTACTTTAAAGCTGGAATCCGTAATAGTGAAAGAGTCTGTTTGCGATATTACAATAAAGTTCCCGCATATAATGAACACTTTTCCCCCTCGGAGCATGACATGTGCTGTAACAAAAACAATAACGGTAGTGGGGCGGCCAGTGGCGCTGTTTCCCCGTACTGCGGATACCATCTTTCATTTTAGAATCATATTTTTTGTAATTTTAATTTGTCCAAATGGCAGCTACCCAAATACACATACACAAAATATTTGTGTACCCTGTCCTCCGTCTTTTACATAACTCACTCAGCCCTACGTCCGGAACTACATCTCCTCCTTCTGCGAAAGAAGGGATGAAAATAGAAATGAAATGAGGAGCAATGCACTGTGTGTGCATACGTGCATGCCTTTGTATGTGTGGGCTGTGTTGTTAAAATGTAGCTGGCCAATGAAGTCCTCTGTCCCCACTCTCTTAGACGTGGGTTATTTAAAAGCATGCCCTTTATTTGGCTGTGCTGTCAGATCAGCTTTGACTTGGGGCCTAAATGAGAGTTCTGGGTAGAGAACTAACCGGCCCAGCCCAGCCTACACAGAACCAGTCCCAGACCAAACACATGTGGTTCTCCACTCCCTTATAGTAAGTAACCCAGTGCAACAGATTTTTTATGAACTATGTAGTGGATTTGTTCCTCCAGTATGCAGTATATCTTGTGGTTGGGGTTCTGTTTGTGGAGACTGCGTGTGCAGAAAAAACGCTGAAAAGCCTACATCTGCAGCCAGGAGGCGACAGAGTCCCCACAGCCACAATGACTTGGCAAAACTCCTCTCCTCTCGTTTCCTTTCATCTCCTCTCATCCCCTCTTATCTCCTCTCCAATCCTCTTCTCTTCTCCCCTCCTCCTGTTCTCTCCTTTCCTTTCCTTTCCTCTCTACTCCTCCCCTCACCTTTCCCTCCTCTCTTGTTTCCTCCCCTCCTCTTCTTTCCTCCATCCCCTCTCACCGACCCACTGACGGTGCCACTACTTTGTGAATGGTCCACAGTGCTCCAACAAGACTTTCTCTGTCCTCATCTCCGCATATCTAATGACCCTGGATCAGTTACAGTTGTGGCTGGGAGGGATTTCTGCAACACATCAGCTATTTTCTGATCAGTCGCTGGTGAAGGAGAGGAGACAAGGAGATGGCAAAGGAGATGACGAAAGAGACGACGAAGGAGACGACGAGGAAGGGGGAGCACCCGGTTGAGAGATTGGGGACATGGTCTTTCTCTAATCCTGAACAGTAGTTTGTCGTTGATGTTGCTTCAAAGTTGTTACTTCAACACCATTTATCAGTGTCACTTAGAGGTGTGATAAGTGAACTCGGGTCGGCTGTGCCCGTTTCAAAAAACATCACAAGAAGTGTGTGAGCATTTCAGTCACACAGAATATCAAAGAAGCGAGGGGATGACCACATGTGTTATCTCTACCTTGACCTACACTGGCACACCTATACTGTCTAAACTAACCATATGGGAAAGAATAGTTTCCTCTTCCCCTCATCCTCTCCTCAGCTCTGTGGGAATTTGTCTCGTTGTCTCCCGGGGTTCAGTGTACAGGACTGTTGAGTTCACTCCTGTTGCTCAGGGAGGCAGGCAGGCTGTGTTTGAGTGCCACGCTCACTAAATGTCACACACAGTCACAGACTCGGCAGGAACACATTCAGCCTGTAAAGACACTGCCGGGCACCTGTCCGTCACATCAGCAGCGATTAGCTCTGACGGTTAACCCCTTCCCCTATCAGACTGAGGGATCATGGAAGGAACAACGTTATTGGCTCTGATGCTTAAGCCCTGTGTGTCACTGGAGCAGACAGTTGACCCCTCCCACTTGAAGTGGGGTGATTCTGCCCCCCAGTAACTTGCTATTTGACTGCAAAGTTATTGAGTCAACATTTTTAAAAGCACTACTGATGCTTTCTAATAATTTGATGAATTACCCAATTAAACTAAGATTACATAATTCAGAATAGTATCAGCTAACAGCTTGGAAATGCTCAAAGAACAGTGTGTGTGTGTGTGTGTGTGTGTGTGTGTGTGTGTGTGTGTGTGTGTGTGTGTGTGTGTGTGTGTGTGTGTGTGTGTGTGTGTGTGTGTGTGTGTGTGTGTGCGGTCACATCTGGACCCCATGTTGGGGCTGGGTAGGAGCGATTGATCGGAATATTCTAGTTGCTGGGTTGGAAAGAAGGAGAGGGGGAGGAGGATGAAAGAGGGAGGATGAAAGAGGGAGGATGAAAGAGGCAAATCAGGTGCACATGTGTCACCTCCTTTACCCTGGGGCGGGACAGGACCGACAGATACCCTTTATACATAAGCCTTGGTTTATATAGAGCAGAACGATTGCCAGTGAACAGACAGGAGCATGCAACACGCTACTAAACACAAGACCACCTCCATTCCTGTCATTATTGAAAGAGATTGTAATATCTCACATCTCAAAATAGGACTACTTAATGTTAGATCCCTCACTTCCAAGGCAGTCATAGTCAATGAACTAATCACTGAGCATAACCTTGATGTGATTGGCCTGACTGAAACATGGCTCAAGCCTGATACATTTATTGTGTTAAATAAGGCCTCTCCTCCTGGTTACACTAGTGAAATATCCCCTGCGCATCCCACAAAGGCAGATGCACAGATATTTCAATTAACCCCCCAAAAAGATGGCGTTCTAATATTTTAGCTTCTAGTCATGAAATCTACGCAGCATACACAATAACTTTGTACAGCCACTGTACTGTTTACAGGGCTCCTGGGCCATGTACAGCGTTCCTCATTGAGGTCCCTGAATTCCTAACGGATCTTGTAGTCATGGCAGATAATATTCACATTTTGGTGACTTCAATATTCACATGGCAAAGTCCACAGACACACTCCAAAGGCTTTCGGAGCCATCATCGACTCAGTGGGTTTTGTCCAACATGTCTCTGGACCTTACGCATTGCCACAGTCATACCCTGGATTTAGTTTTGTCCCGTGGCATAAATACTGTTGATCTAAATGTTTTTCTTCATAACACTGGACTATCGGACCACCATCTTATTATGTTTGCAATCGCAACAAATAATGTGCTTAGACCCCAACCAAGGATTATCAAAAGCCACGCTATAAATTCTTGGACAACCCAAAGATTCCTAGATGCCCTTCCAGACTCCCTCCACCTACCCAAGGACGTCAGAGTACAACAATCTGTTAACCTCCTAACCTAACCTGAGGTTCGATCCCAGGCTGTGTCACAACCAGCCGTTACTGGGAGTCTCATAGGGCGGAGCACAATTGGCCTAGCGTCGTCCAGGTTAGGGGAGAGTTTGGTTGAGGGGGCTTTACTTGGCTCATCGTGCTCTAGCGACTCCTTGTGGCGGGCCAGGCGCCTGCAGGCTAACCTTGGTCGGCAAGGTGAATGGTGTTTCCTCTGACACATTGGTGCGACTGGCTTCCGGGTTAAGCGAGCGTTGTGTTAAGAAGCGCGGCTTGGCGAGTCATGTTTCGGGGGATGCATGACTCGACCTTCGTCTCTCCCAAGCCCGTCGGGAAGTTGCAGTGATGAGACACGATCGTAATCAAAACATTGGGGAGAAATAGAGGGTATACGTTTTGTTTATTTTTTATAATAAAAAATAATAATATCGTCCTATATCGATCTTCCATTCCTCTCACAATTTGGGAAAAATATGTTGTGCAACAACTCCCTGCCTTCCCGAAGACAAATAATGGATACAAAACGCTCCGGTCTGGTTTTAGACCCCATCGAAGCACTGACACTGCACTTGTGAAGGTGGTGCATTACCTTTTAAAGGCGTCAGACCAAGGTTCTGCATCAGTCCTCCTACTAGACCTTAGTGAAGCTTTGGAGAGATTGGAAACCCTAATAGGTCTACACGGACAAGTTATTGCCTGCTTTACAGTGCCTTGCAAAAGTATTCACCCCCCTTGGCGTTTTTCCTATTTTGTTGCATTACAAGCTGTAATTTAAACAGGTTTTAATTTGGACTTCATGTAATGGACATACACAAAATAGTCCAAATTGGTGAAGTGAAAAAAATTACTTGTTTACAAAATAAATGTACAAAAGAAAGTGGTGCGTGCATATTTATTCACCCTATTTGCTATGAAGCCCCTAAATAAGATCTGGTTCAACCAATTACCTTCAGAAGTCACATACAGTAATTAGTTAAATAAAGTCTACCTGTGTGCAATCTAAGTGTCACATGATCTGTCACATTATTATCTGTCACTGTTCTGAAAGGCCCCAGAATCTGCAACACCACTAAGAAAGTGGCACCACCAAGCAAGCGGCACCATGAAAACCAAGGCGCTCTCCAAACAGGCCAGGGACAAAGTTGTGGAGAAGTACACATCAGAATAGTGTTACAAAAAAAATATCAGAAAATTTGAACATTCCACGGAACACCATTAAATCCATTATAAAAAATGTAAAGAATATGGCACCACAACAAACCTGCCAAGAGAGGGCCGCCCACCAAAACTCACAGACCAGGCAAGGAGGGCATTAATCAGAGAGGCAACAAAGAGACCAAAGATAACCCTGAAGGAGCTGCAAAGCTCCACCACGGAGATTGGAGTATCTGTCCATAGGACCACTTTAAGCTGTACACTCCACAGAGCTGGGCTTTACGGAAGAGTGGCCAGAAAAAAGCCATTGCTTAAAGAAAGAAATTAACAAACATGTTTGGTGTTCGCCAAAAGGCATGTGGGAGACTCCCCAAACATATGGAAGAAGGTACTCTGGTCAGATGAGACTAAAATTGAGCTTTTTGACCATCAAGGAAACGCTATGTCTGGCACAAACCCAACACCTCTCATCACCCCAAGAATACCATCATGCTGTGGGGATGTTTTTCATCAGCAGGGACTGGAAACTGGTCAGAATTGAAGGAATAATGGATGCCGCTAAATACAGGGATATTCTTGAGGGAAACCTGTTTCAGTCTTCCAGAGATGTGAGACTGGGACCTTCCAGCAGGACAATAACCCTAAGCATACTGCTAAAGCAACACTGAGTGGTTTAAGGGGAAACATTTAAATGCCTTGGAATGGCCTAGTCAAAGCCCAGACCTCAATCCAACTGAGAATCTGTGGATTGCTGTACACCAGCGGAACCCATGCAACTTGAAGGAGCTGGAGCAGTTTTGCCTTGAAGAATTGCCAAAAATCCCAGTGGCTAGATGTGCCAAGCTTATAGAGACATACCCCAAGAGACTTGCAGCTGTAATTGCTGCAAAAGGTGGCTCTACAAAGTTTTGCCTTTGGGGGGTGAATAGTTATGCACGCTCAAGTTTTCAGTTTTTTTTGGTCTTATTTCTTGATTGTTTCACAATAAAAGTGGTAGGTATGTTGTGTAAGTCAAATTATACAAACCCCCCAAAAATACATTTTAATTCCAGATTGTAAGGCAACAAAATAGGAAAAATGCCAAGGGGGTGAATACTTTTGCAAGCCACTGTAGATCTTATCTGTCGGAAAGAAATCAGTTTGTCTTTCTGGATGGTTTTTCCTCTGACAAATCAATTGTAAGTTTCCGTGTTCCTTAAGGTTCCGTTTTAGGACCACTATTGTTTTCACTATATATTCCACCTCTTGGTGATGTCATTCGAAAACACAATGTCAACTTTCACTGCTATGCAGACAACATACAGATGTACATTTTTATGAAACATGGTGGAGCCCCAAAATTGCCAACTCTGGAAGTCTGTGTTACAGACATAAGGAAGTGGATGGCGACACATGTTTTACATTTAAACTGACACAAAACAGAGATGCTAGTTCTAGGTCCTGAGAAACAAAGAGATCTGCTATTTGATCGGACAATTAATCTTAGACGACTGTACAACCATCAAAACTGTGAAGGACATCGGCGTAACTCTGGACCCGGATCTCTCTTTTGACGAACACATCAAGAATATTTCAAGGGCAGCGTCTTTCCACCTTCGTAACAATGCAAAAATCGGAAACCGTTTGTCCAAAAAGGATGCAGAACAGCTCATCCACGCTCTAGATAAGACTACAGCAATGCTCTACTACCCGGCTACTACCCGGCTACCCGGATAAAGCACTAAATAAACTTCAGTTGCTAGAATCTTGACTAGAACAAAAATATTTGATCATATTGCTCCAGTGCTATTACACTGGCTTCCTGTTAAGTCTAAGGCTGATTTCAAGGTTTTACTGCTAACCTACAAAGCATTACATGATTTGCTCCTACCTACAGTATCTCTCTGATTTGGTCCTGCCGTACATATCTACACATAAGCTATGGTCACAAGACACAGGCCTCCTTATTGTCCCTAGAATTTCTAAGCAAACAGCTGGAGGGAGGGCTTTCTCTTTTAGGGCTACATTTTTATGGAATGGTCTGCCTATCAATGTGAGAGACGCAGACGTGGTCTCGACCTTTAAGTCTTTACTGAAGACTCGTCTCTTCAGTAGGTCCTGTGATTGAGTGTAGTCTGGCCCAGGGATGCAACGGTGAATGGCAAGGCACTGGAGTGACACACCGCCCTTTCTGTCTCTGCCTGACTGGCTCGCCTCTCTCCACTGGGATTCTCTGCCTCTAACCCTATTACAGGAGCTGAGTCACTGGCATACTAGCGCTCTTCCATGCCGCCTCTAGGTGGGGTGCATCACATCGTGCCAGGCTTTTTTTTTGCTATACTCGACTTAAGTGGGTTGAGTCCCTGACGTGATCTTCCTGTCCGGTCTTGCTCAGGCTCGTGCAGTGGTGGAAATCTTTGTGGGCTATACTCATCCTTGTCTCAGGGTAGTAAGTTGGTGGTCTGTTGATATCGCTTCTAGTGGTGTGGGAGCTGTGCTTTGGCAGAGTGGCCCTGTCCGGGGGCATTGTCTCAGCCTCCAGTATCTATGCTGCAATCGTCTATGTGCTGGAGGGCTAGGGTCAGTCTGTTCTACAGTCTGCTCCCTCTAATTCTCCCATCTCTCTCTACCCGGAAGAGTAGAGTACAGTTGAGTAGAGTAGAGTAAGAGAGAGAGAGAGAGAGAGAGACTCATGCATACACACACACAGAAACACAGAAAGACACAAAGAGAGAGACACAAAGAGAGAGAAAGAGAAACCTAGGAGATTCCAGGTTTCTTACCTCTCTCTGTTGAACTTGAGTGAGTGGAGGATGGCGGGCCTCTTCTGCCTCAGGTTCCAAAGGTGCACGCTGTCATCTGCCAGAGCACTCACCAGCGCCCCCTGTGGCAAAAACGGAGAAGACAGCATTTACACACAGGTAAACATCAGTACACAATGCACACACAAGCTTGCAATGGCATTTCTCCATCTGGTGAAAGAGGCTGAATTGCAAGCAGGAAAGTCACAAAGACACGCATACACACACACAGGCACACACATCTATAGAGATACAGGAGTGTTTGAGATGTCTTGGAGTGGAGAAGAAAAGAGATAGAAAGGGGGTTTAGTGGGGTAGAGAGCGAGATAGAGACAGTGTCAGTAGAGGACGTCTGGTGCTGGATGAGGTGTGTGTTCCTGTCTTCACTACTCACCTCGTTGATGAGAAACTGTAGCGAGATGACAGCGGCTCCACTCTCATGTTGACAGTAGCACTCCACACCTGGACGACCAAACCTGATAGGATCTCCGTCAAGGAATCAACCAATGGAGAAGAAGGTGGGATGGATAAGAAAGGAGATAGAACCACACAATGAACTAGGAGACTCTTTGCTTGCTATAGGTTTCGGTCCTTACATGGGCTTTTGGAACAGAACAACCTATGTTTTGCTCTGTTATTCTGTCATGACCAAACATTGGACAGGTTAGAGCCATTCGACAGTCCACCCACAGTAAACGCCAAAGTACATTTCAGTAGTTTATCTACACTATACATACAAAAGTATGTTGACATCCCTTCAAATGAGTGGATTTCTGCCCTGCTAGAGCTGCCCCGGTCAACTGTAAGTCATTTAACATTTAAGTCATTTAGCAGACGCTCTTATCCAGAGCGACTTACAAGTACATACATTCATACTTTTTTTTTTTTTTCTTTTCTTTTTTTTTTGTACTGGCCCCCCGTGGGAAACGAACCCACAACCCTGGCGTTGCAAGCGCCATGCTCTACCGACTGAGCTACACAGGGCCCCGTGTTGTTAAGTGTTGTTATTGCAAAGTGGAAACGTTGAGCAGCAACAACGGCTCAGCCGTGAAGTGGTAGGCCACACAAGCTCACAGAACGGGGCCACCGAGTGCTGAAGAACGTGAAAAAACGTCTGTTCTCGGTTGCAACACTCACTACCGAGTTCCAAACTGCCTCTGGAAGCAACGTCAGCCCAATAAATGTTTGTCGGGAGCTTCAAGAAATGGGTTTCCATGGCCGAGCAGCCGCACATAAGCCTAAGATCACCATGCGCAATGCCAAGCGTCGGCTGGAGAGGTGTAAAGCTCGCCGACATTGGACTCTGGAGCAGTGGCAACGCGTTCTCTGGAGTGATGAATCACGCTTCACCATCTGGTAGTCCGACGGACTAATCTGGGTTTGGCGGATTCTAAGAGAACACTACTTGCCCGAATGCAGAGTGCCAACTGTAAAGTTTGGTGGAGGAGGAATAATGGTCTGGGGCTGTTTTCATGGTTCGGGCTAGGCCCCTTAGTTCCAGTGAAGGGAAATCTTAACACTACAGCATACAATGACATTCTAGATGATTCTGTGCTTCCAACTTTGTGGCAAAAGTTTGGGGAAGGCCCTTTCCTGTTTCAGCATGACAATGCCCCCGTGCACAAAGCCAGGTCCATACAGAAAATGGTTTGTGGAAGAACTAAGACTGACCTATATAGAGCCCTGACCTAAACCCCATCGAACACCTTTGGGATGAATTGGACCTCCGACTGCGAGCCATGTCTTGTGGCCCAACATCAGTGATCAACTGAAGCAAGTCAATAAAAAGTTGCAGCAATGTTCCAACATCTCGTGGAAATCCTTCCCAGAAGAGTGGAGGCTGTTATAACAGCAAAGGGGGGACCAACTCCATATTAATGCCCATGATTTTGGAATGAGATGCTCAGAGAGCAGGTGTCCACATACTTTTGGTCATGTAGTGTATTTTGAAGATATAGGCATTTCCTAGCTAATATACTGCAGTCTGTCTATCCTGGTAGAGTTGTTTTCTGGAGAAATACACAGAGATAAGACACAATTATATATTTACTTCAAAATAAACAAATATACACTCAGTGGCCTGATTATTAGGTACCCCACCCCGTTCATGAAAATGGTTCGCTCCTACAGACAGTGAGTCACGTGGCCGTGACTTGCTATATAAAGCAGGCCGATAGGCACAGAGGCATTCAGCTACTGTTCGATTGAATGTTCGAATGGGCAAAATAAGTGACCTAAGTGACTTTGAGCGTGGTATGATCGTCGGTGCCAGAAGTGCCTGTTCCAGTATCTCAGGAACGTCCGACCTTCTGGGCTTTTCACGCACGACAGTGTTTAAGGTCTACCAAGAATGGCGCCACACAAAAAAAAAAAACATCAAGTCCACGGCAGTCCTGTGGGCGAAAACAGCTCGTTGAGGAGAGGTTGAAGGAGAATGGCAAGAATCGTGCAAGCTAACAGACAGGCAAATAACGACGTAGTACATCAGTGGTATGCAGAACGACATCTCAGATTCACCAACCCTGGACAATTGAGGAGTGGTAAAACATCTCCGGGTACAACAAATCTTGGTTCCTGTTGCGTAATGCTAATGGCAGAGTCAGGATTTGGCGTAAGCAGCATGAGTCCATGGCCCCATCCTGCCTGGTGTCAATGGTACAGGCTAGTGGTGGTGGTGTGTGGAAGTTTTTCCTGGCACACGTTAGGTCGTTGATACCAATTGAGCAACGTTTCCATGCCCCGAAGAAATCAGTCTGTTCTGGAGGAAAAGGGGGGTCACACCCAGTACTAGATGGGTGTACCTAATAAACTGGCCACTGAGTGTATAAATAAATGGCAGAGGAAGAAGCTGCAGAGAAACAAACACAACATAATTACATATTCCTCCAACCTTAATCTGAGGTCACGACAGCGGAGAGAGAGAGAGAGACAGAGATAGAGGGACAGAGAGAGGAAATAATGAAGAGTGGGGGAGATGGAAAAGATGGGAAGGGAGAGTGGGAGAGAGTGCACGCATGTGTGGGTGCAAGAGAGAGAGGGATGGATGAGATGTATGGAGGAGGAGAGCGGTATGCAGATGTATAATAAATAAGCAGGGGGAGCAGGGAGAGAGAAATATAGAGAATGAAAGAGAAAGAGAAGGGGAAAGATTGAAAATGAAGAGCTTCCTCCACTGAAGGCCTATATGAGTGAGCTCACTGATGATGCGTATTCATCCTACCAAACATTCCTGTGCAGACAGAGAGGAGGAGAGGAAGAAGAGAGGAGGGCCGGGTAGCAATTTTTCATGGGGGATGCAGTTAAGCGTAACACATGACAGCCAGAGAGATGACACTTTCCTCATAAGAGAGGAGAAAGAAGCAAGCAAACAGAGCATCCTGCCAATATCTCCAGCTAAAATAGCCTACTAAAATCGTGCATCACAGGCTGCTATGGGCAAGAATATAATTGTATAGACTGATCAGGGCAACACTAAACTACAGCATTACCTGCACCAGAAAAGAAAAAATGACCACACACTTACATATATTATCACACACACATCACACATCCGGTTCACAAACAACATGCACATAGAACATACGCAAAGCCAAGCTTCTCCACCCTCCACCCTCTCTCACACACATTCTCGACAAAAAAACGAGAAAGCGAGGGAAAGGGGAGGATACCAAGAGAGAGCCCCCCCTGCAGAGTAGTCGGAAGAATGATCTGGATGCTTAAGATGGGAACTGGAAGTGATTGCCTGGCAACCAAATCTTTTGGGCCCGAAAAAAAAAGGCAGGACTTATGATTGCGCTTTTTAAAACGTTTCTCTTCGACTTTCTCTAAAATGCAGGCAGGCTTCCAAAAAGCATATTATCGAAAAGCACACAGACAGACTAACTCGGGAAAACAGTTGGCTGTACAATCACATCAAATCATGGTCAAAGATAGAAAATAGTAATATATAATATAATAATATACAGTATAGCATTTAGCAGGCACTTTTATCCAATGTGCATACATTTTTGTATGGGTGGTCCCGTGAATATAGTGAACATTTATCAGACTGAACTCTCTGTCTTAAATAAACAATTATGACAATATGCTAAATGTTTCAGGTCTGAGAAAAGTAAATTGTGTCCTCCGAAAGATCTAAAGATTATGCCCTCGGAATGTACCATTTTACCTTTTGGGGGGTTGTTCTCTGTCTCAAAAATAAGGACAAAACCATATATAGATGGTATTGGTGTAACAAATCATTGTCTCTAAAATATAAACCGTAATGGCATGCCTCATGGCATCACAAGGACTAGTCTATCTTTGGTTAAAGACAAAGCCCATGATGTTTAGCCTCGGATGACCCCTATGACACTTGAGGTTGAACAAGTACCTCAACTCCAGGCACATGATCCTTTGTGTTATCTTTCCACAGTATGACACAGTCCCTGTCACCACCAATACCACTCACATATTTGACAGATTGACTAGAGTGAAGAAAAGAGGGAGACAGTAGAGAGAGAGAGGAAGGGAGAGAGAGAAGGAAGGAAAACCGGGTCAATTCCTCATCTCGTCAAGATGGAACTTTAAAAAGCCATTTCGGACCCTCAAAGTCAACATATCTGCTGTTTCATGGGTTCTCGTAGTCCCCGCGCTTAGTGTTGGAAGCCCGAAGGGAGTCTTCTCTTCACATCAAACAAAGTGAACTACAACTAGGGACGCTTATGGAGACAATACAACCCAGGGAAAGCACTCGGTTGGTTCCTGTGGATGTAATCAAATTGCTGTGAGTGGACTCTTCACCTGACAGAACCAATGGAAAGTATGATGGATCTTCTAGACCATTTGTTGTTTTGTACACCCTACACCATAGGGAGTGATTGTCTTTTTGTGTGTGTGTGTGTGTGTGTGTGTGTGTGTGTGTGTGTGTGTGTGTGTGTGTGTGTGTGTGTGTGTGTGTGTGTGTGTGTGTGTGTGTGTGTGTGTGTGTGTGTGTGTGTGTGTGTGTGTGTGTGTGTGTGTGTGTGTGTGTGTGTGTGTGCGCGCGAGGCTATGCCAATGGTTAGTGATAGACATATAATGTTAAAGAAAGACAGAGCGCAGGGAAGGAAATAATGAGGAAAAGAGGTAGAGTAGGAGAGTACCGAATAGAAAGATCTAGAGAGGAAAATGGAAAAACAGCAAGAGAGAAAGAGCGAGAACAGAGTAGGAGAATGAAAGCCAGAGAGAGATAAAACGAGAGAGGGATAGGATAGAGAGAGACAGATAGAAAAATGATAGAAAGAGCCGGCAGAAGAAAGAACGAGAAAAAGAGGGAAAAAAGGCTGTGAGTGTGGAGGTCTGTGACGTTGGGCCGGGACTGACGTCAAACATGCCCAGTCATACATCACCCTGCCAGGGAGGGGTTGGGACAGAGTCTGCTGGTCTGCTGCCTGCTCCCACAGCTCAGATAGACAAAGGTTGAGAGAGAGCGGGAGGGAGGGAGAAAGGGAGATCAAGAAAGATAGAGGCAAGGAGAAAAAGAGAGAGAGAGAGTGAGAGAGAGGATCTACCAGGGCATATAACCAGCTACTGCAACAGTGCACAGCCAGTCTTCCACAGTGAGAATGAGAAAACTACTTATTATCACAGCCCAATGACAGAGAGTGCTATAGGGCACGCAATGCCCTCCTAAATAAACAAACACATACACACACACACACACACACACACACATACAAACACTATATTTGAGAGCCACATTTAATGTGACAAACTCACGCATAAACATATGCATGTGCGTGCGTACACACACCCTCGCACAAACACACACACACATTCAGAGCGGTAATTAAATTGTTTAATATAGTTCCAGTATAAATCATTTCCCCTGACACATTTGAGTTATTATGCAGGCAAACAATTAAATCCCACACACAGTAGAGTAAAGTACAGGGCTGCTGGCTGTTTGTTACCGCCACAGTTACACCTAAACCACACTCTCACCTTCACCTGAACAAAGTAACAGTAAAACCAGTGTACCACAGCTACACCAGCCTCTCACCTTGCGCTGTGCTCATGACAGTGAGTATACCCAGGAACAAAAGCTGAAAGCGCCATATATTACACCATCCATAAACAGATCCATCTATTTGGCAATGGCTATTTGCTGAGGTGCACAGTTTAACACCCTGGTAATCCACTACAGCCAAACAATAATGAGGCTGTTTGCCTGTTCCAGACAGCTACGAAAGAGAACCTATGTGTCTGGGGAGATATTTTTGTACATACTGTATCAAATATTTGGATTAGTTACATATGAAAGAATAAGTAATCATAATACTTGTTCAAATGTATAGTTCTATAGTAATGATTGCCAGCAGCATACCACCCTGCATACCACTGCTGGCTTGCTTCTGAAGCTAAGCAGGGTTGGTCCTGGTCAGTCCCTGGATGGGAGACCAGATGATGCTGGAAGTGGTGTTGGAGGGCCAGTAGGAGGCACTCTTTCCTCTGGTCTAATAAAATATGCCAATGCCCCAGGGCAGTGATTGGGGACACTGCCCTGTGTGTAGGGTGCCGTCTTTTGGATGGGACGTTAAACGGGTGTCCTGACTCTCTGAGGTCATTAAAGATCCCATGGCACTTATCGTAAGAGTAGGGGTGTTAACCCCGGTGTCCTGGCTAAATTCCCAATCTGGCCCTCAAACCATCATGGTCACCTAATAATCCCCAGTTTACAATTGGCTCATTCATCCCCCTGTAACTATTCCCCAGGTCGTTGCTGCAAATGAGAACGTGTTCTCAGTCAACTTACCTGGTAAAATAAATAAATAAATAAAATGATCACACTGTAAAGAGTTAATATTGCTGACGTTTTACGAGTTCTTTACCAACCGTGCTATTTTGTCAGTTTTTTCTCATTGTTTGTAACTTTTTTTTTTTAACTTATTTTGTACATAATGTTGCTGCTACAGTCTCCTATGACCAAAAATAACTTCTGGACATCAGAACAACAATTACTCACCTCGAACTGTAAAAATATTTTTTCTTTAACGAGTCCGACAAGAAGGATATACTGCTTTGTCAGGAACGGGCCAGAATACCCGTCATTTGCGTGAAGAAAAGACAGAGAAAAGGGGGCAGAGGTCGGGCTACCTTCTGAGAATTCGTAGGCGAGTGACTAAACCTCCACTGCCATCCGTTTTAATTACCAATGTGTAATCATTGGAAAACAAAATGGATTACACTACCAACGGGACATTAAAAACTGTAACATCTTATGTTTCACCGACGACACGGATAATATAAAGCTGGCGGGATTTTCCATGCATCGGCAGGACAGAGAAGCTACGTCTGGTAACACGAGGGGCGGGTGTGTGTGTCTATTTGTCAATAACAGCTGGTGCGCAATGTCTAATATTAAATACGTTTTGAGGTATTGCTCGCCTGAAGTAGAGTACCTTGTGATAAGCTGTAGACCACAATATATACCAAGAGAGTTCTCATCTATGTTATTTATAGCTGTCTATTTACCACCACAAACCGATGCTGGCACTAAGACCGTACTCAACCAACTCTATAAGGCCATAAGCAAAGAAGAAAATGCTAATCCAGAAGCGGCACTCCTAGTGGCAGGGGACTTTAATGCAGGCAAACTTAAATCAGTTTTACATCATTTCTACCAGCACGTCACATGTGCAACCAGAGGGAAAAACTCGAAGCCACCTTTACTCCATACACAGAGACACATACAAAGCTCTACCTCACCCTCCATTTGGCAAATTTGATCATAATTCTAAACTTCTGATTCCTGCTTACAAGCACAAACTAAAACAGGAAGTACCAGTGACTCGCTCAATATGGAAGTTGTCAGATGACGTGGATGCTAAGCTACAGGACTCTTTTGCTAGCACAGACTGGAATATGTTCTGGGATCCATCCAATGGCATTGAGGAGTATACCACCTCAGTCATCGGCTTCATCAATAAGAGCATCGACGACGTTGTCCCAACAGTGACCCTGCGTACATATCCCAAGAAGAAGCCATGGATTACAGGCAACATCCACATTGAGCTAAAGGCTATAGCTGCCTCTTTCAAGGAGCAGAACACTAATCTGGATGCTAACAAGAAATCCTGAACTACGCCCTCAGACGAACCATCAAACAGGCAAAGCATCAATACAGGATTAAGATTGAATCCTACTACACTGGCTCTGACGCTCGTTGGATGTGGCAGGGCTTGACAACTATTATAAGACTACAAAGGGAAACCAAGCTGCGAGCTGCCCAGTCATGTGAGCCTATTAGACAAGCTAAAGGCCTTTTATGCTCGCTTCGAGGCAAGCAACACTGAAGCATGCATGAGAGCACCAGCTGTTCTGATGACAGTGTGATAATGCTCTCGGTAGCCGATGTGAGCAAGACCTTTAAACAGGTCAACATTCACAAAGCCACAGGGCCAGATGGATTACCAGGATGTGTACTCAAAGCATGCACAGACCAACTGGCAAGTGTATTCACTGACATTTTCAACCTCTCCCTGACCGAGTCTGTAATACCTACATGTTTCAAGCAGACCACCATAGTCCCTGTGCCCAAGGAAGTGAAGGTAACCTGCCTAAATGATTATCACCCCAAAGCACTCACGTCGGTAGCCATGAAGTGCTTCGAAAGGCTGGTCATGGCTCACATCAACAGCCTTATCCCGGATACCTTAGACCCACTCCAATTCGCAAACCACCCCAACAGATCTACAGATGACGCAATCGCAATCACACTCCACACTGCTCTTTCCCACTTAGAAAGGAAAAAAGGAACCCGTATTTGAGAATACTGTTCATTGACTACAGCTCAGCGTTCAACACCATAGTTCCCACAAAGCTCATCACTAAGGACCCTGGGACTAAACACCTCCCTCTGCAACTGGATCCTGGACTTCCTGACAGGCCGCCCCGTAAGGGTAGGCAACAACACGTCTGCCATGCTCATCCTCAACACTGGGGCCCCTCAGGGGTGTGCTTCCCCTCTTGCACTCCCTGTTCATCCACGACTACCTGGCCAAACATGACTCCAACACCATCATTAAGTTTGCTGACGACACAACAGTGGTAGGTCTGATCAGTGGTAAACGTAATTTCCGGTCACAACTCGTAGACTTGTTTACGTGCTGCTGTGCGTTTTGTTGCTAACCTTACTTTGCTTCCTGCCCACTTTACGGTTTTTACTTTTTAATTACAGTTTATATTTTTGTTTTTCCCTCGCTCAACTTTTTTCATTCAACTTTTTCACTGAACGTGGTTCGTCAGGACCTCCACCAGCCGAAGCTAAGTAGTAACATTAACATTATGCCTTCTAATTGCAGTCGCTGTACTCATAATATACAGGAGAACGATCACCTTACGGCGAGGATAGCTGTGCTGCAAGTCCAGCTTCCGATTCAATTGTTAGGCAAGGGAAATGTAAGTGTAGGAAATGATGAAACAGCGTCTGTGCCACCAGTAAGTACAGATAGTAGTATAAATCCCCTCGCACAGTCCCCGCAGCCGGACAACTTTCTCATGGCTTCTGGAAGGAAATGCTATAGGAATGCTCAACCGGTGTCGCTCATTCAGCCGACAGGAACTTTCAACCGGTTCTCCCCATTAACCTGTTGAGGCTGGGGGCGCTGTTGTCACTATTTATGGTAATCTTGTAATTTTTGAAACGGCTTCCTACAAAATTCTTGATCGTACAATGTGCATATTATTATTATTATTGGATAGAAAACAGTCTATAGTTTCTATAGGAGTTGAAATTTTGTCTCTAAGTGGAACAGAACCCATTCTACAGCAATTTCCCTGACATGGAGTCAGATTTCAGAAATGTTGGCCCCTGATCTGGAGTCAGTTAAAAGGCCACTGTTATTGCTATGAGTATACGGACACTGCTTACGTCTTCCCCTGGATGCCTTTACGTGATGACGATTTGAATGGGGTCGATTGCGCGTTCACAGGCACTACAAATTAAAAAACCCTGTAGCTAGTCACTCTTTTGGAGCTGCGTCATGCGCCTGGAGGACACCGACCCGCTCCTGTTCCAAGCATTAGTGTTGGGAGTAATCTTTCTCCGGTCATGTTAAGACTCGTTATAGGAGTTAAAAACATCATAAGGTAGTTAATTTAAAGCGTTTTATAGCAATTTATATCCGTTTAGTGCGATTTTGGGACATTTATTTCTGAAACGCTGTGAATCGCTGGGCACGCTTCCAGTTCATGCTGAACGCAGTTGGCATTTCCACATGGCAAGAGGACAGCTTTCCACCAAAAGACGATTAGACCCAAGAAAGGATCCTTTGCCCAAGATACTGATGGAAGAACAGCTCAAAGTAGGAAATTTTTATTATGATAAATCGTGTTTCTGTCGAAAAATGTTAGTGGCTTAGGACGCCATGTTTTTTGACGTAGCTTCGCTTGGCGCAAGCTGTATTGAAAAGTAAGGATAATTTAAAAAAATGTAATTCCGCGATTGTATTAAGAATTAAATTGTCTATCAATCGCTGTCCACCCTATATTTTTTAGTCACGTTTATGAGTATTTATGTATAAGAGTAGATCACTGTCTAATATGGCGCACGGACATTTTCTCACCAGCTGGGCTACATTTCACATTGTCTAACCATGATTTTGGTGGCTAAATATGCACATTTTCGAACAAACTGTATATGTATGTTGTAATGTGATGTTACAGGGGTGTCATCTGAAGAATTCTGAGAAGGTTAGTGAAAAAAATAATATATTTTGGCGATGTTGACATTATCGCTCTCTTTGGGTAGAATCAATGCTGGGCTGCTATGTGCTATGTGCTATGCTAATATAACGATTTATTGTGTTTTCGCTGTAAGACACTTAGAAAATCTGAAATATTGTCTGTATTCACAGGATCTGTGTCTTTCGATTAGTGTATGCTGTGTATTTTTACGAAATGTTTGATGATTAGTAAGTAGGTAAACACGTTGCTCTATGTAGTTATTCTAGTCCATTTGTGACGGTGGGTGCAATTGTAACCTATGCCATCTACCTGAAATATGCACATTTTTCTAACAAAACCTATCCCATACCATAAATATGTTATCAGACTGTCATCTGATGAGTTTTTTTCTTGGTTAGGGGCTATAAATATCTTAGTTTAGCCGAATTGGTGATAGCTACTGGTGTTGGTGGACAAATAAAAGATGGTGGATTATGCTAATGTGTTTTTAGGTAATAGATTTACATCTTTACATATTGTGTCTTCCCTGTAAAACATTTTAAAAATCGGACATGTTGGCTGGATTCACAAGATCTGTGTCTTTCATTAGCTGTATTGGACTTTAATGTGTGAAAGTTAAATATTTAAAAAATATTTTTTTTTTGAATTTCGCGGCTCTGCCTTTTCAGTGGGGGTGGGGGGGGAGTGCCGCTAGTGGCACGCTCATACTAGACAGGTTAAGCAGCGAGTCGGAGTCAGAGGCCGAGCCTTCTCTGGTCTCTACTCCTCCCGTTACGGGGTCTGAGACGCCGAAGCCTCCCACCATTAGCTCTGACATATTGAAAACCCTAGTCATTGGCGACTCCATTACCCGCAGTATTAGACGTAAAACGAATCATCCAGCAATCATACACTGTATACCAGGGGGCAGGGCAATCCACGTCGGCACCAACGATGTTATGATGAAACAGTCAGAGGTCACCAAGCGCAACATAGCTTCAGCGTGTAAATCAGCTAGAAAGATGTGTTGGCATCGAGTAATTGTCTCTGGCCCCCTCCCAGTTAGGGGGAGTGATGAGCTCTACAGCAGAATCGCACAACTCAATCGCTGGTTGTAAACTGTTTTCTGCCCCTCCCAAAAGATAGAATTTGTAGATAATTGGTCCTCTTTCTGGGACTCACCCACAAACAGGACCAAGCCAGGCCTGTTCAGGAGTGACAGACTCTATCCTAGCTGGAGGGGTGCTCTCATCTTATCTACGAACATAGACAGGGCTCTAACTCCCCAAGCTCCACAATGAGATAGGGTGCAGGACAGGCAGCAGGCTGTTAGCCAGCCTGCCAGATTAGTGGAGTCTGCCACTAGCACAGTCAATGTAGTCAGCTCAGCTATCCCCATTGAGACCGTGTCTCCCAACCTAGGTTGGGCAAAACTAAACATGCCGGTGTTCGCCTTAGCAATCTCACTGGAATAAAGACCTCCATTCCTGCCATTATTGAAATAGATTGTGATACCTCACATCTCAAAATCGCAACAAATAATCTGCTCAGACCCCAACCAAGGAGGATCATCAAAAGTCGTGCTATAAATTCTCGGACAACCCAAAGATTCCTAGATGCCCTTCCAGACTCCCTCCGCCTTCCAAAGGTGTCAGAGTACAAAAATCAGTTAACCACCTACCAACTGCACATTTGTGGCCTGCTGGAGGTCATTTTGCAGGGCACTGGCAGTGCACCTCCTTGCACTAAGGCGGAGGTACCGGTCCTTCTGCTGGGTTGTTGCCCTCCTACGGCCTCCTCCACGTCTCCTGATGTACTGGCCTGTCTCCTGGTAGCGCCTGCATGTTCTGGACACTACGCTGACAGACACAGCAGGGCTAGGGTCATTCTGTTATATCTGGAGTATTTCTCCTGTCTTATCCGGTGCCCTGTGTGAATTTAAGTATGCTCTCGCTAATTCTCTCTTTCTTTCTCCCTTTTTATATCTTCCTTTCTCTCTTTCTCTTTTCTTTCTTTCTTTCTTTTATTCCCTTCTCTCTGAGGACCTGAGCCCTAGGACCATGCCTCAGGACTACCTGGCCTGATGACTCCTTGCTGTCCCCAGTCCACTTGGCCGTGCTGCTGCTCCAGTTTCAAATGTTCTGCCTGCGGCTATGGAACCCTGACCTGTTCACCAGACGTGCTACCTGTCCCAGACCTGTTGTTTTCAACTCTCTAGAGACAGCAGGAGCAGTAGAGATACTCCGACTGATCGGCTATGAAAAGCCAACTGACATTTACTCCTGAGGTGCTGACCTGTTGCACCCTCGACAACCACTGTGATTATTATTATTTGACCCTGCTGGTCATCTATGAACATTTTAACATCTTGGCCATGTTCTGTTATAATTTCCACCCGGCACAGCCAGAAGAGAACTGGCCACCCCTCATAGCCTGGTTCCTCTTTAGGTTTCTTCCTAGGTTCTGGCATTTCTAGGGAGTTTTTCCTAGCCACCGAGCTTCAACACCTGCTTGCTGTTTGGGGTTTTAGGCTGGGTTTCTGTATAGCACTTTGTGACATCAGCTGACGTAAGAAGAGCTTAATAAATACATTTGACTACACGAAAAGGCGGGCCGAACATGCCCCCATTAACATCGACGAGGCTGTAGTGGAGCGGGTCGAGAGTTTCAAGTTCCCTGGTGTCCACATCACCGACTATCATGGTCCAAACACACTAAGGCAGTCATGAAGAGGGCATGACAACACCTTACCCCCCTCAAGAGACTGAAAAGATTTGGCATGGGTCCCCGGATCCTCAAAAGGTTCTGCACCATTGAGAGCATCCTGACCGGTTGCATCACCGCCTGGTATGGCAACTGCTCTGCATCTGACCGCTACAGAGGGTAGTGCGTACGGCAATGTACATCACTGGGGCCAAGCTTCCTGCCATCCAGGACCTATATACTAGGCGGTGTCAGAGGAAAGCCCAAAATGTTTTCGAAGACTCCAGTCATCCAAGTTATAGACTGTTCTCTCTGCTACCGCACGGTAAGTGCTACCGGAGCGCCAAGTCTAGGACCAAAAGGTTCCTTAACTTCTTGCAACTATAGGGGGTGCTGTTTCGCATTAGCATAATTTTCTCTACAGATTAAACTGCCTAGTACTCACTTCTTGCTCGTACAATATGCATATTATTGTTATTATTGGATAGAAAACACTCTCTAGTTTCTATAGCCGTTTGAATTATGTCTCTGAGTGAAACAGAACTCATTCTACAGCACTTTTCCTCCCAGTGTGTGAGATTTAGACATCTTGGCCTCTGGTTCCAGATCAGTTTTAAAAGTCTCTGTAAATCCTATGAGATACAAACACTGCCCACGCCTTCCTCTAGATGTCAGTAAGTGGTGACAATTTGAATGGAGTCGATTGCGCAATCATTGGCTCTATAAATCACCAAATACCGGAAGTAGCGTTCCTTTGGACACTGCGCTCAACGCAAGAAGGATATCTGACTGGCCTTTTTCCAAGCCTTGGTGTAGCCAGTAATATAGCGTCGGTCATCTTTTTACTCGTTATAGGTGTTAGAAACATCATAAGGTAGTTAATTTAAACCGTTTTATAGCAATTTATATCCGTTTAGTGCGATTTTGAGGCATTGCTTTGTAATAGATTTTGAAGCTCCGGGCACGTTTCGGGGTCCCGGTCGTACGTTAGTGGGCATTTCGACGGACAAGTGGACATCTTTCGACCAAAAGAAGATTAGACCCAAGAAAGGATTCATTGTCCAAAATTCTGATGGGAGAACAGCTCATAGTAAGAACAATTTATGATGATAAATCGTGTTTCTGTCGATAAATGTTAAACGCTTATGCCGCCATTTTGTTTGCTATAGCTTCGCTTGGCGCAACCTGTATTGAAAAGTAAGGATAATTTAAAAAATGTAATTCCGCGATTGTATTAAGAATTAAATTGTCTATCAATCGCTGTCCACCCTGTATTTTTTAGTCAAGTTTATGAGTATTTATGTATAAGACTAGATCACTGTCTAATATAGTGCAGGACATTTTCTGACCAGCTGAGCTACTTTTGTCATTGTCTAACCATGATTTTGGTGGCTAAATATGCACATTTTCGAACAAACTCTATATGTATGTTGTAATATGATGTTACAGGAGTGTCATCTGAAGAATTCTGAGAAGGTTAGTGAAAAAATTAATATATTTTGGCGATGATTACGTTATCGCTCTCTTTGGCTAGAATCAATGCTCTGGTAACGTTTGCATATGTGGTATGCTAATATAACGATTTATTGTGTTTTCGCCGTAAAACACTTAGAAAATCTGAAATGTTGTCTGAATTCACAAGATCTGTGTCTTTCCATTGCTATGTGTTGTGTATTTTTAAGAAATGTTTTATGATGAGTAAATTGGTAATACACATTGCTCTCTGTAGTAATTCTAGGAGCTTTGGTGAGATTTGTGATGCTGGCTGCAATGGCAAACTATGATTTATACCTGAAAAATGCACATTTTTCTAACAAAACCTATCCTATACCATAAATATTTTATCAGACTGTCATCTGATGAGGTTTTTTCTTGGTTAGTGGCTATCAATATCTTAGTTTAGCCGAATTGGTGATAGCTACTGGTGTTGAGAGAAAATGGTGGACAAAGAAAAATTGTGATTTTTGCTAACGTGTTTAGCTAATAGATTTACATATTGTGTCTTCCCTGTAAAACATTTTAAAAATCTGAAATGGTGGCTTTATTCACAGGATCTGTATCTTTCGTTAGGTGTCTTGGACTTGTGATTTAATGATATTTAGATGCTACTATTTAATTATGACGCTATGCTAGCGATGCTAATCAGTGTGGGGGGGGGGGTGCTCCCGGACCCGGGGTAGAGGCTCCTGAAAGGTTAACAACTTCTAACCCCCAAGACATGATACAGCTGAACAAATAATCACCCAGACTATTTACATTGACACCCCCCCCCCATTTGTTTTATACACTGCTGATACTCGCTACCCGTTTTCCCCTGTAATTGTATTTTATTGTGTTACTTTTTGGCAGCGATTACAGCCTTGAGTCTTCGAGGGGTATGATGCTACAAGCTTCGCACACCTGTATTTGGGGTGTTTCTCCCATTCTTCTCTGCAGATCCTCTCAGTCTCTGTCAGGTTGGATGGGGAGCGTCCCTGCACAGCTATTTTCACGTCTCTCCAGAGATGTTCGATCGTGTTCAAGTCCGGGCTCTGGCTGGGCCACTCAAGGGCATTCAGAGACTTGTCCCGAAGACACTCCTGTGTTGTCTTGGCTGTGTGCTTAGGGTCCTTGTCCTGTTGGAAGGTAAACCTTCGCTCCAGTTTTGGGTCCCGTGCGCTCTGGAACAGGTTTTTATTAAAGATCCCTCTGTACTTTGCTCCGTTCATCTTTCCCTCGATCCTGACTAGTCTCCCAGTCCCTGCCAGTCCCCACAGCATGAAATCTGCCACCACCATGCTTCACCATAGGGATGGTGCCAGGTTTCCTCCAGATGTGACGCTTGGCATTCAGGCCAAAGAGTGTAATCTTGGTTTCATCAGACCAGAGAATCTTGCTTCTCATGGTCTGAGAGTCCTTTAGGTGCCTATTGGTCAACTCCAAGTGGGTTGTCATGTTCCTTTTACTGAGAAGAGGCTTCCGTCTGGCCACTACCATAAAGGCCTGATTGGTGGAGTGCTGCAGAGATGGTTGTTCTTCTGGAAGGTTCTCCCATCTCCACAGGAATTCTGGAGATCTGTCAGAGTGATCCCCGGGCTCTAGGAAGAGTATTGGTGGTTCCAAACTTCATCCCTTTGTTCTTAGGGACGTTCAATGCTGCAGAAACATTTATATACCCTTCCCCAGATCTATGCCTCGACACAATCATTTTCTTGGGGGGCACTACAGACAATTCCCTCTACCTCATGGCTTGTTTTTTTGCTCTGACATGCACTGTCAACTGTGGGACCTTATATAGACAGGTGTGTGCCTTTCCAAATCATGTCCAATCAATTGAATTTACCACAGGTGGACTCAAATCAAGTTGCATACATTTCAAAAAAACTGTTTTGAACTCATCAGTACGGGGTATTATGTGTAGATTGATGAGAAACATTTTCTATTGAATATATTTTAGAATAAGGCTGTAACATAACAAAATGTGGAACAAGGGAAGGGGTCTGAATACGGTAATGTAATGTCTCACTCCCAAATCCATCCCTGTCCCCTACGGTCCTTGCTATCTGATATTCCTGTGACGTCCCTACCCCATTGAAGTGTACATTTTAAAATGGTTACGGTAATGGTTAGGGTTAGGTAAGGGTTATGGTTAGGGTTGGGTTTAAGTTTAGGGTTAGGGTAGGGATGTCCCAAGGATACCACTAACCGTCCCCTACCTTATAGGCCCTTACTGGCTCCCTTTACAGTCCTGGAAGCTGTGGACAGCCATAGGCACTATGGTTACACGCAGTAGAACAACAATGATCTAGCGGTATGGGCTAGGGATTGGTTTGGGATGTGGCCAGGTGTAGCCAGCACGCATGCATGGTGCGCAGTAATAAGTCTCCCCCACTGCAGCAGCATTGCAGTGTATTTGGTTCCTGGCAAGTAGTAGAGTGTTAATAACCTCAACATTTGTCTAATTTTAGTGGGACAATCCAGCTTGCAGTTGCAGCAGGCCTGCTTCGGGAGGAATAAAACATTGATAAAGTGAGATGGATAGAGAGAAAGGGAGAGAGAGAGAGCGAGAGATGGAGAGCAAGAGAAAGAAGAGAAAAGGGTGAAAAGGCGAATCAGCAGAATCTCTCGTGGCTGAATCCGTCAAAAATAAAGTGCAATGCATAGAAATAAGGCGGGTGGGGAAAGAGAGAAAGAGAGAAAATGAAAGGGGGGAGAAATTTGAGACAAAGACAGAGTCAAATATGGAGGACATCCAGTTGATTCATAGGAGGGTTTAGGTAACATCCATTAAAGGCCCAGTATAGTCAGAATTCTGTTCGTCCTGTGTTGTGTATTATATTTTACAACAGCTAATGAAACTAACACTTTAAAAGTGCGAACAAATGTGGTTAGTGTTATTTCCTGATAGTTGCTGGTTGAAAATACAATATACACAGCACCTTCTAATCAGCAGGTTATGCATGGGTGGAAGTTCGGCTTGCCTAGTGGTAAATTAGTTAATAGACCAATAACAAAGAGAGTTCCAAACCTCTTTTTTTTTTAACTATTACAATAAGGTATTTCATTTTTACCCAGAAATGTGTTGATATGAATATAAAAACGGCTGCATTGGCCTTTAACCATAGGATGAGGCTTGGCGCTTTCCACATTGTACCAGGGCGGTACCATCCACAGTGGTACACTCAGACCCTTCTGACCAATAAGGGCATGATTTCTAAACCTGTTCAAATATCACACCGTCACTATAAAACCTGTCCCTTTGTGATTTAAAGCTCTGCTCTTTTCCTAAGCTTGGTACAGTTAGTCTGCACTTACAATTTTACCAGTCGAATCCCTAGACAATACATTATGTTATGGTATAGTACACCTATGTGTTGGGGTATGGTCACTATGGTTGCCACTAACAGGTAATGAAACCTAATAGCTATGGATAACATTTTAGCTAGTTCCTCTTTCTATACTGTACACTATAGCAGTAATGCCTCTGCACACATACCTATAGTAGAGCAACCTGATCCTCTGCAGTCTCCCGTACACGCTCACTCTCTGCCTCCCTCAGCTGCTCTCATTGGATTTCCCATATTGAATGGACTCACTTTGAACAAATAAACACGGCCAATCAGAAATCCGATCAGGCCCGCTTTCAGTTGGAATAAAGTGTTATGATACCGACCTATTCAGCTCGAAAGGCCGAAGGGACCGGCAGAGGAGTGCACTCGAAACTCTTCTGAACATTGGATCGATTCCAATATTCAAACACACTGGTGAGGGGACAAGTGTGAACTGACAGTCCCAACAAAATGCCTACTGCATTGAGATGCAACCCTTGTATATCCTATCCACTGCCATTCTGTCTGATGGAAAGAGAAGGAGGAGGGTGGGAGGGTGAAGCCTTGACAGAAAAAGAGAGAGCTAGAAAGGGAGATAAAGAGAAAAACAGACAAAGAGAGGTAAAAGAATGCAAAAAAGACAAAGGCATGTAGAGATTGAGAAAAGGAGAGAGGCAAGAAGAGAGGGATACAAAGGAAGACACGGGCCTCTGTTTGACTAAATGAATGTGACTGGCTCCCTGCCTGGCTGCTAAATAATGGATGTGGCAAACGGGGAAACAGCACATGCATTCAGCTGGGTTAATATTTAACACTATTAAACAGGAGGCGGAGGAGAAGGAGGAGGGAGAGGAAAGCCTTTTACTAGGGCTGGATGATGTTTCGAATCAGGAGGGGGTGCACGAGACAACCTCCTCCCACTCTAACCATCGCCTCCATAATCCCATTCAGAATATCAGCTAAAACAAGATGCATAAGTAGGGAGTAGTTCAGGACACTGTCCCTATAGCTTGCCATATCACACCACTGTCCCCCAAAACGACAGTGAAGGAAAGAGAGAAAGGTTGCTGGCATATGAAGTAGCAAGACAACCACAAAGAGCTGATAGCAGGTCCGTGCCTTCTCTCTCCTCCTCTCATCCCTCTCACCCTTCCCTCTCTCTGGCCTCAGTATCAAACGCTTCCTTGCACAGGTAGCGCCACAGGAGGGGACGGCCGCTGACCCATAATCCCATTCAGTGCTCCGTCCAACATAAGGAAGGACAGACACAGACAGACAGACAGACAGACAGACAGACAGACAGACAGACAGACAGACAGACAGAGAGAGAGAGAGACAGAGAGACAGAGAAAGAACCTGGCTGTGGGGAGCATGACTAAGCTAACGACTAGCGTCAGACCTGCTACAGCAACACCTCACCGAGACGAGGTGAGGAACGCTTCAGAAATGTTCTATTAGCACCACGAATGCTATAACAATTATTCATAAATGCTTTCAGAACACTCTAGAAATGCTCTGCAAACGCTCAAGGGTGGGACAAGTTTACACTTTTGGTACTATTCCATTCGCTCCATTGTACCAGGCAATTCAACGCTCATCCCCTTATAAAAGCATCCAACAAAGAGACAGGATACAAAGACCACAGCTGTCTACCACTGCACAGTGACACTTATCCGCCACTTCATAGAGTGAGCAATCAACATGTTTGTGCGTGAGAAAATGTTGCTAGTTTCGTCAGACAAGTACACCTCGAAACCCCTTAGTAACACAGAAAGGGGTTGTTCTTCCCTCTGCTCTCTCTAATCCCCCCCCCCCCCCCCCCGCAACCCAACCACCCATCCCCTCACACACATGCCCGTGCACAACTTCCAACCCAGCAGACCAAATGTTGCACTACAGGCAGACAATTCTCAGAAGTCCTACCTTTCATACAAACATACCCGCACACATCTTCCCTAAAACACCCCCCCCCCCCCCCCCCCCCCCCCCCCCATTCTTCCCTTGGTTCCCTTGTATGTGTACGTCCAGGCTGGTCACTAGAAATAGAGGAGGAATTGGGACGTTTGAAAAGGTCCTGAGTACGTCAATATATGCCTTCCTCGGGGTTCACAAAAAAAAAAAAAACACGCTGTTTAAACCATTACGCTACGGCACAACGCTCCAGTAAGCTGTCAGAATGCCATGACTACTGATGTGACTACATTCTTTTGTTTTAAGCCTTCCCCAAACCATCGCCCTAACCTTAACCACTCAGAAGTAATGCCTAAACTGTTAACCTGTGAGTTCTTTCTGTTTAATAAACACTGTAACCAGGTGAAATTAACGCACCAAAAAAATCATCCATAATACATCGAATTTCGAAGGGAAACGGTGAGATCTTGTTGGTATTTCAGAGGATGCCATGTGAGTGGAGCAGACACTAAGAACAGGAAAGAGAGAGAGAGAGAGAGTGTGTTTATGTGGCTGTGTGTGTGTGTGGGGGGTGAGTGTTGATTAACTCAGGTGATGCATTAGATTGATTTAAGAGATTCAGTACTTTAGCGAGGAAGTCATTCTCCCTGAATGGGGGAATAATAGAGAGCACACACACCTAGAGACAAATGCGCACGCATGCACACTTACATAGACACAAATCCTCGGCAGTTTCCATTAAACGGGAGCAACAGTATAACACGCATGTCCATCTGTCATCCACAAGTGTGTGTGGTGTGTGTGGGTGTGTGTGTGGGTGTGCGTGTGCGTGTACGTGTGGGTAGCTTAGATCATTTACATACAGTGTGTAGACTATATGATCTGTCTGCTAGATCACATGGAATTAGAGACAGGGTCTCAGTTAATACTTGCACCGTATCAGTATGACACACACACGACATACGCAAAAGAGGGGAGGAGCGAGAGAGTGGAGTAGAGGAAAAGAGAGCGGGATAGATAGAGCACCAAAGACAAACAGAGTAAAAGAGATGGAGGAAGAGATGGAGGAAGGTAAGAAAGATAAGAGATATATAGTCAAATGGGGAAGTAAAACGAGTGTCTCGTGTCGTGAGTGTCGTGATGTCATATGTGGAAAAGGATAGAAGGGAAACCCCACCCAAATCCCCATGCATCGCCACAGTCACTACCATGCAGTACTAACACAGATGCTTCACTAACATGGGGCACAAAGACCCTAGACATTACACATGCACTGTATACAAACAGAGATACGGCCACACCCCTCTCCTAAACAACCGCGCGAAGACACCCCTGGCCCTGCCACACACAGCATCATCGAGGGGAGTAGTAAGCACATCCTTCATTGTGGTTATATAAGACAAGAGGCTTGCTCTTGTCTTGTTCCTCTGTCTGTCTGTGTATGTGTGTGTGTGTGTATGTGTGTCTGTGTGTCTGTGTGTCGTGTGAGTAGTGCCTATAAGCCATGGGTAAATCAGCCCCTCTCTGACAGGCCAGCGCCCAATGCCCAGCACACAGACCTACAGTAACCACCGCTAATTCCTTCTGTTACTAATTCCCCCCCCCCCCTCTTTCTCTCTCTTCATCACTCTCTCTCCCTGTTTTGTCAGCCATCTGACCCTGTCGTAGAGCTACCACTTCTTCCCAAGTCAAGCCTGCCACGAGGGATTACTGCACACATTCGTGTGTGTGTGTGTGCGTGTATGTGTGTGTATGTGTGTGTGCTTGCGTGCATTCGCGAGTGAGTGCGTGCGTGCGTGCGTGAATGCATGAATACAGTATTTAGTCTGAGTGTCTGAACGTGTGCCCATGCCCTCCTTGCTCAATCCCACAATCCTCCTTCCTTCTTCTACCCTGGCTTGCACGTAGAAAACTCCATCCTGACAGTTTGATTGGCCAGCTGTCGTAGGGGGAGGCGGAGTGACAGGGGGACAAAACTCTCCACTTTGCTGTTCCCGTAGGGACAGAGATGCCTGTGGGAGGGGAGCGGTCCAGAGGTAGCAGCTTAATCTACATGACTCACAGTGTGCCCACTGCCCAAGCCTTCACATCACATCGACCACCACTTCACTGTTACCAGAGTGGTAGGCAGGGGCACGGATATGTACGCCACACCGGAGAAGACGAAGCTGTCTGAGGGAGAGTACAAAACATACAACTTGTTCACCTCCACATCACTTATTCTAAGATGGACTAGTTAACAGGTGGCTGCTGCCAACATACTGACTCAACTCCAGCTACTTTAATAATGGAAATAAATGATGTAATCAATTGACCACTAGCCAGATTATATAATGTTTACATACCCTGCATTACTCATCTCATATGTATATACTGTACGCTGTACCATCTGCTGCATCTTGCCATCTTGATGTAATGTATCACTAGCCACTTTAAACAATGCCACTTCATATAACGTTCTCATACCCTACATTACTCATCTCCTATGTATATACTGTACTCTATACCATCCACTGCGTCTTTGCCTATGCCGTTCGGCCATCACTCATTTCCATATTCTTATTCCATATTCCCACTTTGAGGATAGTGGACTATCCTAGAGACAAACTGTTCAGCACACATTGGGTCAGTGAGCTAGGCATACATTCACACAAATATATACACACATACTGTATACATCCACACAGCAGGTTGTCGGATCATATGTCTGTACACACAGGGTGGTCAGGTCACACATGGTGAAACGCCACGCACACTGCCAGATTCCTGCCAGGTGGCGTGTAGGTGCAGCAGACAGGAGCGGGTGAACAGAAGTCACAGATGGGGGTGTAGAAGGACAGCGAATATTCAGAGAGAGAGAGAGAGAGAGAGAGAGAGAGAGAGAGAGAGAGAGAGAGAGAGAGAG